>NC_056733.1:124858135-125158135 GCF_019279795.1 Protopterus annectens | reverse complement strand
TTAGGTCGTCCACCATCCTGACGAAGATTTCGAAAAGTGTAGCCTAACAATGTATTTTACCAGCAAGGGTTGATTTTTTTCCAGCAAGACTATTTTTAGTTAACTACATTTTTTTAGCTAATTTTAGCTAGTCTCCGAACTTCACTATTGTAGGTTTAGAGTGATTCTACTAACCACGTATGAGCTGGCTCAGGGTATCTAACCTATCAGATTGTAAGGTATGATGTCAAGTTGGCGTGTCCAATCACAATAAAGGTTTTTTCACCCACACTTGATTGGCTCCCACTGACACACCCCCTGGTACTCTTATAAAAGGAAATCCTCAGGATCACTCTTTTCATCAAGGAACTACTCTTCGATGGTGATTGTACTTCTGGTACTTTTTACTTCAATAAAGTACGACCTTCTATAATCTGAACTGACCACGTTGATTTTTTGCCACCACCAGCAGAGCTCCTTAGCTTGTTTCACATTTACATTGTTTTGCCTGTTTTTCTGTGTGTTTCATCTCTGATTTCTAGCTGTCACACTAGCGGTTCCTCTCAGCAGGCGACCTGACCAGCCATAACTATGATCTTTATAATGAAGCCTTTCTAAAGGCTTTACTCAGCCTTCAACCACAAGTGCTGGGTATGCACAGCCTTTCTCAAGGCTTTACCGTAGCCCAGCTTCTCCACCGACATCCCACCATACCTTTATTAAGGAAGCCTACCTGGTCATCCATTTATTCTTGGCTTCCCTAGGGTATTTTATTCCTGGACATACTTAACATAATGATAGATCCGTGTTGCATTATTTTCATCTTGTTCAAAATGTGAGTTGTCGGATCCAGATGGATCTGACCTCGGCAACCTATACATTAGTACTGGATCTCAGAGATCCCTCCCATACTCACAATTCCAGTCTCCTGCCTGAATTACCTGAGATCAAATTTGCTGGCTGACCTCAACTGGTGATAAATTATGTAGGAAATAATAAAGAAAGGAAAATAGAAACCACTATATAAGCTAAGAGGTACAAAGGTCAGACAGAGTTGAGAGAAGGTCTGGTTAATCCCTAGATAGGATAACTGGCAATTTGGCAGGGGAAGGAGATAGGAGTTGAACCAGATGAAAATAAGACAACATGGATATACTGTTATTATTACATAACTTTCATATCTGCTGTTGTCTATTTTCATCTAATTCAACAAGTGGAACAGATTCCCAAGCCATCCAACAAAGATCTGGGTGGACTCAAGGAAAAACATTCCTGAGTATGGCAGAGTCAAAAGATGTGTGAATCCTAGACTGTACAAATAGCTTATAATAAGATAGAAAGGTATGAACTGAAGACCAAATTGCTGCAGCACATAGTTCACTGACAGGCGCTCATTTTGCAAATGCTGATGAAGTTGCCATTTCCCTGGTAAAATGATCTTAGACTTTGATTGTAAGGACAGACCACAAACGAAATGCAGTCTCCTAGCCATTTTGATAGGATTACTTTAGACACAGCCTGTCCAAGTTTTGTCTTACAGAATATGAACAACTGGTCTAATTTTCTGAAACCCTCAGTATGATGAAGATAGAACTGGAATTGCCTATGGACATCTAACATATGTACAGTATATTCTCCTTTGTTATGAAAGTCTGGAAAGAAAACTGGCAAATCATTATGTTGGTTCATTTTAGATTCTGAGGCTATTTTGGGAAGAAATGAGGAGTTTGTTCTCAGTGACACTCTGTACTTGTGAAAAATAAGGAATGAAGGTTTGCATAAAAGTGCTTGCAATTCCTTCACACACTTTGCTGATACAATAGCAACCAAGAAGATAGTCTTTCATGAAAGGAACTTTAGATCTACTGAAGCTGTGGGCTGAAAGGGTTTTTGGGTTAGTAAATGAAAAAAAAAAAAACTGTAATATCCTAAGGAGAGACCAGATCATGAACGGGAGGGGGGGGGGGGGTGGTCTCAATAAAAACATTCCTCTAAGGAAAACCCTGGTCACTTTAAAAGAAGCAGTGGATGTATCGCTGACCTATGTGAAAATTTAAAATGGCAGCTATCTGGACTTTAACTGTAGAGTAACTACAGCCAACCCTAAACAGTTCAGATAAAACTCGCAAATCTCAGGTAACGGGTCTGAAAATGTGTCTAGACCCTTTGAAAAGACCCATATACAAAAACATTTCCATTTGCTTTTGTAAATCTCCCTTTGAGAAGAAGACATTATATGGATTACGGGGCAGAAAGCCTGGCATCTCTGGCAATTGTTAAAATTAGACAAACCGTATGGTTAGTTTTAGGCCCTTGAGCACCTGTAGAAGTAGTCTGGATAGGTGACGGAGGAGATTTGGAATGGGAACCAGAACCCATGGTGGGTGCAAAAGATGAGGTCAAAAAGGGGAGCCATACCTGCCAACGCCAGAAAGAGGCAATAAGGATTATTCTGGTCTTGCAATCCATGGCTTTCTGAATGAGCATAGTGATGACGGTAATTGGTAGAAAAGCAGAAAGGAGACCTGGGAGTCAAAAATAGGCTACATCATCTCTTGGTGACTCTCCTGTGCAGGGTTGAGGGCAAAGTAACTGCTGCATTTGTTGTTGATGTATGACACAAAGAGGTTACTGCATGGTTGGCTCCAATGCCTGAAAATTCCCATTACCACACTGCTCCATTGAGAGGCCACTCATGACGCAATATAACAGTTCTACTCAAATTTGTCCGCTAGAATTTTGGAGATCTCAGGAAATGTGCATTGCTACTAGAAACTGCATGAAAGACATCACCCACTGTCAATCTCTCATGGCTTTCTGGAAAATAGGGTATGAGCACATTTCACCTTGTTTGCTGATATACTAAAATGTCGTCCAAGAGGATGGCGATTGCATCCTTTGGTAGGAGGTCCAGAAATGCTTGCATCATTAGGACGACTGCTTTGATTCCAACACATTGATGTGAAGTTTGGCCACAACTGATGACCACATTCTTAACTATCTTGCCTTCAAAATGCCCCCCCCCCCCAACTTAGAATGGACGTGTCCATGGTAACTGTGACCTTTGGAGTAAAAGAATGTAAGGGTATGTCCTAAGTAGCTGTCTTGGCTGAAATGTACCATCTAATATGATCTCTGTACACCTAAGTCAGGCAAATCCTTTTGTGAAGAGGATGACATTTTTCTAACCATTGTACAGCTAGTGCCAACTGTAAAACTGTCATGTGATATCTGGCCATAGGAACCAGAGTTATAGAGGATGGCATTAGTCTTAAGAGTCACAGAATGAGTCATGCTTGAGGCTGAGGGTGTTTTATCACTTGGAAATCTGCAGACCGTAAGGATTTGACTAATTTCAGGGGAGGTTTTGCTATTTGATGCACAGTGTCTATGTCATATCCTATGAATTCTATGCTCTGAGAAGGGAATAGCTTTCTTTTGTTGAAATTTATTGAAATACACAAGTGAGTTGTCAAGAACAGAAGAACTGACTGATGTCATAATAGTAGATCATTGGAAGTAGCAGCTAGAAGCCAGTCTTCTAAATATGGGAAGACCTGGATCCCTTTTAGCTGGAGGTAGCCAGTAATGGCTCCAATTATCTTGGTGAACATCCAGAGGACTCTGGTGACACCAAATAACAGTGCTCTGAACTGACAGTGATTGGGTTCCACACAGAAAAGGACAAATCTCCTGGACTGCCACCAGATCTTGATATAATAGGCATCCTGAAGATCAACAGAGCACATCCAATCATCCTTTCTCAGCAGAGGTAGAATAGTCTGTACCGCAACCATATGGAATTTTGTCTGTTATACATATTGATTTATATTGCAGAGATCCAATATTGGTCTGAGGCACCCTGTCTTTTTTGGAACTAAAAAAACCTTAAAAATACTTTGTATCCTAGCTGGTGTTATGGGTTGGTTGGATAACTCTTTTATCCAGCAACTTTGAAACCTCTGTTGCTGCAGATTCCAACTGACTGGATGGAGTATCGTGAAATAGAAGTAATGTACTTACCATAACGTTCCATGTGAGTCGTTTATCTCGCCTTTATTCTCACTGATGGGTTCGGAGCCAATCCTTGGCTCCAACACGGCCTATAGCAAAAGCTCAAGGTTTGCCAGTAGCTCAAGACCAAGCCCCTTATCCCACAATGCTGCGAGTAACAGTATTTACTATATATATATATATATATATATATATATATATATATATATATGTATATATATATGTATATATATATGTATATATATATGTATATATACACACACACACACATATACATACCCTTTTATGTATTTCTACCAAGAACACTTCCCAAAGGGGAAGAAGAAATATTGAATAACCAGGATGGTACTAGCCTCTAACTCAACAGTCAGCCGGAGGGGGAAGGAGGGAGGGACGTGAGAATAAAGGCGAGATAAACAACTCACATGGAACGTTATGGTAAGCACATAACTTCTATATGTGAAGTTGTTAAATCTCGCTGTTTATTCTCACTGATGGGTAGCGTCCCTAGCACCCTGAATCCTGGGTGGCTCATGGGAGTATGTTCTTCAGTACCATAGAACCAAAGGAAGACCTGTCCCTTGAAGCCTTATCCACTTTGTAGTGCGTGATAAAAATATGAGGCTTAGACCAAGTGGCTGCAGCGCAAATATTGTCAAGGGGCAAGTTAGCTTGAAAAGCAGAAGACGTAGAGACTGTTCTGGTAGAATGAGCCTAAGGTTTGTGTGTTAATGGCATGCTCGCATTTTCATAAACAAAGGATATGCAATCAGATAACCATTTAGATAAGGTTGTTTTAGCCACTAGATTGCCTTTTCTTGCTTCTGAGAAGGATACAAAAAGTTGATCTGACTTTCTAATATCCTTAGTTCTGTCAACATAAAATCTGAGCTGTCTGTGAATGAGAAGTTATGTACCTACCATAATGTTCCAT
This sequence comes from Protopterus annectens, assembly GCF_019279795.1. Lineage (NCBI taxonomy): Eukaryota > Metazoa > Chordata > Ceratodontiformes > Protopteridae > Protopterus > Protopterus annectens. The sequence goes on along the minus strand of NC_056733.1, from coordinate 125,153,208 downwards.
GTTAGTTGTCTTCTCTCGCCTTCTTTCTTGCTTGATGGGTTCGGAGCAACTCGGCACTTGCTAAGCTCGAGAGTCACTTTTACCAGCTCGAGGCAGCCCCATATCCCATAATGCAAGGCGGTAAGTACCCAGATCTCGTTTGTTGTCTATAGGCAATAACACCTAGCATAAAAAAACTTCCCAAAGGAAGAAAGAAGGAGAGAAAAGCCTGAAGGATGGTTTTGGAGGACCAGTACTGTATGGTCTTAGGAAGCATACTTCCATGTAGAGAGAAAAGGTCTGTCCAGGCCAGGGGGATGGAGGGAGGAGAAAGAAGAAGAGAGAAGACAACTAACATGGAACGTTATGGTAGGTACATAACTTCTCAATGTTGTTGTCAATCTCGCCTTCATTCTTGCTTGATGGGACCGCGTCCCTAGCACCTCTATCCTGGGTGGCTCAATGGAACAGACTCTTGAGAACTGTAGAGCCAAAACTGGCTCTGTCCCTGGAGGCCAAATCCAATTTGTAATGAGAAACAAAGGTATGAGGAGTGGCCCAAGTGGCTGTTGCACAAATAGTGTCTAATGGAAGTCTAGCTTGAAAAGCTGTGGAAGTGGCTAAGCTTCTGGTTGAATGCGCTTTAGGTTTCGAGCACAGCTGTTTTCCCCTGAGCTGATAAATTTCGGAGATGACAGAAGAAAGCCATCTATATAAGGTCACTTTTGAGACAGGAAGGCCTTTTTTGTTATCAGCATAAGAAATAAAGAGCTGATTGGATTTCCTGAATTGTTTTGTTCTGTCCAAATAATATCTGAGTTGGCGGTGAACATCAAGATAATGTAACTTTTGTTCCGATCTGTTTGAGTAGTTTGGGAAAAATACAGGAAGATCAATAGCCTGATTTAAATTACTCTTTGAGGCGACCTTAGGCAAAAAGGTCGGATTAGTTCTCAATGATACTCTGTCTTTGTGGAAGACTAAATACGGGGGGCGAACAGAGAGAGCATGAAGTTCAGATACCCTCCTAGGCGAAGTAATAGCAACCAGGAATAAAGTTTTCCATGAAAGAAATTTCAGGAACATGAAACAACTGGCTCGAAGGAGGAAGAATCAAGGATGTCAGCACTAAATTTAGGTCCCATTGAGGAGGAGGACTCTGATTGGAGGTTTCAGGAGAAAATTCCTTTTAAGAAGGCTCTACAAAGCCTGTGGGACATAATGTTGTGATCTGCGAACCCGACATGAAAGTTTGAGATAGCAGCCAACTGAACTTTGACCGTGGAGGAAGAGGAGCCCGCGTGAAAGATTTCCGCTAAGAAATCCAAAACTGCTTGTACTGGAGCAGTAAAGGGATCAATATTTTGGCTTTTGCCCAATAAGAAAACGTTTCCATTTGCTAGTATAAATCCTCCTAGTAGAGGATTTTAAGGAAGCTACTATGATGTCTCTAACAGGATTAGAGATCATAGGAAGCCTGGCTAAGAAAGGAAGTGGAGCAACCATGCTGTGAGGTTGAGAGAAGGGATAGACCGGTGCAGCTGACCCGATTGGTGAATCAGAAGGTCTGGCACTGGGTCCAGATGCCACGGCTGCACCAAAAGGTGACGATGGAGGAACGGAAACCAAATCTGTCGAGGCCAATAGGGAGCAATGAGAATCATTTTGGCTCTCAAAACGGTGGCTTTCTGGAGTACTTGTGGAATCAGAGGAAAAGGAGGAAAGGCATAAAGAAGTCCCTGGGGCCAATCCTGGGTTAGAGCGTCTCAGGGGGGATGGCCTGGCAGTGAGAAGAGAAAGAAGTCTGGGCATTTGCTGTTTTGGGGAGTAGCAAAAAGATCGCAACACGGGCGGCCCCATTCTAGAAAAATCTCCTCCACTATAGATTGTTTGAGAGACCACTCGTGAGGCATGAGAATAGCTCTGCTCAATCTGTCCGCTAAAATGTTGGTTTTCCCAGGGATATGCGTTGCTACCAGAAACCGATGAGAGGAGATCGCCCATTGCCAAAGTCTGAGAGCTTCTCGACACAAGGGGTAGGACTTGGTTCTGCCCTGTTTGTTGATATACCATACTACAGACATGTTGTCTGTGTGGACTGCAATTGTCCCCAAGGGAAGAAAGTCGTTGAGGGCTTGCAATGTTAAAAGCACTGCTCTCATCTCAAGGACATTTATGTGCAGGTGGTATTCGAACGGTTGCCACGTCCCATGAACCATCCTGCCCTGATAATGACCCCCCCCCACCCGATCAGGGAGGCGTCCGTAGTGACAGTGGCTACCGGGGCTGGGGGTACAAAGGGTCTGCCTTGGTGAATCTGGGGAGAAGTAATCCACCATGAAAGATGATTCCTGCAAATTTGTGTCACCAGTATTTGGTGACGCATCGGAAGTTGTTGGTAAGACCACTGAGTGAACAACATCCACTGAAGCAGGCGCATATAGAAGCGGGCCAGGGGAAGAAGGGTAATGGCCGCAGCCATGAGGCCCAACACCTTTAGAACCATTCTGGCTTGTACTTTCTTGCTGGCTAGGATGATCCTCACGTGACTTTGTATATCTGAGATTCTTTGGTCTGTGAGGGTAGCTGACATCCGAACAGTGTTTAAGTTCGTGCCTATGAAAGTAATAGACTGGCAGGGCAATAAGGAGGATTTTTCGTAGTTGATCGAAATTCCCAATTGAGTGCAAAGATTTATTGTATAATCCCTGGCTTGAAGAAGTTGATGCCTGGTGGTGGCTGAAAGGAGCCAGTCGTCGAGATACGGAAAAACCTGGAATCCTTGACGTCTCAGGTGAGCCGTGACCACTGCCATACATTTGGTGAACACTCTGGGGGCTGTAGTGAGACCAAAGGGCAGGGCTCTGAATTGGAAATGACTTGACCCCAGCCGAAAGCGGAGAAACCTTCTGGAGCGTCTGTGAATTTTTATGTGATAGTACGCATCCTGAAGCTCTATTGAGCACATCCAGTTGTCCTTCTCTAGGAAGGGCAGAATTGACTGAAGTGTGACCATTCGGAATCTTGTCTTTCTCACAGACTTGTTGAGTCTGCTGAGATCCAATATTGGTCTCCAGTCTCCCGTCTTTTTGGGGACCAAAAAGAACCTTGAGTAGATTCTGGGCTCTGAATGGTCTGTTGTAACTGGCTGAATGGCTCTTTTTTGTAGAAGTTTTAATACTGCTAACTCTGCAATTTCCCTTAGACCGGTGGTACATCTGGAAGGGAATTTGAGTGAGAGAAAGGACTTTCCTCGAAAGGAATTTTGTAACCCTCGGATATGATCGACTGTACCCATCTGTCTTGAGTGAGTGAACACCAGGCTTCTGGGTACAGCGATAGTCTTCCCCCGACTGCCTCCAAGGATGGACAGTCGGGCAACATCTCAGGGATGCTGAAAGGGCTTGTCAGAGAGAGGCTCTCTGCTTCCCTGGTTTTGTGGACCCCCTCTGCCTCTAGAGCGCCTGTTATTGTTACCCCTCTGCCTCTAGGGGTAAACTGACCACGTGTATCTGGCGTGACTCCTTGGGATTGCGGAACCACATTTGCTTCTGTCCTTTAGGGTAAGGTCTAGAAGGTGGAAAAATGGACCCCACGGCAGAAAGAGTCCTGCCGTCCTGCTCACACCTGGTCAATGTATCCTTCACTTGAGGGCCAAACAAAGCTGACCCATCAAAGGGAGAGTTTGTGAAGGACGCCTTAAAGGGATCTGCAAATTACAGAGCCGCATCCAGGCTTGGCGCCTAAGAGCCACACCTGCCTGGGCCCTACTCGCTCCATCTGCTGCATATGATATCAGTCGTATGGAGGAGTTAGCAATAGAATTAAGGGTTCTAGCTGAAGCAATTTTTTCTTGAGCCCCTGCAGCTGTGGGATCCTGTACTACTTCACCTAGCTCCTTAAGGATGTCCATTTGGAGTCTGGTGAAGTGACATAAGTAGTTCAGCGAGCGCATAGCAAAGGTCGCTGAAGAGAACATCCGCTTACCATACCTATCCATGGTCCTAGAGTCCTTATTAGGAGGATGGACAGGTACGGAAGGATCTGCAAGTTCCTTCTTAGTGGCAGCCGCCACCACCATGGCATCAGCAGGGACACCTTCGTAAGGAATTGCTTATCCAAGGGCAGTAATAAATTTAGACGGCCTCCTAGGAACTGGCTCTACAGAGTCAGGAGCAGCCCAAGCCTTCGAGCAATAACCTGCATAAGGGGTCGAAGGCGGAGACACCCAGGAGGTGGAGGCCGAGATCCAAACGCCTCTAGGTATACCGACTCATCCTCAGAGGGATTATTGGAGGCCAGTTTCCCCTCTGTTTAAGGGAGTTCTAGGATGTCTGAAAGGAGACATCCTCAGAGGGGATCTTAGGGATCCTCCGACTCATCTAAGTCGGTATCTGAAGTGATAGACTCAGGGGAGTCTACGTGTTTCCTCTTACAAGTCCTTCTTAGCGGAGGATCCCCTGACTGATCAGGAGAATCCTCGGAAGAGGGGCTTCTTCCCAGTGGGGAAACCTGAGGCGGAGGATCTCTGGGTCCAGGAGCAAGAGAGATGGCAGAGATATCGACAGGCACCGTAGAGGTAGGAGCTAAGGGAACAGACTGCTGGCTGAGTCCAGTGGCCAGCACACTCTTCATCACCTCGAAGGCTCCCCTCCCAGGGAGGTAGAGAGAACCCGTTCCGAAGAAACCGGAACTCCAGGGCCCACCGAAAGGGAAGGCTCCGAGGCAGATGTCGGAGCCGAGCTCACCAAGGCCGAGGCTCCAAGGGGAAGAGTGGGGTCGGACAAGGGTCCGATGCCACTCACCCCCTCGGAGGAGACCAGGAAGCCCGACCACGAATCCCTCTAAGGAAGGTCTCGAAGAGGAGATAAGAGTAGATGCTGAGGGAGCAGAAGGGAGGTATCTGCCCCTCAGCTATAGCAGAAACTATTCGAAGACTCCAGCTCCAAACTCTGAGGTAGAGTCAAGGAGGAACTGCAAGAGGGTGTGGACTAATAGTCGCCTGTTGAGACGGACTATGTAGCATCTGGGCCAGTGCCTGTGATTTCAATAATCTACTGACCACCCTCTCTAAATCATGGTCAGAAAGCCTGGATGACCTAGATGATCGGCTCCATGGCTCCGCTCCGAGAGGAGAGGTGAGGCCGAGCCGAGTATCGGGTTCCAAGGAAGGGGACCTGGACCTCTTCTTCAAGGAGCCATCGGAGCCGAAACCATAGATGCAGTCGGAGCCGAAGACTTTTCGGAACCGACAGAAGGTTCATTCATCGGCTCTGGCCGGAGCCGATACAGACATAAAAGTAAGGGTGTCGGAGCCGGTCAGCGCCAACACGAAGCCTGAGCCACATGGTGGTCGGAACCAGTTGGAGCCGACACCGATGTGGCTGAACAATATCGGCACCGATAGCCATCGGTGCCGAAGGTTTCTGTCCAGGATCGGCTCCAGCCGGCGATCTCGACTCAGAAAGAGTCGGAACCGAGGCCGCAGGCTTAGACACAGAAGCCTGGGCCTTGGAAGACTTAGAAGTCTTGCTCGAGCCGACTTCTAGCCGGAGAGCCCTCAGTTTAAGAAGACCCTTAAAATCAATTTATTTCTCCTCTCCTGCAGGACTATGGCTAAAGGAAATGACTAATCGCACAGGAGTCCTGTAGGTGGAGAGGTCCCAGGCAGTATAAGAAGTGTGACCGCCTGTCAGAGACATCTTCTGACAGCACGAGTCACACTTAAAGCCTGAGACCCTTTCTTTGGACATAGTTGCAGAAACACACACAACACAGTCCCAAAGAACAAGTTATCCCAACAAAAATATTGATAACTAACCTCTCACACACACACACACCCCTAACAAGGTGGGGGGGGATGGGAGGGGAGAAGGCCTGACTAAAAAAATTAATGAGTGAGGAAAATTTCAGTCAGAAAAGAGCTTAATATAAACTAAAAACGTTAAATATAAAGTTTAAAGTGAAAAAGGGGCTAATATAGTATTATATAAAACACTTACCAGGAGCTGGTAAAAGGAGGACCTCATCAGCGAAGCGGCAAACGAGATCTGGGTACTTACCGCCTTGCATCATGGGATATGGGGCTGCCTCGAGCTGGTAAAGTGACTCTCGAGCTTAGCAGTGCAGTCGAGCCGAGGATCGGCTCCGAACCCATCAAGCAAGAATGAAGGTGAGATTGACAACTTAACATCATCAAGTTTGTGCAGCATGTATTCCAATTTGCTGGAGTGGTTGGGAAAAAAAGACTGGCAGCTCAATGACTTGATTGATATTTGATTCAGAACAGACTTTAGGTAAAAATGAGGGGTCTGTTCTGAGAGACACTCTATCAGCATGGAAAATCATGTAAGGTGGTCTGATAGATAATGCTTGAAGTTCTGACACTCTGCTGGCAGAAGTAATGTCCACAAGAAATATTGTTTTCCAGGATAAAAAATTTGAGATCACAAGAAGACGCTGGCTCAAAAGGAGGAAGAATAATTTGAGACAGCATAAATTCCAGGGAGAATAGGGAACTTTGATCGGAGGTCTCATATGAAGAACGCCTTTAAGAAAAGTCTTAGATAATTTATGGCCCATAACATTTGAGCCACCAAAACCAAGGTGAAAATTTGAGATGGCAGTTAACTGAACTCGAACTGTAGCAGCTGCTGTTCTGCCTTAAAATTTTTGTCAAAAATTCTTAAATAGAAGATAGCAGAGCTCAGAAAGGGTCAATGTTCTGCGTGTTGGCAAATTGAGAACCTTCTCCATTTACTGCCATATAATTTCCTGGTAGATGGCTTGTGAAAAGACAAGAGAATTTGTCTAGTATCTTCTGGAAATTGAATGAAGCCTGGCAATTAGGGGAAGTGGGATTAGCCAAGCAGTCAGTTTCAGGGACTGCAGTGAAGGATGAAAGTCCTATGACAGGTGTGTCAGTAGGTCCGAACTGGGTCCAGGATCCATGGACCTTCCAACAGATGATGGTGGAGAAACGGAAACCAAATCTGTTGGAGGCCAGTAGGGGGCTATGAGTATAACGGTCCTTCCCAGTGATTTTGCTTTCTGTAAAAATCTGGGTATTAATGGAAGGGTGGAAATGCGTAAAGGAGACGGAGGGCCAATCGTAGAAGTGCATCTCTCGGGGGATGACCGGGAGGTGGTATTAGGGCAAAGTAGCTTCTGCATTTTGAACTGATGTGGCTAGCAAAAAGGTCGCAGCAAGGCTGGCCCCATTTGCAGAAAATCAACTCCGCAACCTGTTGCTTGAGAGACCACTCATGAGGAGCAATATAGCCCTGCTTAGCTTGTCCGCTATCACGTTGGATTTCCCGAATGTGTGTTGCTAGTAGAAAGCTGATCGACACAGCCCATTGCCAGACCCTGAGGGCTTCTCGACAATGGGGGTAAGACTTGGTTCTGCCTTGTTTGTTCAAGTACCAGACTACTGACATGTTGTCCTTCTGAATTGCAATAGTTCCTAGAGGAAGAGAGTCCTAAAAGTACTGCAATGCCAGAAGTACCGCCTCAACTCTAGAACGCTGATGTGCAGATGTGATTCTTGATCTGTCCATGTGCCTTGGGCAGTCTTTCCCTGAAAATGCCCCCTCCCACCCTATCAGGGAAGCGACTGTGGTCACAGGGGCTACTGGGGGTGGGGGAAACAAAGGGTCTTCGAATGTGACATGAAGAGACGCCAACTACCACCGAAGGTCTTCTACAAGAATCCATGATGAGAATCATGTGGTGCATCGGGTAGTTTCTGGTAAGACCACTGAGCAAAGAGGAGCCATTGAAGAATTTGCATATGCATCCTTGGAAGTGGTATAGCCAGGACTGCTGCCGCCATCAGACCTAGTACTTTCAATACCTCTGCTGCTGTAGCTTTTGTTCTTTGACACCAGTAAGCTGACGTTTGGCAGAGAAGAGAGACTCTTTCGACAGGAGACATAGAGTGGTAGTTGAGGTATCTAATTCTGCTCCTATAAAAACTTTATGCTGCAATGGCTTATAAGGCAGACTTTTCGAAGTTGATTGTAATGCCCAATTGATGGCAGAGTGTCAGAGTGTATTGTGTTGCCTGAGGTAATTGATGCCTGGTGGCAGCGGTTAGGAGCCAATCGTCTAGGTATGGAAACACCTGGAATCCTGACGTCTCAGGTGAGCCGTGACCACTGCCATGCATTTGGTGAACACTCTGGGGGATGTAGTAAGACCAAAGGGCAGGGCTCGAAACTGGTAATGACTGGCTCCCAGCCGGAAGCGCAGATGATCTCTGGAGCCGCCTGTTCATCTTTATGTGATAATACGTGTCCTTGAGATCTATGGAGCACATCCAATCACCTTTCCCTAAGAAGGAAGAATGGACTGAAGCATGACCATTCGGAACTTCTCTTTCTTTACGAACTGGTTGAGTCTGCTGAGGTCCAAGATAGGTCTCCAGTCCCCTGTTTTCTTTGGTACCAAAACAAATCTTGAGTAAGTTCTGAATCCAACTTGGTCTGCTGGGACTGGTTGGATGACTCTTTTTTTCTAGCAATCTGTGGACCTCTACGTTTGCTTGTTCCCTGAGATTGGGTGGGATTCTCTTTACGGAGGGAAAGAGAACAGAATGAAATATCCTCTGGAAATTATGTTTTGTACCCAAGTATTTGATGTTATGTTTAGCCAGGCTTCTGGGTACAAAGACAAGTGACCCAAGACTGCCTCCAGAGCCGAACAGTTGGGCCCCTTTTCAGAGGCGCTGGTAGGGCTGACCGGAGAACTGACCCCCGTCACCCTGTTGCTGCAGACCCCCTCTGCCGTGGGGCAGCATCTTCCGTTATAACACCCTCCTCTGCCTCTAGAGGGGGTTTCTCCATGTGTGTCCTGAAAGGCTGACTGTGCTTTTCGGAACCACATTTTCCCTCCCCTAGGGCCCTTGGGGTAGGGCCGAGTAGGGGTCGAAAAACAGACTCCAACGGCAGATAAGGTCTTGCCTTCCTGCTCACACCTGGTTAAAGTTTCTTTTACTTTGGGCCCAAAACAGTGATGAGCCATCGAATGGGGTATTAATAAAGGAAGACTTAAAGGGTTCAAGAAGGAACAGAGACGATCCATATCAGCTGCATAGGATATGAGACGATGGACGAAGTTTACTACTGAGTTTAGGGTAGCGAGCTGGGCGGTGACTTTGTCGACCACCCCTGCAGCTACCGTACCCTGGAGAGTATCTCCTAGCTCTTTCAGGAGATCTCTGTAGTCTTGTAAAGTGGGTTAAGTAGTTCAGTGATCGTAGAGAGAAAGTCGCTGAACTAAACATGCGCTTCCCATATCTATCCATGACCCTAGAATCTCTGTTAGAGGGATGGATAGAGGTGGATGTCTCAGATACTTCCTCTTTGGTGGCTGCAGCTACCACCATGGCATCAATAGGCACTCCCTTTGTCAAAATGGCTTGTCCACTGGGGCAGACATCATTTTATTGGGTTTATGAGGAACAGGTTCCATGGCCTCTGGTGACTCCCACGCCTACGAAATCAGTTCCATGAACTTGTCATAAGGCGGAGACACCCAAGAAGTGGAAGTTAAGACCCAAAAGCCTTCAAGAGCACGGACTCATCCTCAGTAGGGGTCTTGGACTGCCAATTGCCCCTCTGACTAAGGATCTCTAGTATCTCTGCAAAGGAGATATCTTCAGAGGGGGGACGAAGGGACCCTTCTGACTCATCTAAGTCTGTGTCAGATGTCAAGGACTCCTGTGGGGAGTCTAAGTGCCTCCTCTTGCACAATCTCTTCCTGGGAACCTCCTCAGTGGGGGTATCTGGGGAGGTCTCAGAAGAGTAGGGGACGCCCTGTGGGGGTACTTGAGGCTCGGGGTTTCTGCGCTTAGAGAGACCGGTAGATGAAGAAGCAGACACAGGAGCTTCAGGGGAGAAGGAAAGCTGAACCTATGCTGACGTTGTCTTTGGAGACAGAACTCTCCTCATAGCATCAAAGGCACCATGGCTCCGGACGAGAAGGAGTGGACGGACCCGAGAGTACAGTCTGATCCTCCCGCAAGACCAAACCCTGGACTCTGAGCCCGAGGTAGGAGCCAAGCTCATTCGAGCTGAAGCCCCAAGAGGAAGAGACGGCACCGACAAATCGGTTCGACTATCCTCCCCAGACCCAATAGGAGAGCGGCGGCTACTAGAGTTCTTGGTTGGCCGAGGACATCCGAGTAGATGGAGCCGATAACACCGGGTGTGGGTATCAGCACCAAGGGTTTGACCAACAGCAGTTCAATTTCCTTCCGGCCCGAGAGTCCAGTACGGCCTGAGGAGGAGTAGATAAACTGTACCATGGTCTTTGGTACCGACGAGCTGGTCGGGCTGACAACAATTTGGCAAGTCCTGGTGCCTGTAAAAGCTTCTGCACTAGCCGATCCATGTCCAAATCTGAAAGGCTGATTGAAGACTAGCTGAATGCACCGAAGGTGCTGACTGGAGCAGAGGTGAAGAAGGAACTCAGAGACCGGCTCCAATACTGAGAGCTGGTTCAATCAAAGGTACACTCGGTTCCAATGACTGTGGAACCAATGACCCTCCTTCTGAAATCTTAGCCTTTTTTGAAACCTTATCTGAAGACTTGGATTTTGAGGATTTAGAGGACGTACTAGTACCCTCATGGCTACTAAAACTTCCAAAAAGATTGCTGTAGCAATCCCTGTCTATAAGTTTCCTTCTCTCCTAGAGGACTCTTGAAGAAAAGGAGTGATAAATGCTGCAGGTGTCTTGGAGGTGTTCAGCCCCCAGACAGTAGACACATTGAATGTGTCCATCAGTGACGGACATTTTCTGCCCACAATCTGGGCATTTTTGAACTCGATTTGGGATGGGATTTCTCCTTATCATCCGACATATTTAAATGAAAAAACAGTAAATTAGATCCACAAACAACTATGCCCTATCTGGGCATTATCTATAACAGTATTATATATATATATATATATATATATATATATATATATATATATATATATATACACACACAAATATAGATACAAATATAGGGCTAAGAGGCCCACAGAAAAAGCCTGACTATTATAAGGATTAATAGTAGAGAAAAAGGGCCAAAGGCCCACACAAACAAAGAAGCCAACAAGGCCCTAACTTTAAACTATTTATACTATGTAAAAGTATTTAATCATAGAGTAAATATAATAGTACTAACACACACTATATTTTTTAAACAAACGAAAAATAGAAGTTATGTTCTTACCATAACGCTCCATGCTAGTTGTCTTCTTCTCGCCTTCTTTCTTGCTGGATGGGTTCGAGCCGACCTCGGCTCCAACTCGCCACTCTAAAAGCTCGAGAGTTGGTTCCACCGCTCGAGGCTGCCCCTATATCCCACAATGCTAGGCGGAATTACCTCAGATCTCGTTTGTGAGCTAGGCCCAGCTAAAAATACAACCAGGAAACTGGAAAAATTCCACCTCTAAAACAAGGGAAGAGAAAGGGTGACCTAAGCCTGATCTAGGAAATATGCACAGCAGAGCATATACCTATCGCAAAGAGGTGTTTTATTCTATTCATCAAAAATAGCTTTGTAAAGTTATTCATCCAGGCATAAATGAAATGTGTTCCATCAAATGTCTGTTAAAATTAAAATCTCTTATGAGATGAAGGTAATGAACGTATAATGTATATTGTTTTTAATGTAATGTATTCTTATTTCATCAAAAATAGTTTGTAAAGTTTTCTTCCTTGTACAATATTTATACATAACAAAATAACAATTCATTTAGTATTTTAGCGGGTGTGTTTTAGATGAAAATACATTGTTAATGTTTATAAATTAAAATAAAGTTAAGGGTACGAAGTATATACTTTGTTTAGGAAAAATTTCCTGATTTTTTAATGTTCTGTCAAGGTTAAGATTGAATATATATACTTAGTATTTTTCCATTGAGAAATGTTCAACTGCAGTAGGTTTTTTAAAGGGATGGTTAATTAACTAATTAAATCAATGATTCAATTATGTGAAATGTTAGAGGGACTATAATAGTACTGAAGTATTTGCTATTAGTTTGTCTGAAGAAGTGCATGTATCTTATGCATGAAAGCGCTCACAAACAGTAAAGTATTTTGGGATTTTTACTTCGACTGGCGTCTTTTTGTTGGATCCACTTTGGCAATTTTTTTCTTGGTTATTTGAGCTTTGCTTGTCTATATTGTAATTATATTAGTGTAAAGGAAAGAAATTGTGCGTAAGAGTAAAGAAAGATAGGGTAAACAGAGTGTGATTAGAAGGAGGAGTGTGGCTGAGTTGAGGGTTCAGCCTGGAGTAGTGCAAGAGCACAACCAGTTGTTTAGTGTTTCTTTAGTAACACCTTAAAGTTATTTATCTGGTCTCTCTTTCTTATCTCAGGGGGATATTTGGTTCCAGGTTTTTGCAAACTGGTTAAAGCATAATGACGCACCTGTGCTATGGAATGATCAGTAAGGAATGTTTTGGCTCTGTAGAGGGATCTTAGTGTCCAGTTTGTCTTTTTATGGCTTGTAGTGGGTGTTGGTTATACTTGAGACTACCACTGAGTAACACTTCAAGGAGTTTACTTGTTTTATGCATTCTACTTTTAGTTCTATTGGCAGATAGGATATGGAATTATAGATTTTGATCGGAGTAGTTTTTTGGGGTGAAAAGCATAATTTGTTTTAGGAACAAGTTTGAGTTATCTAGCCAGGATACAGTGGCTAGAAAGGCCTGTTCAGTGCTGTCATATAGGGAGGTTAGTGTTTGGGCTGAGCAGATGAGTACTGCATCATCTGCAGATTGTACAAGGGTAACTTGTTTAGTGGTGAAGTGTAGGTTGTTGATTAAAAATTCGAAGAGCTGGGGGCCTAGAACTGATCCCTGAGGGACACTAGCTGTTACTGGGATGAAATCAGAGAAGTCTCAATGCCATTTCATAGCTTGTTTCCTATTGGATAAGTAGCTGTAGAACCAGGTTAATGATGAGGTATTGAGATCTAGACAGGCTAGCTCTTGGATGTATTTTTAGTGTTCTACTGCATCGGATTCTTTTGACTGGTCCAAGGAGACTGTTGAGACTAACTTTCCATTGTTGTTGAGTTGATTAGCTGCATTTGTGAAGTTTAGAAGATCAGTAATGGTGCTGTGGTTAGGTTGACAGCTATGTTGAGTGGAGGAGAGTAGGTTGTGGCTGGTGAGGTATTTGAGTAGCTGGATGTTGACACGTTTTCTAATATCTTAGATAGGAGTGGGAGTACAGCAACTGGGTGGTAGTTGGTATGGTCTGTAGAATTTTCAGCTTTTATGGAAGGGTTTAATAAATGATAATTTCCAGATGTTGTGGGGCACGGCTTTCTTTTGTGGATCTCTTAAGTAGTAAGGAGACAGGGAGTGCTACAACCTCTGCTGCTATTTTTAGGAATTCAACTGGTAACCTGGCAGTAACTAAAGTGGTTGGATTCAGTTTTAAAAGGTATTTTTTGTTGTTGAGGTGGGGACACTATCAAGTTTAAAGAGTATCTTCTTGGTGGTGTGGGGTTGTGGAATAGTGAGGAGGTAATGAGAAGTTCTGCTTGTTTAGTGCAAAGATAGAGTTTACAAAGTGGGTGTTGATCCACATAGTTGCTATGTTACCTGAGTTGCTAGTTGCTGTTGTGGGGGTGGGGGTAGACATTTGGCCAGGGTTAAGCAGGGGCTTTAAGGACTGCCAGAAAGGTTTAGCGTTTTTTGGTGGGAATTTTGTAAGTCAGTAAAATATTTTCTTGTCACTAAATGAAAGTTATATACTTAACATAATGTCCAGCAGGAAAATGATTGTCTGTCGGACCTGGGTATTCAAGCACATATGCAGAGGAGGAAAAATGTCCACGAATAAAATACCCTAGGGAAGCCAAGAATAAATGGATGACCAGGTAGGCTGCCTTAATAAAGGTAAGGTGGGATGTCGGTGAAGAAGCTGGGCTACCGGTAAAGCCTTGAGAAAGGCTGTGCGTACCCGCGCGCTTATGGTTGAAGGCTGAGTAAAGCCTTTAGAAAGGCTTCGTATACAGGTCGTAGTTCTGGCTGGTCAGGTCGCCTGCTGAGAGGAACAGCTAGTGTGACAGCTAGAAATCAAAGATGAAACACAGAAAAAAAACAGGCAAAACAATGTAAATGTGGCTCGGCTAAGGAGCTCTGCTCGCAGTGATAGCAAAAAATCAACATAGTCGAAGTTCAGATTCTAGAAGGTCGTACTTTATTGAAGTAAAAAGTACCAGAAGTACAATCACCATCGAAGCGTAGTTCCTCAATGGAAAGAGTGATCCTGAGGATTTCCTTTTATAAGAGTACCAGGGGGTGTGTCAGTGGGAGCCAATCAAGTGTGGGTGAAAAAACCTTTATTGTGATTGGGCACACCAACTTGACATCATACCTTACAATCTGATAGGTTAGATACCCTGAGCCAGCTCATACGTGGTTAGTAGAATCACTCTAAACCTACAATAGTGAAGTTTGGAGATTAGCTAAAATTAGCTAAAAAATGTAGTTAACTAAAAAGTAGTCTTGCTGGAAAAAAATCAACCCTTGCTGGTAAAAAATACATTGTTAGGCTACACTTTTGAAATCTTGTCAGGATGGTGGATGACCTAAAAGAGCATAATAAGCAAAGCCGAGCGTACTAGAGAAATAGTAACAACATGTATGTAAAATAAGAAACAGGCTAGAAAACAAAAAATAAGAACTAGGCTAGATATCCAAAAAATAATATACAGAAACTAAAAAGAGAAACAAAATAGTGAAAAATTCTTAAATAATGTATATCAATAGAAACTAATGTATTAAGATATGGAACTGAATGAGGGCTATTAATTAAAAACAATCTTAAAAAGGCACTGATATGTAACCTGAAATGCTAGAAAGACACGAAAAAAAGTAATACTGAACCATTGTAGAAAACATGAAAGACAAAAACATATATATAGATGAACCATTGACCAAAAACAAATGAGTCCGAATTTGCAAGGGGAAGTATCAGACCATGGGCTGGAGGTAGACTGGTGAGATCAAAACTGGCTGTCGCACGAAAGGTAACATTTCGTCGGTAAATCTGTTAGAGGTCCAGGTGCAGAGGTTGTGGCATATGGTGTTGTATCTTTCTGAGATACAAGACTGGGGTCAAAGATTCCACATAGTTAAGGCCTGGTCTCTTCCTTGCCTGCAAACATATTTGCCACTTGAGTTCCCTCTTCTCAAGCAGCGAGTTGTGGTCCCCGTCTAGTGGGGATTTAGGGATATGTTCAAGAATATGAAATGTGAACGTATTGTGTCCTGGACTTCTCTATGGACTACAAAGACATCATCCAGATCATAATGGACAATTGGCCCATCATCACAAATAACAGGTCTTTTGGCCACATTTTTCCAGAGAAACCCTCCTTCACAGCTAGAAAATGGAGAAGCATTAGGGACTTTCTGGAACACCCATGCCAAGTTAAACTTGACAACCCTGGTACCTTTCCCTGCAGCGAGCCTCCCTGCCACTACTGTAGAAACAAGAGCGGTGCTGCAGGCTTTTACTGCCCCAATGGCAGGAGACACTACACACCTAATGTCAGAGGCGACTGCAATGTCACAGGAGTGGTTTACAGCGGCAGCGTGCACCAAATGCAGCGCTTTCTATGAGGGCAAGACAGTCAACTCCCTTAAAACGAGGATAGCAAATCACTTGCATGACCTAAAATACTTGAAAGTGACAAACCAGCTGGCAGTGCATGCTCCCAGGAACCTAGGACACAATACGTTCAAATTTCATGTTCTTGAACATATCCCTAAATCCCCACTAGGCAGGGACCACAACTCGCTGCTTGAGAAGAGGGAACTCGAGTGGCAAATATGTTTGCAGGAAAGGAAAAGACCAGGCCTTAACTATGCAGAATCTTTGACCCTAGTCTTGTATCTCAGAAAGATACAACACCGTAAACCACAACACCGTATACCACAACCTCTGTGCCTGGACCTCTAACAGATTTACCGACGAAATGTTACCTTTAGACAGCCAGTTTTGATCTCACCAGTCTACCTCCAGCCCATGTTCTGATACTTCCCCTGGCAAATTCGGACTCATTTGTTTTTGGTCAATGGTTCATCTATATATATGTTTTTGTCTTTCATGTTTTCTACAATGGTTCAGTATTACTTTTTTTCGTGTCTTTCTAGCTTTTCAGGTTACATATCAGTGCCTTTTTAAGATTGTTTTTAATTAATAGCCCTCATTCAGTTCCATATCTTAATACATTAGTTTCTATTGATATCCATTATTTAAGAATTTTTCACTATTTTGTTTCTCTTTTTAGTTTCTGTATCTTATTTTTTGGATATCTAGCCTGGTTCTTATTTTTTGGTTTTCTAGCCTGTTTCTTATTTTACATACATGTTGTTACTATTTCTCTAGTACGCTCGGCTTTGCTTATTATGCTCTTTTAGGTCGTCCACCATCCTGACGAAGATTTCGAAAAGTGTAGCCTAACAATGTATTTTACCAGCAAGGGTTGATTTTTTTCCAGCAAGACTATTTTTAGTTAACTACATTTTTTTAGCTAATTTTAGCTAGTCTCCGAACTTCACTATTGTAGGTTTAGAGTGATTCTACTAACCACGTATGAGCTGGCTCAGGGTATCTAACCTATCAGATTGTAAGGTATGATGTCAAGTTGGCGTGTCCAATCACAATAAAGGTTTTTTCACCCACACTTGATTGGCTCCCACTGACACACCCCCTGGTACTCTTATAAAAGGAAATCCTCAGGATCACTCTTTTCATCAAGGAACTACTCTTCGATGGTGATTGTACTTCTGGTACTTTTTACTTCAATAAAGTACGACCTTCTATAATCTGAACTTCGACTACGTTGATTTTTTGCCACCACGGCGAGCAGAGCTCCTTAGCCGAGCCACATTTACATTGTTTTGCCTGTTTTTTCTGTGTGTTTCATCTCTGATTTCTAGCTGTCACACTAGCGGTTCCTCTCAGCAGGCGACCTGACCAGCCATAACTATGATCTTTATACGAAGCCTTTCTAAAGGCTTTACTCAGCCTTCAACCACAAGTGCTCGGGTATGCACAGCCTTTCTCAAGGCTTTACCGGTAGCCCAGCTTCTCCACCGACATCCCACCATACCTTTATTAAGGAAGCCTACCTGGTCATCCATTTATTCTTGGCTTCCCTAGGGTATTTTATTCCTGGACATACTTAACATAATGATAGATCCGTGTTGCATTATTTTCATCTTGTTCAAAATGTGAGTTGTCGGATCCAGATGGATCTGACCTCGGCAACCTATACATTAGTACTGGATCTCAGAGATCCCTCCCATACTCACAATTCCAGTCTCCTGCCTGAATTACCTGAGATCAAATTTGCTGGCTGACCTCAACTGGTGATAAATTATGTAGGAAATAATAAAGAAAGGGAAAATAGAAACCACTATATAAGCTAAGAGGTACAAAGGTCAGACAGAGTTGAGAGAAGGTCTGGTTAATCCCTAGATAGGATAACTGGCAATTTGGCAGGGGGAAGGAGACAGGGGAGTTGAACCAGATGAAAATAAGACAACATGGATATACTGTTATTATTACATAACTTTCATATCTGCTGTTGTCTATTTTCATCTAATTCAACAAGTGGAACAGATTCCCAAGCCATCCAACAAAGATCTGGGTGGACTCAAGGAAAAACATTCCTGAGTATGGCAGAGTCAAAAGATGTGTGAATCCTAGACTGTACAAATAGCTTATAATAAGATAGAAAGGTATGAACTGAAGACCAAATTGCTGCAGCACATAGTTCACTGACAGGCGCTCATTTTGCAAATGCTGATGAAGTTGCCATTTCCCTGGTAAAATGATCTTAGACTTTGATTGTAAGGACAGACCACAAACGAAATGCAGTCTCCTAGCCATTTTGATAGGATTACTTTAGACACAGCCTGTCCAAGTTTTGTCTTACAGAATATGAACAACTGGTCTAATTTTCTGAAACCCTCAGTATGATGAAGATAGAACTGGAATTGCCTATGGACATCTAACATATGTACAGTATATTCTCCTTTGTTATGAAAGTCTGGAAAGAAAACTGGCAAATCATTATGTTGGTTCATTTTAGATTCTGAGGCTATTTTGGGAAGAAATGAGGAGTTTGTTCTCAGTGACACTCTGTACTTGTGAAAAATAAGGAATGAAGGTTTGCATAAAAGTGCTTGCAATTCCTTCACACACTTTGCTGATACAATAGCAACCAAGAAGATAGTCTTTCATGAAAGGAACTTTAGATCTACTGAAGCTGTGGGCTGAAAGGGTTTTTGGGTTAGTAAATGAAAAAAAAAAAAACTGTAATATCCTAAGGAGAGACCAGATCATGAACGGGAGGGGGGGGGGGGGTGGTCTCAATAAAAACATTCCTCTAAGGAAAACCCTGGTCACTTTAAAAGAAGCAGTGGATGTATCGCTGACCTATGTGAAAATTTAAAATGGCAGCTATCTGGACTTTAACTGTAGAGTAACTACAGCCAACCCTAAACAGTTCAGATAAAACTCGCAAATCTCAGGTAACGGGTCTGAAAATGTGTCTAGACCCTTTGAAAAGACCCATATACAAAAACATTTCCATTTGCTTTTGTAAATCTCCCTTTGAGAAGAAGACATTATATGGATTACGGGGCAGAAAGCCTGGCATCTCTGGCAATTGTTAAAATTAGACAAACCGTATGGTTAGTTTTAGGCCCTTGAGCACCTGTAGAAGTAGTCTGGATAGGTGACGGAGGAGATTTGGAATGGGAACCAGAACCCATGGTGGGTGCAAAAGATGAGGCCGAAAAAAGGGGAGCCATACCTGCCAACGCCAGAAAGAGGCAATAAGGATTATTCTGGTCTTGCAATCCATGGCTTTCTGAATGAGCATAGTGATGACGGTAATTGGTAGAAAAGCAGAAAGGAGACCTGGGAGTCAAAAATAGGCTACATCATCTCTTGGTGACTCTCCCTGTGCAGGGTTGAGGGCAAAGTAACTGCTGCATTTGTTGTTGATGTATGACACAAAGAGGTTACTGCATGGTTGGCTCCAATGCCTGAAAATTCCCATTACCACACTGCTCCATTGAGAGGCCACTCATGACGCAATATAACAGTTCTACTCAAATTTGTCCGCTAGAATTTTGGAGATCTCAGGAAATGTGCATTGCTACTAGAAACTGCATGAAAGACATCACCCACTGTCAATCTCTCATGGCTTTCTGGAAAATAGGGTATGAGCACATTTCACCTTGTTTGCTGATATACTAAAATGTCGTCCAAGAGGATGGCGATTGCACCCTTTGGTAGGAGGTCCAGAAATGCTTGCATCATTAGGACGACTGCTTTGATTCCAACACATTGATGTGAAGTTTGGCCACAACTGATGACCACATTCTTAACTATCTTGCCTTCAAAATGCCCCCCCCCCCCAACTTAGAATGGACGTGTCCATGGTAACTGTGACCTTTGGAGTAAAAGAATGTAAGGGTATGTCCTAAGTAGCTGTCTTGGCTGAAATGTACCATCTAATATGATCTCTGTACACCTAAGTCAGGCAAATCCTTTTGTGAAGAGGATGACATTTTTCTAACCATTGTACAGCTAGTGCCAACTGTAAAACTGTCATGTGATATCTGGCCATAGGAACCAGAGTTATAGAGGATGGCATTAGTCTTAAGAGTCACAGAATGAGTCATGCTTGAGGCTGAGGGTGTTTTATCACTTGGAAATCTGCAGACCGTAAGGATTTGACTAATTTCAGGAGGTTTTGCTATTTGATGCACAGTGTCTATGTCATATCCTATGAATTCTATGCTCTGAGAAGGGAATAGCTTTCTTTTGTTGAAATTTATTGAAATACACAAGTGAGTTGTCAAGAACAGAAGAACTGACTGATGTCATAATAGTAGATCATTGGAAGTAGCAGCTAGAAGCCAGTCTTCTAAATATGGGAAGACCTGGATCCCTTTTAGCTGGAGGTAGCCAGTAATGGCTCCAATTATCTTGGTGAACATCCAGAGGACTCTGGTGACACCAAATAACAGTGCTCTGAACTGACAGTGATTGGGTTCCACACAGAAAAGGACAAATCTCCTGGACTGCCACCAGATCTTGATATAATAGGCATCCTGAAGATCAACAGAGCACATCCAATCATCCTTTCTCAGCAGAGGTAGAATAGTCTGTACCGCAACCATATGGAATTTTGTCTGTTATACATATTGATTTATATTGCAGAGATCCAATATTGGTCTGAGGCACCCTGTCTTTTTTGGAACTAAAAAAACCTTAAAAATACTTTGTATCCTAGCTGGTGTTATGGGTTGGTTGGATAACTCTTTTATCCAGCAACTTTGAAACCTCTGTTGCTGCAGATTCCAACTGACTGGATGGAGTATCGTGAAATAGAAGTAATGTACTTACCATAACGTTCCATGTGAGTTGTTTATCTCGCCTTTATTCTCACTGATGGGTTCGGAGCCAATCCTTGGCTCCGATACGGCCGATAGCAAAGCTCAAGGTTTGCCAGTAGCTCGAGACCAAGCCCCTTATCCCACAATGCTGCGAGTAACAGTATTTACTATATATATATATATATATATATATATATATATATATATATATGTATATATATATGTATATATATATGTATATATATATGTATATATACACACACACACACATATACATACCCTTTTATGTATTTCTACCAAGAACACTTCCCAAAGGGGAAGAAGAAATATTGAATAACCAGAATGGTACTAGCCTCTAACTCAACAGTCAGCCGGAGGGGGAAGGAGGGACGTGAGAATGCGAGATAAACAACTCACATGGAACGTTATGGTAAGCACATAACTTCTATATGTGAAGTTGTTAAATCTCGCTGTTTATTCTCACTGATGGGTAGCGTCCCTAGCACCCTGAATCCTGGGTGGCTCATGGGAGTATGTTCTTCAGTACCATAGAACCAAAGGAAGACCTGTCCCTTGAAGCCTTATCCACTTTGTAGTGCGTGATAAAAATATGAGGCTTAGACCAAGTGGCTGCAGCGCAAATATTGTCAAGGGGCAAGTTAGCTTGAAAAGCAGAAGACGTAGAGACTGTTCTGGTAGAATGAGCCTAAGGTTTGTGTGTTAATGGCATGCTCGCATTTTCATAAACAAAGGATATGCAATCAGATAACCATTTAGATAAGGTTGTTTTAGCCACTAGATTGCCTTTTCTTGCTTCTGAGAAGGATACAAAAAGTTGATCTGACTTTCTAATATCCTTAGTTCTGTCAACATAAAATCTGAGCTGTCTGTGAATGAGAAGTTATGTACCTACCATAATGTTCCATGTTAGTTGTCTTCTCTCGCCTTCTTTCTTGCTTGATGGGTTCGGAGCAACTCGGCACTTGCTAAGCTCGAGAGTCACTTTTACCAGCTCGAGGCAGCCCCATATCCCATAATGCAAGGCGGTAAGTACCCAGATCTCGTTTGTTGTCTATAGGCAATAACACCTAGCATAAAAAACTTCCCAAAGGAAGAAAGAAGGAGAGAAAAGCCTGAAGGATGGTTTTGGAGGACCAGTACTGTATGGTCTTAGGAAGCATACTTCCATGTAGAGAGAAAAGGTCTGTCCAGGCCAGGGGGATGGAGGGAGGGTCGCAAGAAAGAAGGCGAGAGAAGACAACTAACATGGAACGTTATGGTAGGTACATAACTTCTCAATGTTAAGTTGTCAATCTCGCCTTCATTCTTGCTTGATGGGACCGCGTCCCTAGCACCTCTATCCTGGGTGGCTCAATGGAACAGACTCTTGAGAACTGTAGAGCCAAAACTGGCTCTGTCCCTGGAGGCCAAATCCAATTTGTAATGAGAAACAAAGGTATGAGGAGTGGCCCAAGTGGCTGTTGCACAAATAGTGTCTAATGGAAGTCTAGCTTGAAAAGCTGTGGAAGTGGCTAAGCTTCTGGTTGAATGCGCTTTAGGTTTCGAGCACAGCTGTTTTCCCTGAGCTGATAAATTTCGGAGATGACAGAAGAAAGCCATCTATATAAGGTCACTTTTGAGACAGGAAGGCCTTTTGTTATCAGCATAAGAAATAAAGAGCTGATTGGATTTCCTGAATTGTTTTGTTCTGTCCAAATAATATCTGAGTTGGCGGTGAACATCAAGATAATGTAACTTTTGTTCCGATCTGTTTGAGTAGTTTGGGAAAAATACAGGAAGATCAATAGCCTGATTTAAATTACTCTTTGAGGCGACCTTAGGCAAAAAGGTCGGATTAGTTCTCAATGATACTCTGTCTTTGTGGAAGACTAAATACGGGGGGCGAACAGAGAGAGCATGAAGTTCAGATACCCTCCTAGCGAGTAATAGCAACCAGGAATAAAGTTTTCCATGAAAGAAATTTCAGGAACATGAAACAGCTGGCTCGAAGGGAGGAAGAATCAAGGATGTCAGCACTAAATTTAGGTCCCATTGAGGAGGAGGACTCCTGATTGGAGGTTTCAGGAGAAAAATTCCTTTTAAGAAGGCTCTACAAAGCCTGTGGGACATAATGTTGTGATCTGAACCCGACATGAAAGTTTGAGATAGCAGCCAACTGAACTTTGACCGTGGAGGAAGAGGAGCCCGCGTGAAAGATTTCCGCTAAGAAATCCAAAACTGCTTGTACTGGAGCAGTAAAGGGATCAATATTTTTGGCTTTTGCCCAATAAGAAAAACGTTTCCATTTGCTAGTATAAATCCTCCTAGTAGAGGATTTTAAGGAAGCTACTATGATGTCTCTAACAGGATTAGAGATCATAGGAAGCCTGGCTAAGAAAGGAAGTGGAGCAACCATGCTGTGAGGTTGAGAGAAGGGATAGACCGGTGCAGCTGACCCGATTGGTGAATCAGAAGGTCTGGCACTGGGTCCAGATGCCACGGCTGCACCAAAAGGTGACGATGGAGGAACGGAAACCAAATCTGTCGAGGCCAATAGGGAGCAATGAGAATCATTTTGGCTCTCAAAACGGTGGCTTTCTGGAGTACTTGTGGAATCAGAGGAAAAGGAGGAAAGGCATAAAGAAGTCCCTGGGGCCAATCCTGGGTTAGAGCGTCTCAGGGGGGATGGCCTGGCAGTGAGAAGAGAAAGAAGTCTGGGCATTTGCTGTTTTGGGGAGTAGCAAAAAGATCGCAACACGGGCGGCCCCATTCTAGAAAAATCTCCTCCACTATAGATTGTTTGAGAGACCACTCGTGAGGCATGAGAATAGCTCTGCTCAATCTGTCCGCTAAAATGTTGGTTTTCCCAGGGATATGCGTTGCTACCAGAAACCGATGAGAGGAGATCGCCCATTGCCAAAGTCTGAGAGCTTCTCGACACAAGGGGTAGGACTTGGTTCTGCCCTGTTTGTTGATATACCATACTACAGACATGTTGTCTGTGTGGACTGCAATTGTCCCCAAGGGAAGAAAGTCGTTGAGGGCTTGCAATGTTAAAAGCACTGCTCTCATCTCAAGGACATTTATGTGCAGGTGGTATTCGAACGGTTGCCACGTCCCATGAACCATCCTGCCCTGATAATGACCCCCCCCCACCCGATCAGGGAGGCGTCCGTAGTGACAGTGGCTACCGGGCTGGGGTACAAAGGGTCTGCCTTGGTGAATCTGGGGAGAAGTAATCCACCATGAAAGATGATTCCTGCAAATTTGTGTCACCAGTATTTGGTGACGCATCGGAAGTTGTTGGTAAGACCACTGAGTGAACAACATCCACTGAAGCAGGCATATAGAAGCGGGCCAGGGAAGAAGGGTAATGGCCGCAGCCATGAGGCCCAACACCTTTAGAACCATTCTGGCTTGTACTTTCTTGCTGGCTAGGATGATCCTCACGTGACTTTGTATATCTGAGATTCTTTGGTCTGTGAGGGTAGCTGACATCCGAACAGTGTTTAAGTTTGCGCCTATGAAAGTAATAGACTGGCAGGGCAATAAGGAGGATTTTTCGTAGTTGATCGAAATTCCCAATTGAGTGCAAAGATTTATTGTATAATCCCTGGCTTGAAGAAGTTGATGCCTGGTGGTGGCTGAAAGGAGCCAGTCGTCGAGATACGGAAAAACCTGGAATCCTTGACGTCTCAGGTGAGCCGTGACCACTGCCATACATTTGGTGAACACTCTGGGGGCTGTAGTGAGACCAAAGGGCAGGGCTCTGAATTGGAAATGACTTGACCCCAGCCGAAAGCGGAGAAACCTTCTGGAGCGTCTGTGAATTTTTATGTGATAGTACGCATCCTGAAGCTCTATTGAGCACATCCAGTTGTCCTTCTCTAGGAAGGGCAGAATTGACTGAAGTGTGACCATTCGGAATCTTGTCTTTCTCACAGACTTGTTGAGTCTGCTGAGATCCAATATTGGTCTCCAGTCTCCCGTCTTTTTGGGGACCAAAAAGAACCTTGAGTAGATTCTGGGCTCTGAATGGTCTGTTGTAACTGGCTGAATGGCTCTTTTTTGTAGAAGTTTTAATACTGCTAACTCTGCAATTTCCCTTAGACCGGGTGGTACATCTGGAAGGGAATTTGAGTGAGAGAAAGGACTTTCCTCGAAAGGAATTTTGTAACCCTCGGATATGATCGACTGTACCCATCTGTCTTGAGTGAGTGAACACCAGGCTTCTGGGTACAGCGATAGTCTTCCCCCGACTGCCTCCAAGGATGGACAGTCGGGCAACATCTCAGGGATGCTGAAAGGGCTTGTCAGAGAGAGGCTCTCTGCTTCCCTGGTTTTGTGGACCCCCTCTGCCTCTAGAGCGGCGTCTGTTATTGTTACCCCCTCTGCCTCTAGGGGTAAACTGACCACGTGTATCTGGCGTGACTCCTTGGGATTTGCGGAACCACATTTGCTTCTGTCCTTTAGGGTAAGGTCTAGAAGGGGTGGAAAAATGGACCCCTACGGCAGAAAGAGTCCTGCCGTCCTGCTCACACCTGGTCAATGTATCCTTCACTTGAGGGCCAAACAAAGCTGACCCATCAAAGGGAGAGTTTGTGAAGGACGCCTTAAAGGGATCTGCAAAATTACAGAGCCGCATCCAGGCTTGGCGTCTAAGAGCCACACCTGTACCTGCGGCCCTACTCGCTCCATCTGCTGCATATGATATCAGTCGTATGGAGGAGTTAGCAATAGAATTAAGGGTTCCTAGCTGCGAAGCAATTTTTTCTTGAGCCCCTGCAGCTGTGGGATCCTGTACTACTTCACCTAGCTCCTTAAGGATGTCCATTTGGAGTCTGGTGAAGTGACATAAGTAGTTCAGCGAGCGCATAGCAAAGGTCGCTGAAGAGAACATCCGCTTACCATACCTATCCATGGTCCTAGAGTCCTTATTAGGAGGATGGACAGGTACGGAAGGATCTGCAAGTTCCTTCTTAGTGGCAGCCGCCACCACCATGGCATCAGCAGGGACACCTTTCGTAAGGAATTGCTTATCCGGAAGGGCAGTAATAAATTTAGACGGCCTCCTAGGAACTGGCTCTACAGAGTCAGGAGCAGCCCAAGCCTTTCGAGCAATAACCTGCATAAGGCGGTCGAAGGCGGAGACACCCAGGAGGTGGAGGGCCGAGATCCAAACGCCTCTAGGTATACCGACTCATCCTCAGAGGGATTATTGGAGGGCCAGTTTCCCCTCTGTTTAAGGAGTTCTAGGATGTCTGAAAAGGAGACATCCTCAGAGGGGGATCTTGGGGATCCCTCCGACTCATCTAAGTCGGTATCTGAAGTGATAGACTCAGGGGAGTCTACGTGTTTCCTCTTACAAGTCCTCTTACGCGGAGGATCCCCTGACTGATCAGGAGAATCCTCGGAAGAGGGGCTTCTTCCCAGTGGGGAAACCTGAGGCGGAGGATCTCTGGGTCCAGGAGCAAGAGAGATGGCAGAGATATCGACAGGCACCGTAGAGGTAGGAGCTAAGGGAACAGACTGCTGGCTGAGTCCAGTGGCCAGCACACTCTTCATCACCTCGAAGGCTCCCCTCCCAGGGAGGTAGAGAGAACCCGTTCCGAAGAAACCGGAACTCCAGGGCCCACCGAAAGGGAAGGCTCCGAGGCAGATGTCGGAGCCGAGCTCACCAAGGCCGAGGCTCCAAGGGGAAGAGTGGGGTCGGACAAGGGTCCGATGCCACTCACCCCCTCGGAGGAGACCAGGGAAGCCCGACCACCGAATCCCTCTAAGGAAGGTCTCGAAGAGGAGATAAGAGTAGATGCTGAGGGAGCAGAAGGGGGAGGTATCTGCCCCTCAGCTATAGCAGAAACTATTCCCGAAGACTCCAGCTCCAAACTCTGAGGTAGAGTCGAAGGAGGAACTGCAAGAGGGTGTGGACTAATAGTCGTCTGTTGAGACGGACTATGTAGCATCTGGGCCAGTGCCTGTGATTTCAATAATCTACTGACCACCCTCTCTAAATCATGGTCAGAAAGCCTGGATGACCTAGATGATCGGCTCCGATGGCTCCGTTCCGAGAGGAGAGGTGAGGCCGGAGCCGAGAGTATCGGTTCCAAGGAAGGGGACCTGGACCTCTTCTTCGAAGGAGCCATCGGAGCCGACGAAACCATAGATGCAGTCGGAGCCGAAGACTTTTCGGAACCGACAGAAGGTCTCGATTCATCGGCTCTGGCCGGAGCCGATACAGACATAAAAGTAAGGGTGTCGGAGCCGGTCAGCGCCAACACCGAAGCCTGAGCCACATGGTGGTCGGAACCAGTTGGAGCCGACACCGATGTGGCTGAACCAGTATCGGCACCGATAGCCATCGGTGCCGAAGGTTTATGCAAACCAGGATCGGCTCCAGCCGGAGCCGATCTCGACTCAGAAAGAGTCGGAACCGAGGCCGCAGGCTTAGACACAGAAGCCTGGGCCTTGGAAGACTTAGAAGTCTTGCTCGGAGCCGACTTAGCCGGAGAGCCCTCCAGTTTAAGAAGACCCCTTAAAATCAATTTATTTCTCCTCTCCTGCAGGACTATGGCTAAAGGAATGACTAATCGCACAGGAGTCCTGCAGGTGGAGAGGTCCCAGGCAGTATAAGCAAGAAGTGTGACCGTCTGTCAGAGACATCTTCTGACAGCACGAGTCACACTTCTTAAAGCCTGAGACCCTTTCTTTGGACATAGTTGCAGAAACACACACAACACAGTCCCAAAGAACAAGTTATCCCAACAAAAATATTGATAACTAACCTCTCACACACACACACACCCCTAACAAGGTGGGGGGGGATGGGAGGGGAGAAGGCCTGACTAAAAAAATTAATGAGTGAGGAAAATTTCAGTCAGAAAAGAGCTTAATATAAACTAAAAACGTTAAATATAAAGTTTAAAGTGAAAAAGGGGCTAATATAGTATTATATAAAACACTTACCAGGAGCTGGTAAAAGGAGGACCTCATCAGCGAAGCGGCAAACGAGATCTGGGTACTTACCGCCTTGCATCATGGGATATGGGGCTGCCTCGAGCTGGTAAAAGTGACTCTCGAGCTTAGCAAGTGCCGAGTCGGAGCCGAGGATCGGCTCCGAACCCATCAAGCAAGAATGAAGGTGAGATTGACAACTTAACATCATCAAGTTTGTGCAGCATGTATTCCAATTTGCTGGAGTGGTTGGGAAAAAAAGACTGGCAGCTCAATGACTTGATTGATATTTGATTCAGAACAGACTTTAGGTAAAAATGAGGGGTCTGTTCTGAGAGACACTCTATCAGCATGGAAAATCATGTAAGGTGGTCTGATAGATAATGCTTGAAGTTCTGACACTCTGCTGGCAGAAGTAATGTCCACAAGAAATATTGTTTTCCAGGATAAAAATTTGAGATCACAAGAAGACGCTGGCTCAAAAGGAGGAAGAATAATTTGAGACAGCATAAATTCCAGGGAGAATAGGGAACTTTGATCGGAGGTCTCATATGAAGAACGCCTTTAAGAAAAGTCTTAGATAATTTATGGCCCATAACATTTGAGCCACCAAAACCAAGGTGAAAATTTGAGATGGCAGTTAACTGAACTCGAACTGTAGCAGCTGCTGCTCCTGCCTTAAAATTTTTTGTCAAAAATTCTTAAATAGAAGATAGCAGAGCTCAGAAAGGGTCAATGTTCTGCGTGTTGGCCCAAATTGAGAACCTTCTCCATTTACTGCCATATAATTTCCTGGTAGATGGCTTGTGAAAAGACAAGAGAATTTGTCTAGTATCTTCTGAAATTGAATGAAGCCTGGCAATTAGGGGAAGTGGATTAGCCAAGCAGTCAGTTTCAGGGACTGCAGTGAAGGATGAAAGTCCTATGACAGGTGTGTCAGTAGGTCCGGAACTGGGTCCAGGATCCATGGACCTTCCAACAGATGATGGTGGAGAAACGGAAACCAAATCTGTTGAGGCCAGTAGGGGGCTATGAGTATAACGGTCCTTCCCAGTGATTTTGCTTTCTGTAAAAATCTGGGTATTAATGGGAAGGGTGGAAATGCGTAAAGGAGACGTGAGGGCCAATCGTGTAGAAGTGCATCTCTCGGGGGATGACCGGGAGGTGGTATTAGGGCAAAGTAGCTTCTGCATTTTGAACTGATGTGGCTAGCAAAAAGGTCGCAGCAAGGCTGGCCCCATTTGCAGAAAATCAACTCCGCAACCTGTTGCTTGAGAGACCACTCATGAGGGAGCAATATAGCCCTGCTTAGCTTGTCCGCTATCACGTTGGATTTCCCCGGAATGTGTGTTGCTAGTAGAAAGCGCTGGGACGACACAGCCCATTGCCAGACCCTGAGGGCTTCTCGACAATGGGGGTAAGACTTGGTTCTGCCTTGTTTGTTCAAGTACCAGACTACTGACATGTTGTCCTTCTGAATTGCAATAGTTCCTAGAGGAAGAGAGTCCTAAAAGTACTGCAATGCCAGAAGTACCGCTCTCAACTCTAGAACGCTGATGTGCAGATGTGATTCTTGATCTGTCCATGTGCCTTGGGCAGTCTTTCCCTGAAAATGCCCCCTCCCACCCTATCAGGGAAGCGTCTGTGGTCACAGTGGCTACTGGGGGGTGGGGGGGAAAACAAAGGGTCTTCCGAATGTGACATGAAGAGACGTCAACTACCACCGAAGGTCTCTCCTACAAGAATCCATGATGAGAATCATGTGGTGCATCGGTAGTTTCTGGTAAGACCACTGAGCAAAGAGGAGCCATTGAAGAATTTGCATATGCATCCTTGGAAGTGGTATAGCCAGGACTGCTGCCGCCATCAGACCTAGTACTTTCAATACCTCTGCTGCTGTAGCTTTGTTCTTTGACACCAGTAAGCTGACGTTTTGGCAGAGAAGAGAGACTCTTTCGACAGGGAGACATAGAGTGGTAGTTGAGGTATCTAATTCTGCTCCTATAAAAACTTTATGCTGCAATGGCGATAAGGCAGACTTTTCGAAGTTGATTGTAATGCCCAATTGATGGCAGAGTGTCAGAGTGTATTGTGTTGCCTGAGGTAATTGATGCCTGGTGGCAGCGGTTAGGAGCCAATCGTCTAGGTATGGAAACACCTGGAATCCTAGACGTCTCAGGTGAGCCGTGACCACTGCCATGCATTTGGTGAACACTCTGGGGGATGTAGTAAGACCAAAGGGCAGGGCTCGAAACTGGTAATGACTGGCTCCCAGCCGGAAGCGCAGATGATCTCTGGAGCGTCTGTTCATCTTTATGTGATAGTACTTGTCCTTGAGATCTATGGAGCACATCCAATCGCCTTTCCCTAAGAAGGGAAGAATGGACTGAAGCATGACCATTCGGAACTTCTCTTTCTTTACGAACTGGTTGAGTCTGCTGAGGTCCAAGATAGGTCTCCAGTCCCCTGTTTTCTTTGGTACCAAAACAAATCTTGAGTAAGTTCTGAATCCAACTTGGTCTGCTGGGACTGGTTGGATGACTCTTTTTTTCTAGCAATCTGTGGACCTCTACGTTTGCTTGTTCCCTGAGATTGGGTGGGATTCTCTTTACGGAGGGAAAGAGAACAGAATGAAATATCCTCTGGAAATTATGTTTTGTACCCAAGTATTTGATGTTATGTTTAGCCAGGCTTCTGGGTACAAAGACAAGTGACCCAAGACTGCCTCCAGAGCCGAACAGTTGGGCCCCTTTTCAGAGGCGCTGGTAGGGCTGACCGGAGAACTGACCCCCGTCACCCTGTTGCTGCAGACCCCCTCTGCCGTGGGGCAGCATCTTCCGTTATAACACCCTCCTCTGCCTCTAGAGGGGGTTTCTCCATGTGTGTCCTGAAAGGCTGACTGTGCTTTTCGGAACCACATTTTCCCTCCCCTAGGGCCCTTGGGGTAGGGCCGAGTAGGGGTCGAAAAACAGACTCCAACGGCAGATAAGGTCTTGCCTTCCTGCTCACACCTGGTTAAAGTTTCTTTTACTTTGGGCCCAAACAGTGATGAGCCATCGAATGGGGTATTAATAAAGGAAGACTTAAAGGGTTCCGCAAAGGAACAGAGACGCATCCATATCAGCTGCATAGGATATGAGACGCATGGACGAGTTTACTACTGAGTTTAGGGTAGCGAGCTGGGCGGTGACTTTGTCGACCACCCCTGCAGCTACCGTACCCTGGAGAGTATCTCCTAGCTCTTTCAGGAGATCTCTCTGTAGTCTTGTAAAGTGGGTTAAGTAGTTCAGTGATCGTAGAGAGAAAGTCGCTGAACTAAACATGCGCTTCCCATATCTATCCATGACCCTAGAATCTCTGTTAGAGGGATGGATAGAGGTGGATGTCTCAGATACTTCCTCTTTGGTGGCTGCAGCTACCACCATGGCATCAATAGGCACTCCCTTTGTCAAAAATGGCTTGTCCACTGGGGCAGACATCATTTTATTGGGTTTATGAGGAACAGGTTCCATGGCCTCTGGTGACTCCCACGCCTTACGAGAAATCAGTTCCATGAACTTGTCATAAGGCGGAGACACCCAAGAAGTGGAAGTTAAGACCCAAAAGCCTTCAAGAGCACGGACTCATCCTCAGTAGGGGTCTTGGACTGCCAATTGCCCCTCTGACTAAGGATCTCTAGTATCTCTGCAAAGGAGATATCTTCAGAGGGGGGTCGAAGGGACCCTTCTGACTCATCTAAGTCTGTGTCAGATGTCAAGGACTCCTGTGGGGAGTCTAAGTGCCTCCTCTTGCACAATCTCTTCCTGGGAACCTCCTCAGTGGGGGTATCTGGGGAGGTCTCAGAAGAGTAGGGGACGCCCTGTGGGGGTACTTGAGGCTCGGGGTTTCTGCGCTTAGAGAGACCGGTAGATGAAGAAGCAGACACAGGAGCTTCAGGGGAGAAGGAAAGCTGAACCTATGCTGACGTTGTCTTTGGAGACAGAACTCTCCTCATAGCATCAAAGGCACCATGGCTCCGACGAGAAGGAGTGGACGGACCCGAGAGTACAGTCTGATCCTCCCGCACCGAAACCCTGGACTCTGAGCCCGAGGTAGGAGCCAAGCTCATTCGAGCTGAAGCCCCAAGAGGAAGAGTCGGCACCGACAAATCGGTTCGACTATCCTCCCCAGACCCAATAGGAGAGCGGCGGCTACTAGAGTTCTTGGTTGGCGCCGAGGACATCCGAGTAGATGGAGCCGATAACACCGGTGTGGGTATCAGCACCAAGGGTTTGACCAACAGCAGTTCAATTTCCTTCGGCTCCGAGAGTCCAGTACGGCTCGGAGGAGGAGTAGATAAATCCGGTACCATGGTCTTTGGTACCGACGAGCTGGTCGGGGCTGACAACAATTTGGCAAGTCCTGGTGCCTGTAAAAGCTTCTGCACTAGCCGATCCATGTCCAAATCTGAAAGGCTGATTGAAGACTCAGCTGAATGCACCGAAGGTGCTGACTGGAGCAGAGGTGAAGAAGGAACTTCAGAGACCGGCTCCAATACTGAGAGCTGGCTCCGAATCAAAGGTACACTCGGTTCCAATGACTGTGGAACCAATGACCCTCCTTCTGAAATCTTAGCCTTTTTTGAAACCTTATCTGAAGACTTGGATTTTGAGGATTTAGAGGACGTACTAGTACCCTCATGGCTACTCAAAACTTCCAAAAAAGATTGCTGTAGCAATCCCCTGTCTATAAGTTTCCTCCTTCTCTCCTAGAGGACTCTTGAAGAAAAGGAGTGATAAATGCTGCAGGTGTCTTGGAGGTGTTCAGCCCCCAGACAGTAGACACATTGAATGTGTCCATCAGTGACGGACATTTTCTGCCCACAATCTGGGCATTTTTTGAATCCCGATTTGGGATGGGATTTCTCCTTATCATCCGACATATTTAAATGAAAAAACAGTAAATTAGATCCACAAACAACTAAGCCCAATCTGGGCATTATCTATAACAGTATTATATATATATATATATATATATATATATATATATATATATATATATATATACACACACAAATATAGATACAAATATAGGGCTAAGAGGCCCACAGAAAAAGCCTGACTATTATAAGGATTAATAGTAGAGAAAAAAGGGCTAAAGGCCCACACAAACAAAGAAGCCAACAAGGCCCTAACTTTTAAACTATTTATACTATGTAAAAGTATTTAATCATAGAGTAAATATAATAGTACTAACACACACTATATTTTTTAAACAAACGAAAAATAGAAGTTATGTTCTTACCATAACGTTCCATGCTAGTTGTCTTCTTCTCGCCTTCTTTCTTGCTGGATGGGTTCGGAGCCGACCTCGGCTCCAACTCGGCCACTCTAAAAGCTCGAGAGTTGGTTCCACCGGCTCGAGGCTGCCCCTATATCCCACAATGCTAGGCGTGAATTACCTCAGATCTCGTTTGTGAGCTAGGCCCAGCTAAAAATACAACCAGGAAACTGGAAAAATTCCACCTCTAAAAACAAGGGGAAGAGAAAGGGTGACCTAAGCCTGATCTAGGAAATATGCACAGCAGAGCATATACCTATCGCAAAGAGGTGGTAGAAAGAGAGGTCACAATCAAACTCCTCTAGGTCTGTCCAGGCCAGGGGGAAGGAGGGTGGGACGCAAGAAAGAAGGCGAGAAGAAGACAACTAACATGGAACGTTATGGTAAGAACATAACTTCTAGATGTTAAGTTGTCTATCTCGCCTTCATTCTTGCTGGATGGGACCGCGTCCCTAGCACCTTGTCCCGGGTGGCCTAACGGAACAGACTCTTGAGAACAGTGGAACCAAAGTTAGCTCTATGTCTAGAAGCTAAATCCAACTTATAATGAGAAATGAATGTGTGAGAAGTAGCCCAAGTAGCCGCTGCACAAATGGTGTCAATAGGCAGTCTGTCTTGGAAGGCTATAGAAGTAGCCAAAGCTCTGGTGGAATGGGCTTTAGGTTTGCTAGGCAGCTTTTGGTGTCTAATTTCATAAACAAGGGAAATCAGAGATGTTAGCCATCTAGATAATGATACCTTTGAAACTGAAAGTCCCTTTCTGCCTTCTGCATAAGAGACAAAAAGCTGGTCAGATTTTCTGAATTGTTTGGTTCTATCCAAATAGTACCTTAACTGACGGTGAACATCTAGCCAATGCAATTTTTGTTCAGACCTATTAGAATATTCTGGAAAAAACACAGGCAGGTCAATGCTTTGATTTAGGTTAGACGCCGAGGCTATCTTAGGTAAAAAGGACGCGTTCGTTCAGAAGATACCCTGTCCTTATGGAACAACAGATAAGGAGGTCGACAGCTGAGTGCATGAAGTTCTGAAACTCTTCTGGCTGAAGTAATAGCTACCAGAAAGAGAGTCTTCCATGATAGCAATTTTAAAGAACAGGAAGCTGCAGGTTCGAAAGAGGGAGAATCAAAGAACTGAGAACTAAATTAAGGTCCCAAGGAGGAGGAGGATTTCTTATAGGAGGTCTGAGTAGAAAAACTCCTTTCAAAAAGGCTTTGCAAAGCTTGTGGGACATTATGGCAGACTCTGAAATGCCCACATGAAAGTTAGATATAGCTGCCAATTGAACTTTGAGAGTAGAAGGAGAAGAACCTGTATGAAAGAGTTCAGCTAGAAAATCCAGAACCATATGGATGGGAGCAGTGAAAGGATCTAAGTCCCTTCCTTGAGCCCAATAGGCAAAACGTTTCCATTTACTCAGATAAATTTTCCGAGTGGAAGATTTGTGGGAAGCTATCAAAATATCTCGAACAGAGTGAGATATTTGAGGAAGCCTGGCTAAGGTTGGAACTGGAGGAACCAAGCAGTGAGGTTCAGAGAGGGAGGAGCGATGTAACTGACCCGATTGATGGATCAAAAGATCTGGAACTAGGTCCAGATGCCAAGGTTGCTCCAATAGAAATTGATGTAGAAAGGGGAACCAAACCTGCCGAGGCCAGTAAGGAGCAATGAGGATCAATAAGGCCTTCTGAGCGATAGCTTTCTGTATCACTTGAGAGATTAGTGGGAAGGGAGGAAATGCATACAGAAGTCCCGGGCCAAACTTGGACTAGAGCGTCTCTGCTGGGCTGGTCTGGTAACGGGAATAGTGTGAAATAATCTCTGCACTTGCTGTTTTGGGGAGTAGCAAAAAGGTCGCAGCAAGGCTGACCCCACTTGAGAAAAATTTCTCTCACAACAGAGTCTTTCAGAGACCACTCGTGAGGCATGAGGATAGCTCTGCTCAACTTGTCCGCGATTTGATTGGACTTCCCGGGGATGTGCGTTGCTATCAGAAACCGCTGAGAAGAAATCGCCCATTGCCACAGTCTGAGTGCTTCTCGACATAGGGGATAGGACCTGGTTCCGCCTTGTTGGTTGATATACCACACTACAGACATATTGTCCGTCTGGATTGCTATCGTTCCCAAGGGAAGAGAGTCTTGAAGGGCTTGCAACGCTAAAAGCACTGCTCTCATCTCTAGAACATTTATGTGCAAGTGGCATTCGTCTGGTTGCCATGTGCCCTGGACAGTCCTGCCCTGATAATGTCCCCCCACCCGATCAGGGAGGCGTCCGTTGTCAGAGTAGCAACCGGAGGGGAAGGAACAAAGGGTCTTCCCAAGAAGAGCTGAGGGGAAGACATCCACCACAGAAGATGATTTCTGCATGTTTGCGTAATCATAATGGTGTGGGACATCGGGAGTTGCTGTTATGACCATCGCGTGAAGAGCATCCATTGAAGGATTCTCATGTGGAATCTGGCTAATGGAAGCAGAGGTATGGCAGCCGCCACAATCCCCAATACTTTCAGATCTAACCTGGCTTTGATTCTGTTGCTGCTGAAGAGGAGCGAGACCAGTTTGTGTATGTCTGTTATTCTTTGATCTGTTAGTCTCGCAGACATGTTGACTGTGTCTAGATTTGCGCCTATGAAGGTAATAGTACGACAAGGCGACAAAACAGACTTTTCGCAATTTATTGAAATGCCTAAATTTTGACAAATGCGAAAGGTGTAGTCCCTTGCCATTAGAAGAAGATGCTTGGTGGGAGCTGTGAGGAGCCAGTCGTCCAAATATGGAAATACCTGGAATCCTTGACGTCTCAGGTGAGAAGCTACCACTGCCATACATTTGGTAAACACCCGGGGGGCAGTGGTGAGACCAAAGGGCAGGGCCCTGAATTGAAAATGACTGGTTCCCAGCCTGAAGCGGAGGAATCTTCTGGAGCGTCTGTTCATTTTTATGTGATAGTACGCATCCTGAAGGTCTATAGAGCACATCCAGTTTCTCTTTCCCAATAGGGGGAGGATGGACTGCAGCGTGACCATCCGAAATCTTGTTTTCTTGACTGACTTGTTCAAGATACTGAGATCCAAAATTGGTCTCCAGTCCCCTGTTTTCTTTGGAACTAAAAAGAACCTGGAGTAGATTCCGGATCCTAGTTGGTCTGCTGGAACTGGCTGAATTGCTCTTTTTGCAAGCAGCTTTGAAATTTCCAAAGCTGCAAGATCCCTTTGAGCGGGTGGAACATCTGGAAGGGATTTTTTGATTGGTTTGGGATGCGAGAAGGGAATGGAATAGCCTTCGGAAATGATGGACTGTACCCACTTGTCTTGAGTCAGGGATAGCCAGGCTTCTGGGTACAGTGACAATCTTCCCCCGACTGCCTCCGAAGGTGGACAGTCGGGCAACACCTCAGGGATGCTGAAAAGGCTTATCGGAAAAGGTTTCTCGATTGCCCTGGTTCTGCGGGCCCCCTCTGCCTCTAGGGCGACGTCTACCATTATTGTTCCCTCCTCTGCCTCTGGAGGGGAACCGACTCTGTGCGTCAGGCAAATTCCCTTGAGATTGTTTGCGGAACCACATTTTTCCACTTTTCTGGCCTTTGGGGTAAGGTCTAGAAGGAGTAGAAAAACGGACTCCGACGGCAGATAGAGTTTTGCCATCCGTCTCGCACCTAGTCAAGGTTTCTTTCACTTGAGGACCAAAGAGAGATGATCCATCAAACGGGGAGTTAGTGAAAGACGCTTTAAAGGGGTCCGCAAAGTTGCATAGCCGCATCCAGGCATGCCTGCGTAAGGCT
Organism: Protopterus annectens; assembly: GCF_019279795.1. Taxonomy (NCBI): domain Eukaryota; kingdom Metazoa; phylum Chordata; order Ceratodontiformes; family Protopteridae; genus Protopterus; species Protopterus annectens. The sequence continues at coordinate 125,116,728 of NC_056733.1, read as the reverse complement.
ACACCTGTCCCTGCGGCCCTGCTCGCTCCATCAGCCGCATACGAAAGGAGGCGCATGGAGGAGTTAGCTATGGAGTTCAGGGTAGCCAGCTGAGTGTTCATCTTGTCCTGAAAACCCGCAGCTGTAGGATCCTTCAACATGTCACTCGCTTCTTTGATCAAGTCTCTTTGAAGATGAGTAAAATGGCATAGGTAGTTCAGCGAACGCATTGCAAAGGTCGCCGATGAGAACATCCGCTTCCCGTACCTGTCCATAGACCTAGATTCCTTGTTAGGTGGATGGACAGGCACTGAAGGATCAGCTAGTTCCTTCTTAGTGGCAGCAGCAACCACCATAGCATCCACAGAAACTCCCTTGGTCAGAAATTGTTTATCCGCTGGTGCCGTGATAAATTTTGAGGGTCTCCTGGGAGTGGGGTCCACTGAGTCAGGAGCCGTCCATGCCTTTTTTGCTACCACCTGCATGAGGGGGTCAAAGGGGGGAGACACCCAGGAGGTGGAAGGGCGAGAGCCAAATGCCTCAAGGTACACAGATTCATCCTCCGAAGGGTTGAGGGCTGGCCAATTTCCCCTCTGCTTGAGGATTTCTAGAATGTCTGCAAATGAGACATCTTCAGAAGGGGAACCGGGGAACCCTCGAATCCTCTAAATCTGTGTCAGAGGTGACGGACTCAGGTGAGTCTATGTGTTTCCTCTTACACTTTCTCTTCCGAGGGGGCTCTTCTGCCAATTCAGGAGAGGCCTCGGAAGAGGATGAGATCCCCACAGGGGATTCCTGAGGAGCTGGCTCTCTGCGGTCTGGGATGAGGGAGTGAGTCGACTTGACCTGAGGCACCAAGAGGGAGGGGCGGATGGAGCCGACTGTGGAGTTGAACCAGGTTCCAACACACTCCGCATGACCTCAACGCACCCCTGTCAGGCAGAGCCAGAGGTCCCCGCCCGAAAAGCTAAAACCTCCCTCGGCACCGACAGTGATGGCTCGAGGCGATGTCGGAGCCGAACTCACCAGCGCCGAAGCTCCGAGAGGGAGAGCGGGTCGGACAAGGGTCCGATGCCACTCACCCCCTCGGAGCCGACGAGGGAAGTCCGGCGAGATTCTTCTAAGGAAGAAATCGGAGCCGACAATGGAGCCGAAGACATTTGTATCGGCTCCGACGCTACCACAGTCTCGGTTCAGCGCCCGGCCCGAGCTCAACGGAGTCGGAGGAGGAACATAATGAGGGACAGGGTCAGGCATCGACTGATGAGTCGGGCTCTGAAGCATTTGGGCCAGTGCCTCGGACTTAAGAAGTCGACTCACTACCCCTGAAGGTCATGGTCCAAAGCCTCGATGACCTAGAGGAGTGAGATCTATGGCTCCGTTCAGACAGCAAGGGAGATGCTGGAGCCGAATGAACGGAGCCAAGGGACGGTGACCTGGACCTCTTTCTAGATGTCGGTTCCGAAGGTCTAGTCGGAACCGACACAGGAATTCAATACCTCGGCTCCAGCCGGAGCCGAGGAAACCACAGAAACTGCAGTCTGAGACTCATCGGCTCCAGCCCGAGCCGATGTAGACGGGGGTTTCGGAGCCTTAGGGCTCGGCTCAGAAGCTGGGGCCGAGGACCTAGAAGCCTTGGAGGGTTTTCCGAAGGAACAGTAAGGGAACCCTCAGGCTTAAGTAAACCTCTCAAAATAAGTTTATTTTTTCTTTCCTGCAGGACTCTGGGGCTGAAGCCATGGCATACAGCACAAGAGTCCTGCAGGTGTAAAGGTCCCAGGCAGTAGACACAAGAAGTATGACCGTCTGTCAGAGACATTTTCTGACAGCACGAGTCACACTTCTTGAAGCCTGAGACCTTTGAGTCTTTAGACATTATAGAAGAAAGTGTAACCACACACACAGTCAAACACACTGATTACACCCTATACAAGTTTAACTCAAAAATTAAAACTCACTATCAAAGTTTTTAAATTTCTGAGAAAATCACACACACACCACTAGGAGATGGAAAGGCTCGAAGGCCCGAGGGAAGAACTTATAAGTTCTTTGTGGAAAAGGGGATAATAGAAGAAAAAAAGGGACAAAATCCACTAAACTAAGGGAAATAACTGTTAAGAATTAAACTAAAGGGGTTTAAGTAGACTAAAAATTACTCTACAATAACTCACCAAGAAGCCGGTAGAAACCAAACACCTCGATCGCTGTAGCGGCAAACGAGATCTGAGGTAACTCACGCCTAGCATTGTGGGATATAAGGGGAGCCTCGAGCCGGTGGAACCAACTCTCGAGCTTTTAGAGTGGCCGAGTCGGAGCCAAGGTCGGCTCCGAACCCATCCAGCAAGAATGAAGGCGAGATAGACAACTTAACATGCTATGTTACAAGTTGCCGGCTCGGATCCGATATCGGATCCAAGACCCACAGGTTGCTGACAAATAAAGTCCCTACTTCAGATGAAGGGTTTGGTCTAAGAGAAACCCTGTCCTTACGGAAGATTAAGTATGGAGGTTTGATAGAGAGGGCTTGAATTTCTGAAACTCGCCTTGCTGAAGTGATTGCTGTTAACTCATTCCCTCCAGTACAAGTCTTTTGAATGTGTACCTTTAACTCCTGGTGGGTGTGGACTGAGCCTTTAAAAATGAAGTTATCACCTTACAATTTTAATATATATTTACTGACGGAGGTCAAATATCAGTACAATTGTGTTTGCCATCATGTATGCTTCAAGATAAAATATTATGATACCTTCTATGTAGCATGGTTTTGGAATTATTAATGCAAGTATGAACAAGTAATATTGGATGCCTAGAGGAGCAGTAGGAGGTAACTGCAGAAACGCCTGGAGGCATCACTCGGATGTAATGAAGGCTGTTTTTCAGGTCAAGAATTTAAATTCACAGGTAGCTGCAGGCTCGAAAGGTGGTGAAGTAAGGGCTTGTAGAACAAAATTGAGATCCCAGGGCATGAAAGGTTTGGAGACCGGGGGACAGAGTAACAGAGTACCCTTCAGGAAAGCCTTGCAGAGTCTATGAGCCATGAGACTAGGCTCATTAGCCACATGAAAATTAGAGATCGCTGCCAATTGAACTTTGATGGTAGCTGATGCGGAACCCTGATGGAAAAGCATAGACAAAAACTCCAAGACTGAAGCAATTGGAGCTGTGTAAGGATCAATTCCTTGGGTATGCACCCAAATAGAAAACCTCTTCCATTTGCTAGAGTAAATCTTCCTAGTAGATGGCTTATGAGAGGAAGATAAAATGTGAACCACTTCCGGTAAAAATTTATGAAGCCTAACTAATGACAGAAGTGGAGTAGCCAGGCTGTCAACCGGAGGGTCATCAGAGAGGGGTGGAACTGTCCCGACACGTGTGTCAGTAAATCTGGTTGAGGGTCCAGGATCCAAGGAGTGTCCCCAATGTATGGTTGAAGAAAGGGGAACCAGACTTGACGAGGCCAGTGTGGAGCAATCAGAATCATTTTGCTTCCCAAGGATTGCGCTTTCTGAATCACCTTTGAAAGCAAGGGAAACAGAGGGAAAGCATAAAGCAAACCGGAGGGCCAATCATGAACCAGAGCATCCCTGGGTGACTCCCCCTGTGGGGGGATCAGTGTGAAGTAGTTGCTGCATTTGGCATTGAGGAGGCTGGCAAAAAGGTCGCAGCAAGGCTGACCCCATCTGCTGAAGATTCGTTCTGTAATCAGACGATTCAGGGACCACTCGTAAGGCATCAGAATAGCTCTGCTTAGCCTGTCCACAATCACGTTGGACTTCCCCGGAATGTGTATTGCCACCAGAAAACGTTGGGAAGCTATTGCCCACTGCCACACTTGCATGGCCTCTCTGCACAGGGGGTAAGACCTGGTTCCCCCTTGCTTGTTTAGATACCACACTACTGACATGTCTGAGTGTACTGCAATCGTCCCTAGACGTAGAAAGCTCTGAAGTGCCTGCAACGCAAGTAGCACTGCTCTCATCTCTAGGACGTTGATATGCAGATGTAACTCGTGATCTTGCCACGTGCCTTGGACTGTCCTGCCAAGATAATGCCCCCCCCACCCCATCTGGGAGGCATCCGTGGTCACTGTGGCAACCGGGATGGGTGGAATGAAGGGCTTTCCCCCGTCCAAATTGTTGATGCAAAGCCACCAACTGAGGTCCTGTTTGCATCTGTCCATGAGCACAATGGGTTGAGGCAGTGGAAATTTTTGGAGAGACCACTGAACAAAGAGAAGCCATTGGAGAAGTCTCATGCGCAATCTCGCTATGGGGACCAACATAACTGTTGCTGCCATGGTCCCCATGAGTTGGAGAACCCATCTTGCCTTCGCATTCCTCAGGGGCATCAGGATGTGTATTTGCTGTTGTAAGACTCTGATCCTCTCCTGCGGTAAAAATGCTCGCATTTGAATGGTGTCTAATTCTGCGCCTATAAAGGTGACACGCTGCGAGGGCAACAAAGCAGATTTTTCCCAATTTAGTGTTATGCCCAACTGTTGACATAGTGATGGTAGCGTCCCTGGTTTGGACTAGTTGATATGCCTGGTGGGGGTGGTAAGGAGCCAGTCATCCAGATACAGAAACACTTGGAATCCCTGACGTCTCAAGTGAGCCGTCACCACTGCCATACACTTGGTGAACACCCTGGGGGCTGTGGTGAGACCAAAGGGCAGTACTCGAAACTGGAAATGACTGGCTCCCAGCCGGAAGCGCAGGTGATCTCTGGACGGTCTGGCCATTTTGATGTTGTAGTACGCGTCTTTGAGATCTATAGAGCACATCCAATCGTCCTTCTGTAAGAATGGAAGGATCGATTGAAGCGTGACCATCTGGAACTTTTCCTTCTTCATGAAGTTGTTGAGATGGCTGAGATCTAAGATCGGTCTCCAGTCCCCTGTCTTTTTTGGAACTAAAAAGAACCTTGAGTAAGTTCCGAATCCTCTTTGGTCCGGGGGACTGGATGGATGACTCTGTTTTCGAGCAGCTTTGAAATTTCTACAGCTGCTAGTTTTCGCAGACGGGGTGGCACGTCTGGAAATTTTCTTTGTAGAGGTGATGTTGAAAAGAAGGGGATTTTGTATCCTCTGGTTATAATGCTTTTTACCCAAGAATCTGAAGTAATGTTTAGCCAGGCCAGTGGGTATAAAGCTAAGTGACCCCCGACAGCCTCCAGAGCAGGACAGCCGGGCCTCCGTTCAGGAGTGCTGGAAAGGCTTCCCAGGGACGGAATCCCTGTCGCCTTGGTTATGCGGACCCCCTCTGCCGCCGGGGTGGCGTCTTCCATTTCTACCCCCTCCTCTGCCTCTGGAGGGGGTATCACTCTGTGTGGTCTGGAAAGATCCCTGATTCTTACGGAACCACATTTTTCCGCCTCATTGCCCTTTGGGGTACGGTCTAGTAGGAGCGGAAAAACAGACCCCGACAGCAGAGAGGGTCTTTCCCTCTTGCTCACACCGAGTGAGAGTCTCCTTAACCTTGGGCCCGAAAAGTGTGGCACCATCAAAAGGGGCATTGGCAAAGGAAGACTTGAAGGCTTCCGCAAAGGAGCACAGCCGCATCCATGACTGTCTTCGAAGAGCAATCGCTGAAGCTGCAGCTCTACTCGATCCCTCGGCTGCATACGAGATGAGCCTCATGGATGAGTTTACTATGGATGTGAGGGTGTTAAGTTGTGCTGTTACCTTATCTGAAACAGCAGCATCTGTGTTACCCTGGAGGGTATCTGTCAGCTCCTTGATGAGATCCCTCTGTAATCGTGTGAAATGGGTCAGGTAGTTTAGCGAATGCATGGAAAAAGTCGCTGAACTAAAAATACACTTTCCATATCTGTCCATAGTCCTAGAATGCTTATTAGAAGGATGAACAGATGAGGAAGACTCAGACATCTCCTTTTTCGTGGCTGCCGCCACCACCATAGCATTGACAGAGACTCCCTTGGTGAGATAAGATTTATCTTGGGGGGCAGTGATGAACTTGTTTGGTTTCCTAGGTACTGGCTCCACTGTGTCAGGTGTCTCCCACGCCCTTCGAGCAATCAAATCCATTAATTCATCGAAGGGCGGAGTCACCCAGGAGGTAGAAGGTTGAGCCCCAAAAGCCTTCAGCAGCACCGACTCGTCCTCAGAGGGGGCTAGGGACTGCCAATCACCCCTCTGTTTCAAGATCTCCAGGATGTCTGCAAATGACACATCCTCCGAGGGTGATTTGGGGGACCCCTCTGCCTCACCCAAGTCGGTGTCAGACGTTAGAGATTCCTGTGGGGAATCTATGTGCCTCCTCTTGCACAACCGTTTCCTTGGGACCTCATCAGAGGGGGCTTCTGGTGAGGCCTCCAAGGAACAGGGGGAACCCTCTGTGGGTGGCTGAGGCAATTGGGCTCGACGCTTGGGATGGATCGTGGGAGCAGAAATAGAAAGTGGCCCTTTTGGGGAAGGAGAAGATTCCCCTGATGATGTGATTGTCTGTGCAGAAAATACCTTCCCCATAAGGTCAAAGGCCCCCGAACCACTGGCTAAGGGCTCCCCCGGTTCTGAAGAACACGGAAGCATCCCAGAACCAGGTGCCGTGGGCTCTGACCCCGAGGACGGAGCCGGACCAGTCTGTGCCGAGGCCCCGAGAGGGAGAGTCGGCACCGACTGGTCGGTATGACTCTCGGTCCCGGAACCGAGCAAAGACCGTCCGTCGGCTGCGCGACTCCCCTAACGGTTCCGAAGGAGTCGAAGTCAAAGGTGTCGATCGTGCAATGGACGGTTTCAGCACCGAGGGCTCCACTATCATCAGGTCATCTTCTCCCAGCTCCGAGATCTGGATGGGTCTCGAAGGAGGACCCGTTGGAGATATGGGGAGGCCTTCTAGTTTCGACACCAACTGGTAGGAAACTGCAATTACCTTGGAAAGGGCCGTGTTCGCCATGAGTTTCTGCACGACACGATCCACATCTGTGTCAGACAAGGGTCTGGAAGAACGGGCCGAAGGAGCCGAAGATGGCACCGACCGAAGAATGGACGGTGGTGGCAGTTCTGAAACCGGTTCCAATATCTGGGGCTCAGCAAAAGACAAATGTTCGACGCTCGGCCCCGAGATCTGTGGAACCGGCGAACGAACCCGAGAAGATGAACTCGGAGCCGATGACATGGGCTCCGACATCTTCGACCCCTTAGAGAATTTAGAAGCCTGATCCGACTTGTCCAAAGCCTCTTGAAAGGCCGGCTTCAACAATCCTCTGTCAATAAGCTTCCTGCGTCTATCTGTCATGACCCTCCCGCTAAAGGAATGACAAACAGAGCAATCCTGTTGAAGATGGAGAGGGCCAAGACAGTAGACACAGGAAGTATGATTGTCAGTAATGGACATTTTCTGCCCACACTGACATCTTTTAAAACCAGATTTGGCTTTTTCTGACATTGTACAGTAACAATGATGATAACTATAATAATAGGAAAAATAAAAATTACTAATCCTAGCAATATATGTATACTAAACAGGTTATGTATATAAAACTCTCACAAAAAAACACACCCAAGAAAAAAGGGTTAGGCCACAACGGTGCCTGAAGAAGAAAAGTGGGTAAATATATATGGATCACACACACACAGCACTTCTACAATAACTACTAACTATAAGGAAGTATCAACAAGAAAAAAATTTGAATTCTTAACTGAAGAAATCAACAACAACTCAAGTTTCTATCTGGTCCGAGCTCTCCTCGATCCGATCTGTTGCAGCGGCAAACTAGATCTGAGTAATGGCAGGGAGGATTGTGGGATATGGGCTGGGTTCGAGCTTCTCTGAGATTCAGAGCTTTGCTCGGCTCCGAACCCGTGTGTAAGAACAAACGGCGAGATTGAACACTCTTACATTTTGTGGTTTTTCTGGCAAATCATTTAGGAATGAAGTCACTAAATAATGACAGACATTAAGTTTCAGACTTCATACCGTTCAGAAAAATGCATGCTAAAGCAACATCTATTATTCTGTCAACTAAGTTTACACAAGAACAATTTTTAGTACTGTCTGTATGTTCCCCTAATATATTTGGCCTTGTCTAGAGTTCCTGTGTTAAGAGGTTGAGAGGCACATGCAAATAAATCACTTTATATAATTAGGTATATCCAAACCTCTCAACTGTCCCCGACTTTGGCTCAAAATGTTGCTCTCCCCCTAATAATCCCTTTGCAAAATGGCAATTTTGGAAGAAAATGTGGAGGGTTTACAATTAATAAATAATTGTAATGATCAGTTATAGATTACTTTTATTTCAGAAATGCATGTAGATTATCTTATTTTGTCAGCTGCTCAGCTTAACAGTATTAATATTAAAAAAGTGTCCCTTCTTTGACAGGTTCCCAGCTGTATTGTGTGGCTATTTTATATTTTTGCATCCCATTTTGGTCCATTTTTTTTATAAAATTGTGGTTTTCTGGCAAATTAGTGGCAAATCATTAAAGACTGAAGTTAGAAAATAATGACAGACATTTCAGTTTCAGATTTCATACCCTTCAGAAAATTCATACCAATGCAATTCTATTATCTTTCTAAGTTTATGAGAAATATTTAAAAATTGTCCTTATTTTTGGGCCTTTGTCCCACTTCTATTTATGGCTTTGTCCAGATTTCTTGCTCGGAGGTTGAGAGGTATGACACATGTGTCAGGGCCATCACCGTTAGCCAGAGACATTTTAAATTGTGACATACTTGTTGCACCCCACTCCCCCATATAGTGACTCTGGATGTGTCCAAGCAAGGTAAAGAGCAGTTATGCAGTGTAAGTGTGCAAAGTATCCCCCCCATCCAAGGTAGACACAAGTACTACAGTGGCTTTTCTCTGCCACTGATTTTGCAGAATGTTCTGGTTTTCTGTCATATTTTTATACTGTTGATTTATGCTTCTTATTATTCAGAAAATGCATGTTGTTGCAGTCCCTGTTGCTCTGTGTTTATGTAGCAATGATTTAAGGACCATCACGTAAGCTTGTCTGAGATTGTAAGATACAAGTAAGCTTTAATAAGCAAACTGTTAAAGAATTACCAACACTGAAAGCCTTTGTGTTGCCATGCAGAGACTATTTACATAACTAGATAACGTATATGCCTTAGGTACTGAAATGCATATGCCAATATTTAAGAACAGGATTACAGTATTTTCAGAAGCTCATTACATTTGTTGGAGACTTGCAGTCATCTTTGCAGGCTTTACCCTTAAACTAAACAGAATGCCAGTCTATCATGTGTGGTCCATAACCTGTGCAGTAATCCTTTAAGCAATTTATCTTGAGCTTTATTCTTGTTTGCTCTTCATTTTTTACTTTGATCACGTTTTCCCCATGACACGAGTAGATAGTTGTTGTCAGGCAGCATGTCTTTTTTGGATAAGAAACATTTTTACAAGTAGGGGTATCACAGAGATTGCTATTTTGAGCATGTTACTTGGTACTTTTATAAAGCTGAAAAAGAAGTTATGTACCTACCATAACGTTCCATGTTAGTTGTCTTCTTCTCGCCTTCTTTCTTGCTGGTTGGGTCCGGACTCAGCCATCTTCAAAAGCTCGAGAGCTGCTTACTGGCTCGAGGCCCCCCTCTATATCCCATGATGCCTGCCGCTAGATACCCAGATCTCGTTTGGCAAATCTAACTGCAGACATAATAATAAATGAATGCTATCCTAGAATGCATAATTCCTACTGGGGAGACTACTAAGCAGAAGGAAATGGCCAGAGAAGACTCAGCCAGTGCAAAATCAAGAGGAACTCTTCTCGGTCCACTAGGATAGGGGGATGGAGGGTGGGATGCAAGAAAGAAGACAACTAACATGGAACGTTATGGTAGGTACATAACTTCTTTATGTTAATTTGTCTATCTCGCCTTCATTCTTGCTGGTTGAGACAGCGTCCCTAGCACCTAAAATCCTGGGTGGCTCATCGGAAAAGACTCTTCAGAACAGTGGAACCAAAATCAGCTCTGCTCCTGGAAACCAAATCCAACTTGTAATGCGAAATGAAAGTATGTGGGTTGGCCCATGTAGCCGCAGCACAAATAGATTCCATGGGCAACCTAGCCTGAAAAGCCACCGAAGTGGCTAAAGCTCTGGTGGAGTGACCTTTTGGTTTGACTGGTAATTCTTTATTCCTGAATTGGTATAGGAATGTGATGATAGAAGACAACCACCTGCATAAGGTCACCTTGGAGACTGGAAGACCCTGTTTACCTACTGCATAAGACAGGAACAGTTGATCTGATTTTCTAATGTCTTTGGTTCTATGTAAATAAAAGCATAGCTGCCTGTGAACATCTAACTGATGCAACTTATACTCTGCCCTGTTGGAGTGGTTAGGGAAAAACACAGGAAGGTCTATGGACTGATTCAAGTTACTCTCTGAAGAGACCTTAGGAAGGAAGGAAGGATTAGTCCTAAGAGCAACCCTGTCATTGCGGGACACGAGGTATGGGGAATGGACAGAAAGAGCCTGTAGTACCGAAACTCTTCTGACTGAAGTAATACCTACCAGAAAAAGGGTTTTCCAAGATAAGAACTTCAGTGAACAAGAAGCTGCAGGTTCAAAAGGGGGCAAAATTAGTGAAGCTAAAATCAAATTTAGATCCCACGGTGGTGGAGGATCTCTCAATGGGGGCCTGAGCAGAGTGGTTCCCTTAAGAAAGGCTTTACACAGCTTATGGGACATGATATTGTTTTCCGACAGACCAGTGTGAAAATTTTAAATTGCTGCTAACTGAACTCTAATTGTAGTGGAAGCGGAACCAGCATCGAAGAGCTTCGCGAGAAATTCCAAAATGGAGTGTACGGGGGCTGAAAAGGGGTCTATACTTTTTGCCTCTGCCCAGGAAGAAAAACGTTTCCACTTACTAGCGTAAGTTTTTGTGGTCGTAGACTTATGTGATGACAAAAGGATTTTGCATACAGAGGGGGAGATATCTGGGATCCTGGCTAAGGTTGGAAGTGGAGCAACCACGCTGTGAGCTGGAGAGAGTGCAGGGATTGGTGCAGCCCGCCCGACTGATGAATCAGGAGGTCTGGAACTAGGTCCAGAGTCCAAGGCTGTTCGAGAAGATAGCGATGCAGGAACGGAAACCATATTTGTCGAGGCCAGTAAGGAGCAATGAGGATCATTTTACAACCCAAAACGGTAGCCTTCTGAATTAGCTTCGGTATGAGGGGGAAAAGAGGGAATGCATAAAGAAGTACCTGGGGCCAATCGTGGACTAGAGCGTCTCTGGGGGAATGCCCAGGAAGTGGAATGAGAGTGAAGAAATTGCTGCACTTGCTGATGAAGGGAGTTGCAAAAAGGTCGCAGCAAGGTTGGCCCCATCTGTGGAAGATTTGGTCCGCAACTACCTGGTTCAGAGACCACTCGTGAGGCATGAGAATTGCTCTGCTCAGTCTGTCTGCTATGACGTTGGACCTTCCAGGGATGGGCATTGCAATCAGAAACTGTTGGGAAGTGATCGCCCACTGCAAGAGTCTGAGTGCTTCTCGACATAGGGGGTAGGACCTGGTTCCGCACTGCTTGTTGATGCACCACACCACGGACATATTGTCTGTTTGAACTGCAATGGTCCCGGTAGGAAGAGAGTCCTGAAGAGCCTGCAACGCTAAGAGCACTGCCCTCATCTCAAAGTCATTTATATGCAGATGATACTCGTGAGGTTGCCAGGTGCCTTGGACTGTTCTGCCCTGATAACCCGATCAGGGAGGCGTCCGTGGTCACTGTAGCCACTGGAGGGGGGAGAACAAATGGTCTGCCGTGGAGCACTGATGTGGAGACCATCCACCACGCAAGATGCTTCTTACATGCCTGAGTGATCATAATCATGTAAGACATGGGAAGTTGCTGGAAGGACCATTGGGTGAAAAGAAGCCACTGGAGAATCCTCATGTGAAAACAAGCTAGGGGGACAAGTATGATAGCTGCTGCCATGAGACCTAGCATTTGAAGGACAAACCTGGCTTGAATCCTTTTGCATGCTAATAAAACCTTGACATGCTGGTGAATCACTAACACCCTGTCTGGTGGGAGGCTCACTAACATGTCTTTGGTATTTAAATTTGCGCCTATAAAGGTGATAGATTGACAGGGCGACAATGCAGACTTTTCGAAATTTATTGTGATACCTAGCCTGGAGCAAGTGTCGATGGTGCAGTCTCTGGCTCGCAGAAGGTGATGTCTGGTGGTAGCAGTGAGGAGCCAGTCATCGAGATATGGAAACACCTGGAATCCTTGCCGTCTCAGGTGAGCGGTAACTACTGCCATACATTTGGTAAACACCCTGGGGGATGTGGTGAGACCAAAAGGCAGAGCTCTGAACTGATAATGGCTGGCTCCCAGCCGGAAGCAAAGGAATCTTCGGGAGTGTCTGTCCATTTTGATGTGGTAGTATGCATCCTGAAGATCTATGGAGCACATCCAATTGTCCTGACCCAGAAAGGGTAAAATGGACTGAAGCATGACCATCCCGAACTTCGTTCTTTCTACAGACTTGTTTAGTCTGCTGAGATCCAAAATGGGTCTCCAGTCCCCTGTCATTTTTGGCACCAAAAAGAACCTTGAGTAAATTCCGGATCCTTGTTGGTGTGCTGGGACTTGCTGGATGGCCCTTTTTCTTAGCAGTTTTGAGACTTCTTGCACTGCTTGGTCCCTTAGATTGGGTGGAACATCTGGAAGGGACTTGTTTGACCTTAAAGGGGTGCAAACAAAGGGAATTCTGTAGCCTCTGGATATGACGGACTGTACCCATTTGTCTTGTGTTATGTCTTGCCAGGCTCTTGGGTACAGCGATAATCTTCCCCCGACTGCCTCCAGAAGTGAGCAGCAGGGCAACCCTTCAGGGATGCTGGAAGGGCTTGTCAGAGAAAGATTCTCTGCTGCCCTGGCTTTGCGGACCCCCTCTGCCACGAGGGTGGCATCTGTTATTGTTCCCTCCTCTGCCCTTGGAGGGGAACTCACCACGTGTGTCTGGCAAGGCTCCTTGGGATTTCCAGAGCCACATCTTCCCACTCTTCTGACCCTTAGGATATGGTCTGGAGGGGGTGGAAAAACGGACTCCTACAGCAGAGAGAGTCTTGCCTTCCTGCTCACACCTGGTAAGGGTATCTTTCACCTGTGATCCGAAGAGAGAGGAACCATCAAAAGGGGTGTTGGTGAAAGACACTCTGAAAGGTTCCGCAAAGTTACATAGCCACATCCAAGCATGCCTCCTTAGGGCCACGCCTGTGCCTGAGGCTCTACTCGCACCATCGGCTGCATACGAAATGAGCCGCATGGAGGAGTTTACCACTGAATTAAGAGTCGTTAGCTGGAAGGCTGCTTTAGCCTGGGCCCCCTCAACTGATGGATCTCGGAGGGTATCTCCAAGCTCTTTCAGGAGATCCCTCTGAAGACGGGTAAAGTGGCACAGGTAATTCAGGGACCGCATGGAAAAGGTCGCTGAAGAGAACATCTGCTGCCCATACCTGTCCATCGTCCTGGACTCCTTGTTAGGGGGATGGACAGATGAAGAAGTTTCAGCCAACTCCTTCTTTGTGGCCGCTGCTACCACCATGGCATCAACGGGGACACACCCTTGGTCAAGAACTGTTTGTCCTGCGGGGCAGTAATGAACTTGGCAGGTCTTCTAGGGGTCGGTTCCACTGTGTCTGGAGTCGTCCACACCTTTGAAGCCACCACAGACATCAGTGGGTCGAAAAGCGGAGACACCCAGGAGGTGGAAGGTCGGGATCCAAACGCATCCAGGAATACCGTGTCATCCTCTGAAGGGCTTGGGGTAGTCCAGTTTCCTCTCTGCCTAAGCATCTCAACGATGTCTGAGAAGGAGCCATCTTTAGAGGGGGATCTTGGGGACCCTTCCGACTCCTCTAAGTTGGTATCCAATGTAACAGACTCAGGGGAGTCAACATGCTTCCTCTTGCATTTTCTCTTGCAAGGTGGCTCCTCTGAAAGATCAGGGGAGGCCTCGGAAGAGAAGGATACACCCAAAGGGGTGTCCTGGAGCGCTGGATCCCCACGCTTGGGGTCTGGAAGAGGGGCAGAGGTTGACGCAGGCACCCTAGGGGGAGGAGCCGATGGGGTTGATCGTGGGACTGACTCAGGGGCCAGTACACTCCTCATCACCTCGAAGGCATTCCTGCCCAGATGCAGAAAAGGCTCAGGCTCCGAAGAAACCAGAAGCCCTCCCCGCACCGTGGGAGATGGCTCCGAGGCAGATGTGGGAGCCGAGCTCACCTGCGCCGAAGCACCGAGAGGGAGAGCAGGGTCGGACAAGGGTCTGATGCCACTCGCCCCCCTGGAGCCGACGAGGGAGTTTCGGCGCCCAGATCCCTCCAGGGAAGGTACCATGGAAGGGATCGAGCCAACGACGGAACCAAAAGAGAGGGTATTGGCGCCGATGGTTACATGACACGAACCCCAATGCACTCCGGCTCTGAGCTCATAGGAAGAGTCGGAAGAGGAATATCTACAGCTGTGGACGGAGCTGGACAACATTTTGGCTAGGGCCTGCGATTTTAAGAGCCTACTGACTACTCTTTCCAAGTCATGGTCCGAAAGTCTAGAGGACCGAGAAGAGTGGGATGATCGATGACTACACTCCGATTGGAGCAGGGGCGACTTCGGAGTCGAACGTATCGACTCCAAGAAGGCGACCTGGATCTCTTTTGACTCTCAGCCAGCTCCGAAGACCGTGTCGGAGCCCACTGGGAGGGAGGGACATCGGTTCCAGCCGGAGCCGAAATGGATTGTGTGGCTTCACCCAACAACGGCTCCGAACTGGGAGCTGACAGTTTAGGTGGCCTGGAAGATTTCACCGGCTGAGCCTTTACCAGTGAATCTTGGGGTTTAAGCATACCCCTCAGAATCAATTTATTTTTGCGCTCCTGCAGGACTCTTGGACTGAAGGCATGACAGATCGTGCAAGAGTCTTGCAGGTGCACAGCGTCCAGACAATAAACACAAGAAGTGTGACCATCTGTCAGAGACATCTTCTGACAGCATGAGTCACACTTCTTGAATCCGGACGGTTTTGGATCCTTGGACATCCTAGGGAGAAAACCAAGGACAAGTTTCCACACAGATGGCTAAGGTAACCAACAGTAAAAGTTAATCCTCTACAGTTACCACAACCCACTACAAGTACCACTACAACAAAAAAAAATGGAAAACTATCACTAAACACTATCAGTGATTAATCAGAAGAAAAAAAAAATTTAAAGGGAGATAGAAAGAAAGGTTAACTTCTAACTTAAACGGAAAGAACCTTTCTGTGGAAAAGGGAGAGAAGGGGGGGAGGGGAAACTCTTTAACTTAAACGAGTTTCTTAAGGAAGGTTAACGGTTATCTAGAAGAAAACTAGCTACAATTACTAAAGTCTAACTAACGACTAATTCTACACTAACTAATACAGTTTTTAACAAGAAAAATACAATAATAATAATGAAGCTTATACGACCTGAGCCAGTAGAACAACCTCACAGCAGAAGCAGCAAACGAGATCTGGGTATCTAGCGCCAGGCATCATGGGATATAGGGGGGGCCTCGAGCCAGTAAGCAGCTCTCGAGCTTTTGAAGATGGCCGAGTCAGAGCTGAGGATCGGCTCCCGACCCAACCAGCAAGAATGAAGGCGAGATAGACAACTTAACATCATAAATTATAATTAGAACTGCAGTCCAAGGAGAAGTGGTTTGAGTTGAGTGCTACTTGTTTTTTATATACTTGATTTTGACTGGCATTCCAGTAATGTATTTAAAAAGTAATTTATTTTTTCATGCCTCACAACCTTTTTGTTTCCATCTAGATATTAAGTAAGCTGAATGCACTGAAATATTTTTTTTCTTCTACACTTCATTTCGTCGAGATTGGATTCTCATAATGACGGTTTGGCACCCAGGGCAGCATATTTAATTAAAGTCCCAGTTTTTGGGGTTTTGAGCATAGCTCTGCCCCTTACTAGTTGTTCACATCCCTTCCCGTTGGCCCAACCCATTTAACTGTCTCCTGCAGCCCCCCCCCCCTTTGATTTGAAGTCACCAGCCGCCACTGCTAGCGAGGCTCTCTGGTGCAGGGATAAACAACCCCCAACTACCTCCAGAGGTGGACAATTGGGCCTCCTTTCAGGAGCACTAGTAGGACCTGTCAGAGAAAGAGTCTCTAGATCTGTGATTTTGCATGCTTCCTGTGCCGCGTGGGCAGCGTCTCCCATTAGAGTTCTCCCCTTTGCCCCTGGGGGAAACCATCTACAAGTGTGTCATGGAAAGGACCCTGGGATTTTCTGAACCACATTCCTCAACCACATCATTGATTCCTACAGAAGGTTCTTTGAGGAGTCAAAAAACATACGCTCACTGCATAAAGGGTCTTACCATCCTGCTCACACCTGGATAGTGTGTCTTTAACTTTGGTGCCAAAGAACTTCTGTCAAAGGGAGCATTGACAAAGAAGGACTTGAAGGGCTCTGCAAAATCAGAAAGAAGCATCCAAGCATGTCTACTAATGGAAATGCCTGAACCTGCCGCCCTTCAGGTACCTTCAGCTGCATGTGACAGGAACCTCATGGATGAATTTGAAATGGACTATAGGGTAGCCAACTATGAGGTAACAGCTATCTCTGCCTCAGAAGTGATGGTCCTGGAGAAAGATTTAGATAGTTCTTTAACCAAATTCCTCTGAAGTCTGGTGAAGTGTGCCAAATAATTTAGGGATCAGAGTGCAAAAGTCACTGAAACATAAACATTCTTCCCAAATTTGTATATCGCCCTAGACTCTCTGTTAGCAGGATGGATAGTGAAACCGTGTTCAGCAAGTTCCTTTTTTGTAGCTGCCGCCATGAAAATGGCATCTACTGGTACATCTTTACCCAAAACTCCCTGCCTACTGACGGAGTCAGAATCTGGTCTGGACTCTTGGGGATTGGCTCAGTCATATCAGGTTCCTTCTATGGCCACCTAGAAATCAAATCAATGAGTTCATCATCAGGCATGCTAACCCAGGAGGCAGACAGGCCAGTCCCAAAGGCTTTCAGAAATACTGATTCCTCTGGAGAAGGGTCTCAAAAAGACCAGCCACCCTTCTGCTTAAGGCTCTCAAGAATGTCTCCAAATGAGACGTCATCGGGTGTTGATTTTGGGGACCCATCTCCTTTATCAAAATCAATATCCTCAGCGACAGACTCTTGAGTAAAGTCCAAGTGCCTCCTTTTGCACTTTTTCTTCCTAGGGACTTCCTCGGTGGGTATCCAGTGAAGTATCAGAAGAGATTAAGATACCCTGCTGGGTAGTCTGGAAGCTTTAAGCTGGCTGTCCCTGTGAGGTAGAATGTTGAGGATCGTAGTGGAAAGTCATCTGAAAAGACCTGAGGGGGAAGAACCCATCTCACCTGCTGGAGCATAGAACACTCTCTTCACAACCTCAAAGGCAGATCCTTCAGAGGAGAAGGAAGACAACGGACCCAAGAAAGCAAGTTTCTGACTTGCTGCCTCCCTCTTCCCCAAGAAAAATCCACCTGAGGCAGACGTCGGAGCTGAGCTATCCAGTGCCAAAGCTCCAAGAGGGAGAGACATTTCCAAAAACCTCATAGTTGACTCCCTCCTCCTTGGTCCAACAGGGATGCTTTGTCTCCAACAGTCATCGGACTCAGAGGATGTCAGAGCCGGTGCACTCAGAGTAGTATTCAGATCCAAAGATGGTGCTCTCTTCAGATCCAATCCAGTCGAACCTGGAATGCTTGGATCCTAGGGTTCTAAAACCACAAAGTTGGATTAGAGAAGGAGCTGTAATGGCTGGAGCAGTAGATGATAGGACTTCCTGACCCAAAGGGGTAGGAACTATGAGAACTTCTCTCTGAAACTGCTCAGTGAAGGATTTACTCATCATCCTCTCCACATCTGCTTCCTTGAAACTCCTGGAGGAATGAGAAGATATCAGGGATGACAATTTGGAGCGCCTCAATGAAAAAGGACATGGCACTCTGGATAGGGCTGGATCTAGACTTGGAGAGTAAAGTTGTCCTCAGTAAACATTTCAGATCCGAAGGTATAGATCCGACACAGGCTTAACTGGATCCGATGATGGTTGGACTGTAAGTAATTTTGGATCTGGCTTTTCTTTTGTTCTTCCAAGGCTCGGATGAAGAAGATGCTGGAGACTCAGAAGACTTAGACCTCTGGGTAGGGTCTCTAGATTTGTGCTTGGGGGATTGAACCCCAGCAATGGTTTCAGAAAATGAAGATGGCCGTAAGCCTTTTAAAATCAACTTATTCTTCCTGTCCATTACAGCTCAGGGGTTGAACCCACAAAATATATTACAATCCTGATTTAAGTGATCCAGACCCAAGCAATATATGCAGAGATTGTAGGCATCTGAATAAAGCAACTTATGCCCACACTTTTCACACTTCTTAAATCCTGTTAGACCATTTCAGACATTTTCTAAAGAAAAAGTTATTGTAACAAGAAAAGACAAACTAAACTTTTCTTTTTTTAGCAAAAAGAACAAGAAAGGTAAAATACCAACAATGGTATTAAAGAACTACAAAAAAAAAAAAAAAAAAAAACCCCAAAAAAATTGTAGACAAAGACAAATAAATATCAAATATGGTAATTAAAAAGAAGTTATGTACTTATGTACTTACCATAATGTTCCATCTGTGTTGTTGATCTTCAGTTACCCTTGACATATGGGTTCGGTCTCAGAACCGACTCGGCTGTTACTACAGCTCGCGAAAACCAAAAACTTGAGCTTAAGTCCTACCCAGAATCCTCCTTTCCAATTTACCTCAGATCGAGTTTGCAGATAAACATGCCAGAAAGTAATCCTAATAGCACTTTAGTGGAGACCATACCTAGTGTCATATATGTAAAAATGTAACTAGGACTAAATTTCATTCCACCAGGAGGTCTGAATGTAAGGGGAATGGAGGGTGTGGAGTCAAGGATAAATGAAGATCGACAACACAGATGGAACGTTATGGTAAGTACATAACTTCTTTACCTGATGCTGTTAATCTTCATTTATTCCTTGACATATGGGACAGAGTCCACAGCTACAACATAAAGAATATTCACCTTTGTTTGAGAAATTGGGAAAAAGACTGGTAAATTGATTGTCTGATTGACATTTGTTTCTGACATCAGCTTTGGTAGAAAAGAAGAATTCTTTCTCAAGGTAACTCTATATTTGTGAAATATCAAATATGGCGGTTTACAAGATATGGCTTGAATTTCTGAAATTCTTTTGGCAGAAGTAAATGCTACCAGAAAGATAGTTTTCCAAGATAAAAATTTTAGGTTGCAGTTGGCAGCAGGCTCAAAGGGGGAATGTACTATTGTCTGTAACACTAAGGTAAGATCCCAGGGTAGAAATGGATCTTTATACTGAAGTTTTGACAACAAAGTCCCCTTTAAGAATGCTTTACAAAGTTTATGAGAAATTAATGAATATTTTTTGAACCCATTATGAAAACCTGAAACAAACACTAGCTGAACCCTAATAGTAGAGGAAGAGGCTCCTTCTTCAGAGTAAAGCTAAAAATTCTAAGATTTTGTTGATAGGAGCAGAAAAAAGATCAATGTTATTATCATGAATCCAGTAGGAAAATCTCTTCCATTTACTCTTGTACAGTTTTCTAGTGGAGCCTTTGTGTGAGGCCAAAAGAACCTTATGAACTGGGGAAGATACATAATTATGCCTGGCAATTAGTGGAACTGCAGAAACCAAGCCATGAGCCTGTGTTTCTGAAGGTTTGGGAGAACTAATCCCTCTGGATGGGACAGGAGATCTAGATCTGGGTCCAGAGTCCACAGTCGCTGTATCAGATAAGGCCAAAGAAACAGGAAATAAATCTGTTGAGGCCAGAAGTGAGCAATCAGGATTACTTTGCTCTTCAACCTGATTGCTTTCTTCAGGAATTGAGGGATTAAAGGAAAAGGGGAAAAGGCATACAGAAGTCCGGAGGGTCAATCATGCAGGACAACATCTCTTGCCCCCCCCCCGGAGGGGGGATCAGGGAAAAGTAACTGCTGTGCTTGTTGCTCAGGGGCAATGCAAATAGGTTGCAGCAAGGCTGGCCCCAGTGACGAAAAATTTTCCTCACAACTGCGGGATTGAGAGACCATTCATAAGGCAGGAGAATGCATCTGCTCAGTTTGTTCACTATCACACTGGAACTCCCCGGAATATGACTTATTACCAGAAAGTGGTTGGAAAAAATCACCCACTGCCAGATTCTGAGAGTTTTTTGACAAAGGGGGTACAACTTGGTTCCCCCTGCTTGTTAGTGTAACAAACTACCAGCATATTGTCCATCTGAATTGCAATCGTTCCTGAGGAAAGAGCAGTTTAAAAGGCCTGCAATGCTAAAACCACTGCCCTCAGGTCCAGAGCACTGATGTGCAAGTTTTCCTCTACCGGGGACCAAGTACCTTGGACAGTTTTGACCAGATAATGCCCCACCCACCCCATTTGGGAAACATTCATGGTCACTATAGCTTGGAGTTGAGTTGGAACAAAGGAAAGGCCCAAAAGAATTTAATCTGACTGAATTCAACAAGCTAGGTTTTTCTTGCAATGATTGTTATCAAAATCTGATCTGACACTGGCTAATACAGAATGGACCACTGAGATGATAGAAGCAACCAGTATAAATGTTCACTTGAAGCTAAACAGCAAGGGAAGGAACAGGAAACTGTGGAAACTCTGATCCAGTCAATGTTGAGGAGTGATAGGCCAGTGTGTTCCCATACAACAGAGCAATGGATGGCACAGGATGAAATTGAAGAGAATGTGCCACAGGAAGATGCTATAGAACCTTCTATAGAATGCACGCAGGAAATGGAAAACAAGAAATGTGCCCTCAGTTTAGAAGAAATGAGCTAAGAGAATAGTTGCTTGATTTAACAGACATAGACAGATATATCAAGATCAATGAAAGAAACAGACTGCAGAAGGTTAATACAACCCAAAAAGTCAGAAGTCTGATAAAACAAATAAACACAGTAATTACGACTGTTCATAGAGATCCATGTGATATAACAGAAGTAAACAGCATATATTACTGTGCCGCTAAATTAATAACTGATAAAGCTCTACAACAAGAACACAGGGTAGTGAGGGAAAGGAAGGGTAGAAATTGAATACCATCACGGAAATATTGAATAGAGAAAACTATAAAGCAGTTAAGACAAGTAGTGTCACTGTTAGAAGACTATAGAAGAGGGAACAGATCAACAAAAAATACTAAGAAAGATAGATGTGATAAAAGCATTGCGCAATATTAGAACAGACCAGGATCTATCATGCACTATCACACATAACAAACAAAAATTTTCAGCACAGGCAGAAAAACTTAGAAGGTATGAAGATAAATATAAAGGAAAAGTACAAAATAAGCAATTTACTGATGACCCAAAAACGTTTTGTAGAGAATTGGGAAACAAGGTAAAAGGAACTGAAAGACTGCCAAAAAAAGAAGAAATAGATAAATTCTGGAGAAATATCTAAGAAGATCCTGTGGAACATAACAAAGATGTTAAATAGATAGAAAAAGTTAAAGAAAGAATAAGAAGTTTAAAGGCACAGGATATGAAATGGGATGAAGTACCAGCCAAAGAGATTGAAATAAAGTTAAGAAAAGTCTCTAATTGGAAACCCCAGGCCCAGATGCAGTACCTAACTTTGGCTAAAAGTATTAACATCTTTGCACAAAGACTTAGATATGAGTAAGAACTGCTTATATGCACACCCTGAACAGACACCATCCTGGCTAACAACAGGAAAAACAATGCTCCTACATAAGAGTGAACCTGCAAGCTACCCTAAAAATTATAGAACAATAACTTGCCTTCCGACGACATATAAACTATACACATAAACTGATGCCGACAGAGTTTATAGTCATTTAGAAAAAAACTCAATTATGGCAGTAGAACAAAAGAGCAATCAAAGAAAGTAACGTGGAACAAAAGATCATTTGTTGTTAAATAAAGTCATAGTGGAGAACTGTAAAAAGGGGAAGAATCTAAGTATGGCATGGATTGACTACAAAAAAGCATTTGATAGTACTGCACATTCATGGATAAATGAGTGCTTAAAAATGTATAAGATACATCCTACATTGATTTACTACATTACAGTGACCATGAAACAGTGGCAGACCACTTTGCAATTAAGCCATGATAAGGACAAATTATTAACTCAGGGATAAAAATTCAAAGGGGGATATTCAAGGGTGACTCTGTCATCGCTGCTATTTTGTCTTGCCCTTAACCCATTAAGCTGTCTACTTAACAGCTTAGGCCATGGCTATAATTTGGCTCCTAGAAAACAACAAAGTATAAAGACCTCATCTTCTCTTTGTTGATTTAAAACTGAGATGAGGAACTGAAAGCACAACTGCAAGTTGTCAAAACTTTTTCAGATGATATAAGAATGTAATTTGGTCATGATAAATGGGCAACAGCAACCTTTAAAGCAGGAAAACTGCAACACCAGGAAAACTTTTAGTTATGTACTCACCATAACTTCAGATGTTTGGGATCCATCTCGCCTACATTCTGACTGATGGGTTCGGAGCCGATCCCTCGGCTCCGACTCGGCACGCTTATGCCAAAGAGCGAAGTCTCTTATTGGCTGAGCTTACTATATCCCAGGATGCACCACTACCAGTCCCCCAGATCTAGTTTGTCCGCATACATGCACACATGCACGCCCTGCTTATATAACATCGTCAGATGAAACAAGATAAACAGTAGAACTCAAAACCGTTCAATCTCTTCTGATCTCCAAGGCAGGGGGAAGGAGGGTGGGTATTAGGAATGTAGGCGAGATGGATCCCAAACATCTGAAGTTATGGTGAGTACATAACTAAAAGATGTTATGTGATCCTATCTCGCCTACATTCTGACTGATGGGACAGCGTCCCTAGCACCTGAATCCTGGGTGGCTCACTGGAAAACACTCCTGAGTACCGTGGAACCAAATGATGCTCGTCCTTTAGATGCCACATCCAATTTGTAGTGGGAAATAAAAGTGTGCGGATTGGACCAAGTAGCCGCAGCACAAATTTCCGATATAGCGAGCTTGGAATGAAAAGCTATAGAAGTAGCCATAGCTCTGGTAGAATGAGCTTTGATAGATGTTGTAAGTTGCTTATTCGAAGAAGAATAAGCCTGAGTTATGCAATCTCTGATCCATTTTGAGATAGTAGCTTTTGTGATGGTTTGGCCCAATTTATTATCTGAGAAGGACACAAACAACTGGTCTGACTTACGAAGTTGCTGAGTCCTGTCTAAATAGAAGCGTAATTGCCTGTGAACATCCAATTTATGGAGAGTGTATTCTGCTTCATTGGAGAATTTTGGAAAGAAAACTGGTAGCTCTAGAGATTGTTGGAGACAGAAACTAGAACAGACCTTTGGGACAAAGGATGGATTAGGCCTAAGTGATACTCTATCCTTGTGGAAAATCAAGTACGGTGGCTTAATAGACAGGGCTTGAAGCTCTGAAACTCTTCTTGCAGAAGTAATTGCAACTAAGAATGCAGTTTTCCAAGACAGATATTTTAACTCGCATGTAGCAGCCGGTTCGAAAGGGGGAGATGTTAATGCGCGAAGCACCAAATCAAGATCCCACGGAGATGCAGGATGAAAAATTGGTGGTCTTAATAGGCTCGCACCTTTAATGAACGTTTTGCATAGTCTGCTGCTCATCAAAGGAGGATCCATGGATTCGTGGAATTTAGAGATAGCCGCTAGTTGGACTTTAATAGTTGAGACAGAAGATCCCTGATTAAACAGGGATGTTAAGAATTTCAAAACCTCTGGGACAGGAGCAGTGATAGGGTCTAAGCCCTTGAGTTGAGCCCAGATAGCAAACCTCTTCCACTTACTGAGGTACAATTTGTTAGTGGTGGGTTTGTGGGTCAAGATAAAATGTGAACAACTTCCGGGTCTAGTGTGTGCCTTCTAACTAAGGTCGGAAGTGGAGGAGCCAAGCTGTCAATTTCAAAGATTGAAGGGACTGATGCCGATGTCCCGACTGATGGATTAGCAAGTCCGGAATTAGGTCTAAGGTCCACGGATCGTCCACTGCATGCTTCTTCAGGTAAGGAAACCATATCTGACGAGGCCAGTATGGGGCAATCAGTATCATTGAAGACCCCAGTTGAGAAGCTTTTTGAATAACTTTGGGAAGAAGTGGAATTGGAGGAAAGGCATAAAGTAGCCCTGTTGGCCAAGGTTGTGCTAGAGCATCCATGGCTGGTACTCCCTGATGTGGGATCAAGGAGAAGAACCTTTGGCACTTGGCGTTTTGTGGAGTTGCAAATAGGTCGCAGCACGGCGTCCCCCATCTCTTGAAAACCTGAGCTGCTACTGTGTGGTTTAGAGACCACTCGTGAGGAGAGAGAATTGTCCTGCTTAATTTGTCTGCCAATACATTTGACTTTCCCGGGATGTGGGTCGCTACCAAGAAGCGGTTGGTAGCTACAGCCCATTCCCACACTCTCATGGCCTCTCTGCAAAGGGGGTATGATCTGGTCCCTCCTTGTTTGTTCAGATACCAAACCACCGACATGTTGTCTGTGTGGATGGCGATGATGCCCTGAGGAAGAAACTTGTGTAAGGCTTGTAGGGATAGAAGTACAGCCCTCATCTCCAACACGTTGATGTGGAGAAGAGCTTCGTCTGGAAGCCAGGAGCCCTGAACTAGCCTGCCCAGACAATGCCCCCCCCACCCTATCTGGGAGGCATCTGTCGTCAGGGTAACCACTGGAGAGGGAAGAACAAAGGGTTTTCCTTGATCCAAATTGGATGTCTGAAGCCACCAGCGAAGGTCCCTTTTGCATATATCCGTAATCATGATGTGATGATTGAGGGAAGATCCTGAAAGGACCATTGAGTTGACAATAGCCACTGAAGAATCCTCATGTGTAATCTTGCCAGAGGAACTAAAAGAACCGTGGCAGACATTGAGCCTAAAACTTGTAGAACCATCCTGGCTGGGGCTTTGGATCTCGAGATCAGAGCTTGAACTTGGCCCTGTAAAGTTTGGATCCTTTCGGCAGGAAGAAAGACGCCAAGATCAATCTTGAGTCTATCTCTGCTCCTATAAACTTTATGCGTTGAGAGGGCAGCAAGACAGACTTTGACCAATTGAATGTAATCCCCAGGGTAATACCCAGGAGATGGTGGCTTTGAGGTTGTCCATTAGTAGATGCCTGGTGGTGGCAGTCAGGAGCCAGTCGTCGAGATAGGGAAACACTTGGAATCCAAGACTTCTCAGGTGAGCCGTCACTACTGCCAAACACTTGATGAACACCCTCGGGGCTGTGGTGAGACCAAAGGGCAGAGCGCAAAATTGGTAATGACTGACTCCCAGGCTGAAGCGCAGATACCTTCTGGACGCCTGATGTATCGGTATGTGATAATAGGCGTCCTTGAGGTCTATGGAGCACATCCAAACATCCTTCTCCAACAATGGGAGAATGGATTGTAACGTGACCATTCGAATTTGGATTTCTTGACGGATTGGTTCAGTCTGCTGAGATCCAATATTGGTCTCAGGTCCCCTGTCTTTTGGCACTAAAAGAACCTGGAGTAATTTCCTGATCCGATCTGGTCTGTGGGGACCGGTTGGATGACTCCTTTTCTAGCAGCTTTAAAGCTTCTGCGGCTGCCATTTCCCTTTGACTGGGTGGTGGGTCCGGGATTCTTTTGGACGGTGGGGCGAGTATGTGAATGGGATGGTGTAACCTCCGGCAATGATCCAAGCACCCATCTGTCCTGAGTGATTGACTCCCAGGCTTTTAGGTGCTTGGCAACGACACCCGACTGGCTCCGAGCAGCACAGCCGGGCAATCCCTCATGACGTGTGGGAGGCTGAAGAGCCACGAAAGGACTCGCGGTCTCCAGAATTGCGGGGCCCTCTGCCGCCTCTGGGACGGCGTCTCCTGAAAAATTTCCCGCCTCTGCCTCTGGAAGGGGAATCTTCCTGCTGTTGGGAGAAAACTTGCGAGATTTGGAACCACATTTTCCCCTCCTTTAGCCTTGGGGTAAGGCCGAAGGGAGTGGAATAACGGGCACCTACGGCAGATAAAGTTTTTCCCTCTTGCTCACAGCGGTAAGGGTGTCTTTAACCTTGGGTCCAAACAATGAGGACCCATCAAAGGGAGCGTCGGGCGAAGGAAGACTTGAAGGCCTCCGAACTGACACAAGCGGAGCCAGGCTTGTTCACGAGAGCCACGCCTGTGCCTGCCGCTCTACCCGCCTTCGGCCGCATAGGAAATGAGCCTCATGGACGAGTTAGAAATTGACGTAAGGATAGCCAACTGAGAGCTAACCGACTGGGCTAGCTGCTCAGGTAGGTTACCCGAGAGGGAATCTGACAACTCCTTGACCAGATCCCTCTGAAGCCTGGTAAAATGTGCCAAATAATTCAGAGACCTTAAAGTAAAGGCCGCTGAAGTCAGGGTGCGCTTCCGCACCTGTCCATACTCCTAGACTCCTTATTAGGAGGATGGACGGACGTTGAAGCCTCTGCCACGTCCTGTTGTGTAGCAGATGCCACCACCATGGCATCTACAGCCACGCCTTTAGTAAGGAACTCCTTCTCAGGGGGAGCAGACAAAAATTTATTTGGACGAGAAGGGACTGGTTCCACGGTATCTGGATGTTCCCACGCCCTTCGACAAACTAAATACAGAAGCTCGTGCAAGGGCGGAGACACCCAGGAGGCGGAGGGCTGAGCCCCAAAGGCCTTGAGGAGCACTGACTCGTCCGCAGAGGGGGGTTTGGATATCCAGCCGCCTCGTTGTTTGAGGATCTCTAAGATGTCTGCAAATGAGACATCATCCGAGGACGACTTCGGGGACCCCTCTGCATCATCCATATCAGTGTCTGATGTAATAGACTCGGGGAGTCCACGTGCTTCCTCTTGCACGATCTCTTCCTTGGGGTTCCTCCAAGACAACTCAAGAACCCTCAGGAGGAGGGGAACCCCACTGGGGTAACCTCAGGCCTCGGGCTCCGCTGACTACGGACAGGGGAACTGCCAAAGACCCAGTCTCCACGCCCAGGGAAGGTGCCGGTAAAGCCGGAGAGATGGCCGAAGAGGACTTGGCCAAGGCACTCCTCATGGCCCTGAAAGCCGGACCCCCAGAATCCTGGGAGTGTCCGGTCTCCGGAGCCGTGATAGCCGACGGAAGTCCCGCAGCCGAAGCACCGAGGGGGAGGCTCGGAACCGAAAGCATAGGTCCCGAACATCACCCCGGGTCCAGCCGAAGAAGTCCGCGTACCAAACTCGGACCCGAAGGCCTGGGTTGGAGTAAGGGTCGGAGCCGACCCTGAGATCTCCACCGGCTCCAACAGCACCTGCTCCGACGGTGCCGAAGCAGTCGGAGGAGGAATGGCAATGGGGTGGGCCAAGGTCATCGGCTGCCAAGCCAACTGGGTCGGAACCGAAACAAATTTTTGGAAGACTGGGGACTGGAACAGTCTTTGGAGCACCCTGTCTATATCAGAATCTGACATTCTCGAAGACCGAGAGGAAACAGAACGGGTTCGAGACGGCCTCTCCAACGGCCCCAAAGGGCTAGGGGACCGGCTCCGAGGCGACTCGATGAGTATCGGCGCCGAGGGAATACACACACCAGATTCCATCGGTGCCGAGGTGGACTTCGGCGCCGAGGAGGAAGTGTCTGAGCGGGCGACCCTTGTCGGCTCCGAGGGCAATGGAGCCGAAGGTGACCCGCCTCTCGATGCCCCAGCCATCGGCTCCGAAGCCAGAGGAGTCGATACTGGTGGCATCGAGGCAGACCGTTCCGACCTCGGCTCCGAAGTCTTTGGAGCCGAAGGAGAGGCCTGCCTATGTCTCTTGGCGGTCGGATCCGATGGACTGGTCGGAACCGACGCCCTTTTCTTTTTAGCCGGAGAAGGAGAGGATGCCAAGGCTTCTTCAAAGGAAGGTTTAATTAACCCCTTAAGAATCAATTTATTTTTCCTCTCCTGGAGGACCCTTGAGGAAAAAGCGTGACATACGCTGCAAGACTCCTGCAAGTGTTTTGCACCTAAACAATACACACAGAGCGAATGATCGTCTGTGATAGACATTTTGAAACCACATTTTGAACATTTTTTAAAGCCCGAAGGCCTAGGAGTCTGAGACATTATAGTAAACAATTCCAGTAACTTTTGACAGGAAATATACAACTACTGATTTACTGATGACAAACCTAAAAAAATAGGCTTACAGTTATCGCTTAAGAGCGCAAATGACAGGGAACTCTGAAACCCTGTAAAGTTTTAGAAGGGTTGACTGACCGGAAGGCCCTAGATGAAGGGGGGGCCGAAATCAAACTCAACCCAATCACACAACAAGTCTTCACAATCCAAACACACACAATAAGAGCGTTAGCCGTTAAAACAGCTTTTGAGACAAAAAACAGCAAAAAACTGACAGAAAAAGTTAGTTAAAATAACTACTCAGCCCAGCCAGCTCGAGACCACGTCTTCGCAGGGAAGCGGCAAACGAGATCTGGGGGACTGGTAGTGGTGCATCCTGGGATATAGTAAGCTCAGCCAATAAGAGACTTCGCTCTTTGGCATAAGCGTGCCGAGTCGGAGCCGAGGGATCGGCTCCGAACCCATCAGTCAGAATGTAGGCGAGATAGGATCACATAACATCATCAGTTTGGGACAAGAATGTGATATAAAAGAACTTGACCAAGAAGAAGTGTATAAATATTTAAGAACTGATGAAGGATCAACAATAAAACATGAACAAATGCTAATAAAACTTAGTAAGGAATATTTCAGATGACTTAAATTAATCCTGAAAACAGCAGTGACATCTAGGAACAAAATCCAAGCTATAAACCAATTTGCTCTTCCTGTCCTAACTTACAGTTTTGGAGTGATTAACTGGCCCCAAAACGTGTTGGACAGATAGATAGGAAAACAAGAAGGATGCTTCATGCTCACCAAATGATTTTTAAAAATCAGGGCATACCAAGATTATATATTCCCTATTCTGAAGGACAGATGGGCCTCCTTGAAATTGATTACACATACAGATCTGCAATTGTGGGACTCCACACATATCTGCTGACCTCACAAGACCCAAATGTAGTGAACATTTTGAAACATGAGGAGAATAAATCCAAGATGACTTCTCTGCTTAATCTAGCAGAACCATATTGGCGTCAAGCAGGAATGGAAATCAAACCAGAAGTAGATAAAAAAACAGGCATCAACTGGATGTGCCAAAAAACAAAAGAAAGAATATAAGGTGAAGGACCAGATGAGAAGACAAGAAATGTAGAAAATCATAAATATAGTTGCAAGTATAGAAAACTTCTGGAATAATCTTATGTTGATCAATAACGAATGCAGGAATGGTTGAGAAGCAAATTCAAACCAAGAGATGAAAGGTTAATACTGGGGGCACAAGACAGTGGGTTTCGTACACGTTGGTTTACAAAGTCCATTGAACATGTTGGAGAAACAGACAAATGTAGGTCTTGCAAAACAGAATTGGAAACAGCTGCACACCTTGTTGCTCATTGCGATATACTAATGGCAGAAGACTGTATACTGAAAGGCATAATAATGTGGCAAGAATGCTGCACTGAGGATTGTGCAAACATTATGATAATAAAGTGGTTGAAAAACACTGGAAACATGAGCCACAAAGCATCAGAGAAAATGATGAAGTCTACATCACATGGGATCATCTATTACCAACAGTTCAAAAGATAGATGTTAGAAAGCTAGATATAGTGGCCAAGAAAAGAAGGCAAAAGTAGCATTGATCACTGAAATCGCCACACACAGTGACTACAGAGTCCTGTGTACAGAGAGACACAAACTCATAAAATATCAGGCTTTGCAAGCAGAAACCAGAGCAATGTGGAAGTAGGAGCAGCGGGTCTTATATAAAAAAAGAGTCTACAATCATATTTAGATATGTTACTAATACATGTAACTCCATATGAACTGCAGACGGAGTCATTACTGGGCACACTGCAGGTGCTGCGAAGAGCACTTTTGGCTGACATCAAAGAGCGAAACAATACTAATTTCATGAACGTTAATCCTACTTTGACTTAGGAATGGGGTCCATTCCCATCATGGTATTAGAAACTCAAAAGATATGGAGAAATTAAAAAGGGAGAGATCACTGAGATTCCAGAAGCCACTGAAGAATTCTCATGTTAAATCTTGCTAAAGGAAGTAACGTAATGGCCGCCACCATCAAACCTAAGGCCTGCAGGACTAGTTGAATTGCTACTCTCTTGTTTCTGACAATCTTTTTTACTTGGGTCTTGATCTTTTGTAGTCTTGGAAAGGGAAAGGAAGCTATGCAAATACTGGTATTCAGCACCACTCCCATGAACTCTAAAGTTAGTGTTGGAGTCAGTTGTGATTTTTTTGTAATTTACGGTAATCACCAGGTTGGCGCAGGTCTAGAGAACATAGTCTCTTGTTTGTTCTAGTAGATGTCTGGCGGGAGCAGTAATGAGCCAGTCATTCAAGTGCAGAAACACCTGAGCTGCTACTACTGCCATGCATTTGGTGAACAGCCTGGGGGCTGTGGTGAGGCCAAAGGGTAAAGCTCTTAACTGATAATGACTGGCTCCCAGCCAGAAGTGCTGAAATCTCCTGAAGTACTTGTTCATTTTTGTGTAGTAATATGTGTCCTGGTGATCTATCGAGCATATGTAATTGTCTTTCCCTAGAAATGGGAGAATGGACTGAACCATGGCCATCCAGAATTTTGTTTGTTGAACAGATTTGTTCAAGACACTGAAATCCAAAATTGCTCTCCAGTCCCCTGTCTTCTTTGTCACTAAAAAGAATCTTGAGTACATTCTGGATTCTATCTGGTTTGGTGGGACCTCTTGGATGACTCATTTTTGAAGCAGTTTTTGAATTTCTAGTAGATCTGGTTCCCTCTGACTGGATGGAACATCAGGGACTCTGTTGGAATTGTTTGGAAGAGAAGGAAAGGGTATGATGTATCTTCTGGCTATAATCCTTTGCACTCAGACATCTAAAATTATCAATCAGGAGTAATGGTGCAAGGATAGATGCCCCCCCGACTGCTTCCAGAGGAAAGCAACTGGGCCTCCTTTCAGGAATGCTGGTAGGGTTTGCCAGGAAAGGAGCTCCTGTATCCCTGATTTTGTGAACCACCTCTGCCACATGGATGGTGTCTTCCATTAAAGCTCCCCCTCTTACCTGGGAGAGCCAGTGCCACGTGTCCTGAAAAGGCCCTGGGACTTTCTGAACCACATTTTCCCACTCCTCTGGCTCCTGGAGAAGGACCATTGAGGAGTAAAAAAGCATATGCCCACTGCAGAAAGGGTCTTTCCATCTTTCTCACACCTGAACAAAGTTTCTCAAACTTTAAGCCAAAAAGGATGATCTGTCAAAGGGTGCATTGATGAATGAAGGCTTAAATGGCTCCACAAATTTGCATAAGTGCATCCAAGCATGTCTCCCAATGGCTATGCCTGATCTCGCTCTTCTAGTCATCCCTTCGGCTGCATATGCTGTGAGCCTCATGGATGAATTTGAAATAAACTCTAGAGTGGCCAACTGAGAAGCAACCCTATCTCAGACCTCTTCAGATACAGCTCCCACAAGCGTATCTGATAGCTCTTTAATCACATCCCTCTGAAGTCTGGTGAAGTGTGCCATAAAGTTCAAAGGCTGCAATGCAAAGGTGGATGAAGCATAAACCCACTTTCCAAACCTAACCATCATCTGAGACTCTCCATTGGGAGGATGGATAGCGGAACTTTCCTCTGCCAGTTCCTTATTTGTGGCCACCACTACCACCATGGCATCTACTGGTAATCCTTTTACCCAAACTGATGGTTTTCTGGTGCAGATAGAATTTTGTCTGGCCTTTTGGGAACAGATTCTATGCTGTCAGGAGCCTTCCACACTCGCTGTGAGATCAACTTAATGAGGTTGTCAACAGGTGCAGTAACCCAAGAGGTAGATGGTCGAGCACCGAAGGCCTGTAGGTACACTGATTCCACTGAAGAGGGCTTTTGGGATATCCAGCCACCCCCCTGTTTAAGGATCTCAAGGATGTCTCCAAAGTAGATGTCTTCCGGGGGTGATCATGGGGAACCCTCCCCCTCATCAAAATCAGTGTTTTCTGTGATGGATTTCTCCAAGGAATCTAAGTATTTCCTCCTACAATTTCTCTTCTGAGGAACCTCCTCAGTGGGGTGATCTGGGGAGGTATCAGAAGAAGATAATACCTGAATAGGTGTCTCCTCTGGCTTTGGTGCTCCCTGTCCAGGCACTGAGATTGCAGGAAGCTCTGGTCGAGAGGAAGGATCGGAGAGCTGCTCCAACAGGAAAGGAACTGACTGAATGCCCACATTGAACTAGGCCCTCTCCATAGCCTGGAAGGCTGGACCCCCGAAGAGGGAAGGAGCCTGGAATCGAGAAGGACTGCCTCAGAGCAGTGGTCACTCCTTGCTCCGAAGAAGCCGCTCCTGAAGCTGAAGCCGAGATAGAGCTAACGCATGCCGAAGCTCCAAGATGCAGAGACGGCTCCGAAAAAAAAAACAGAGTCGAGTCCACTCCTCAGGGTCAACAGCATAGCCACAACTTAGAGAGTTCTCCAGATCCAACAGAGCTGAAGAACTCAAGGTAGACATCGATACCGGAGAAGCAGATCTCATCAGAAGTGAAACAGTTGGCACGGGAAACTTCAGAGCTGGAAACTCTAAGGCCACAGAGGAGGTTAGAGGAGAAAGAATTGGAGAGGTCACAGAAAGAGGGGGTCTGGCATCCAAAGGGCCCAGAACTGAGAATGCCCCTGCAAGTCCCCTCGCCGCAAGAAGCTGATCTACCAAGCTCAACAAGTCTATTTGTGTTAGGCTCCTAGTGGAACAAATTGACTGGGTAGAGGGGGATTTAGGTCTTTCCAAGAATGGGCTAGGCAACTGACCAGAAAAGGGATCTATGGATGGCGAATATCTGGTCCTAGGTCTATCCAAGAAAGAAATTTCAGGACCTTCCAATGGATTCAAAGATATCAGTGCTACAATCGAAGACAGTGCCAAGGTTGTCAGCTACATAGATGGTCTAATATTTCTTCTGATAATTTCAGCACCGGTGGAGAAGTCAGTTTTGGTGCTGAAATCAGCACTGAAGTAGCCTTTGAAAAAACTGTTGGTTCTGCAGAGATGGCAGGAACTGAAGTTCTCAGTTTTTTGGTCGTTGGTGCAGAGGGATAAGCTGGCACTGCTCGACCTCTTATTTGTGGTTTGTTTAGTTAGGAAGATGAAGAGGAAGGGGAAGATATATCTGTTTTGCTTTTACCAGAAAAACTAGGTAAGACCTCCTGAAAAATAGAAGTTATGTTCTTACCATAACGTTCCATGTTAGTTGTCTTCTTCTCGCCTTCTTCTTGCTGGATGGGTTCGGAGCCGACCTCGGCTCCGACTCGGCCACTCTAAAAGCTCGAGAGTTTGTTCCACCGGCTCGAGGCTCCCCTTATATCCCACAATGCTAGGCGAGAGTTACCTCAGATCTCGTTTGTAAGCTAACCCCAGCTGATAACAGTAACAATATAACTGTAAAAACAGAATCCACCTCTAACAACAGGAAGAAAAAGGGTGACCTACATCCTGAACCAAGAAATATGCATAATAGCATATGACTAAGAAAGAGGTGGTAGAAAGAGAGGTCACGATCACAACTCCTCTAGGTCTGTCCAGGCCAGGGGGAAGGAGGGTGGGACGCAAGAAGAAGGCGAGAAGAAGACAACTAACATGGAACGTTATGGTAAGAACATAACTTCTATATGTTAAGTTGTCTATCTCGCCTTCATTCTTGCTGGATGGGACCGCGTCCCTAGCACCTTGTCCCGGGTGGCCTAACGGAACAGACTCCTGAGAACAGTGGAACCAAAATTAGCTCTATGCCTAGAAGCTAAATCCAACTTATAATGAGAAATAAAAGTGTGAGGAGTAGCCCAAGTAGCCGCTGCACAAATGGTGTCAATAGGCAGCCTGTCTTGGAAGGCTAAAGAAGTAGCCAAAGCTCTGGTGGAATGGGCTTTAGGTTTATTAGGCAATTTTTGTTGTCTAATTTCATATACCAGGGAAATCAAAGATGTTAGCCATCTGGATAATGATACCTTTGAAACTGAAAGTCCCTTTCTGCTTTCCGCATAGGAGACAAACAGCTGATCAGATTTTCTGAATTGTTTCGTCCTATCTAAGTAGTACCTTAATTGACGATGAACATCCAGGCAGTGTAATTTTTGTTCAGACCTATTTGAATACTCTGGGAAAAAGACAGGAAGGTCAATGGTTTGATTTATATTTGATGTTGAAACCACCTTAGGCAAAAAGGACGGGTTAGTTCGTAAGGAAACTCTGTCCTTATGGAACACAAGATAAGGAGAACGACAACTGAGTGCTTGAAGTTCTGAAATTCTTCTAGCTGATGTGATAGCCACCAGAAAGAGAGTTTTCCATGATAATAATTTCAAGGAACATGAAGCTGCAGGTTCGAAAGGGGAAAGAATCAAAGAAGCAAGAACTAAATTTAGGTCCCAAGGAGAAGGAGGATTTCTTATAGGAGGTCTGAGAAGAAAAACTCCTTTCAAAAAGGCTTTGCAAAGTTTGTGGGACATTAGGGCAGATTCAGAAATGCCCACATGGAAATTAGAAATAGCTGCCAATTGAACCTTAAGAGTAGATGGAGATGAACCTGCGTGGAAGAGTTCAGCTAGAAAATCAAGGACTAGTTGGATGGAAGCGGTGAAAGGATCTATGTTCTTTCCTTGTGCCCAATATGAGAAGCGTTTCCACTTACTCAAATAAATCTTTCGAGTGGAAGATTTATGGGAAGCTATCAATATATCTCTAACAGAGTGAGATAATTGAGGAAGCCTGGCTACGGTTGGAACTGGAGGAACCAAGCAGTGAGGTTCAGAGAGGGGAGGGAGCGATGAAACTGACCCGACTGGTGGATCAAAAGATCTGGAACTAGGTCCAGGTTCCACGGTCGCCCAAAAAATCGATGTAGAAAGGGGAACCACACTTGTCGAGGCCAGTAAGGAGCAATGAGGATCAATGAGGCCTTCTGAGCGATAGCTTTCTGTATTACTTGAGAGATCAGTGGGAAAGGAGGAAATGCATACAGAAGTCCCCGGGCCAAACTTGCACTAGAGCGTCCCTGCTGGGTTGGCCTGGTAAAGGGAATAGAGTGAAATATTCTCTGCACTTGCTGTTTTGGGGAGTAGCAAAAGATCGCAGCAAGGCTGACCCCACTTGAGAAAGATTTCTCTCACTACAGAGTCTTTCAGAGACCACTCGTGAGGCATGAGTATAGCTCTGCTCAACTTGTCCGCAATGTGATTGGACTTCCGGGATGTGCGTTGCTATCAGAAAACGCTGAGAAGAAATCGCCCATTGCCACAGTCTGAGTGCATCTCGACACAGGAGATAAGATCTGGTTCCGCCTTGTTTGTTGATGTACCACACTACAGACATATTGTCTGTCTGGATTGCAATCGTTCCCAAGGGAAGAGAGTCTTGAAGGGCTTGCAACGCTAAAAGCACTGCTCTCATCTCCAGAACATTTATGTGCAAGTGGCATTCGTTTGGTTGCCATGTGCCCTGGACTGTCCTGCCCTGATAATGCCCCCACCCGATCAGGGAGGCATCCGTTGTCAGAGTAGCAACCGGAGGAGGTGGAACAAATGGTCTTCCCGACAGGAGCTGGGGGGTAGACATCCACCATATGAGATGCTTTTTGCACGCTTGCGTGATCATAATGGTGTGAGACATTGGAAGTTCCTGGTATGACCATTGGGTAAAAAGCATCCACTGAAGGATCCGCATGTGGTATCTGGCCAATGGAAGGAGAGGTATGGCCGCTGCCATGATTCCCAACACCTTTAGAACTAACCTGGCTTTGACTCTGTTGTTGTTGAGAAGAAGTGACACCAATTTGTGAATGTCTGATATCCTTTGGTTCGTTAGCCTTGCAGACATGTTTATAGTATCTAAATTTGCGCCTATGTAGGTAATAGTACGACAAGGCGACAAAACAGACTTTTCGCAATTTATTGAAATACCCAGTTTTTGACAAACGAAAAGTATAATCTCTGGCCATCAGAAGGAGATGCTTGGTGGGAGCTGTGAGAAGCCAGTCGTCCAAATATGGAAACACCTGGAATCCTTGTCGTCTCAGGTGAGAAGCTACCACTGCCATGCATTTGGTAAACACCCGGGGGGGCAGTGGTGAGACCAAAGGGCAGGGCCCTGAACTGAAAATGACTGGTTCCCAGCCTGAAGCGGAGGAATCTTCTGGAGCGTCTGTTCATTTTTATGTGATAGTACGCATCCCGAAGTTCTATAGAGCACATCCAGTTTCCTTTGCCCAAAAGGGGAAGAATGGATTGCAGCGTGACCATCCGAAATCTTGTTTTCTTGACTGATTTGTTCAAGACACTGAGATCCAAGATCGGTCTCCAGTCCCCTGTTTTCTTTGGAACTAAAAGAACCTTGAGTAGATTCCGGATCCTTGTTGGTCTGCTGGCACTGACTGAATTGCTCTTTTGCAAGCAGTTTTGAAATTTCCAAAGCTGCTATATCCCTTTGAGCGGTGGAACATCTGGAAGGGATTTTTTTGATTGATTTGGGAAACGAAGAAAGGGGATAGAATAGCCTTCGGAAATGATGGACTGTACCCATTTGTCTTGAGTCAGGGATAGCCAGGCTTCTGGGTACAGTGACAATCTTCCCCGACTGCCTCCGAAGATGGGCAGTCGGGCAACACCTCAGGGATGCTGAAAGGGCTTGTCAGGAAAGGCTTCCCGATTGCCCTGGTTCTGCGGACCCCCCCTGCCCCTAGGGCGACGTCTACCATTGTTATTCCCACCTCTGCCTCTGGTAGGAAAACGACTCTGTGCGCCAGGCGAAGTCCCTTGAGATTGTTTACGGAACCACATCTTCCCACCCTTCTGGCCTTTGGGGTAAGGCCTAGAAGGAGTCGAAAAACGGACTCCGACGGCAGAAAGGGTCTTGCCATCAGTCTCGCACCTAGTCAGGGTTTCTTTCACTTGAGGACCAAAGAGAGATGATCCATCAAAAGGGGAGTTCGTGAAAGACGTCTTGAAAGGGTCCGCAAAATTGCATAGCCGCATCCAGGCGTGCCTACGTAAAGCTACACCTGTCCCTGCGGCTCTGCTCGCTCCATCGGCCGCATAAGAGAGGAGGCGCATGGAGGAGTTAGATATGGAATTAAGGGTAGCCAGCTGCGTGTTCATTTTATCTTGGAAACCCGCAGCTGTAGGATCCTTTAACATTTCACTCGCTTCCTTGATCAAGTCCCTTTGAAGACGAGTGAAATGGCACAGGTAATTCAGCGAACGCATGGTAAATGTCGCTGAGGAAAACATCCGCTTCCCGTACCTATCCATGGACCTAGATTCCTTGTTAGGTGGATGGACAGGCACTGAAGGATCAGCCAGTTCCTTCTTTGTGGCAGCAGCTACCACCATAGCATCCACAGAAACTCCTTTTGATAAAAATTGCTTGTCTGATGGAGCTGTGATGAATTTAGAGGGTCTCCTGGGAGTGGGGTCCACTGAATCAGGAGCCGTCCATGCCTTCTTAGCAACCACCTGCATGAGGGGGTCGAAGGGGGGGGACACCCAGGAGGTGGAAGAACGAGAGCCAAACGCCTCAAGATACACAGATTCGTCCTCCGAAGGGTTGAGGGCTGGCCAATTTCCCCTCTGTTTCAGGATCTCCAGAATGTCTGCAAATGAGACATCTTCAGAAGGGGAACAGGGGGAACCCTCAGAATCATCCAGATCTGTGTCTGACGTGATAGACTCAGGTGAGTCAATGTGCTTCCTCTTGCACTTCCTCTTCCGAGGGGGCTCTTCTGCCAAATCAGGAGAGGCCTCGGAAGAGGATGAAATCCCACAGGGGCTCCTGAGGAGCTGGCTCTCTGCGGTCCGGGATGAGAGAGTGAGTCGACTTACCCTGAGGCAGCATCGAGGGAGGGGCTGACGGAGCCGACTGTGGAGTAGAGCCAGGCTCTAACACACTCCGCATGACCTCGAATGCACCCCTGTCAGGCAGAGCCAGAGGTCCCCGCCCGAGGAGCTAAGAACCCCTCGGCACCGACAGTGATGGCTCGAGGCGATGTCGGAGCCGAACTCACCAGCCAAGCCCCGAGAGGGAGAGGGGGGTCGGACAAGGGTCCGATGCCACTTACCCCCTCGGAGCCGACGAGGGAAGTCCGGCGCCGAGATTCCTCCAAAGAAGAAAACGGAGCCGACGACGGAGCCGAAGACAATTGTCTCGGCTCCGGCAACCACAGTCTCGGTTCCGACACGACCCGGCCCGAACTCAAAAGAGTCGAAGGAGGAAAGAGTTGATGGACCGGGGCAGGCACCGACTGATGAGTCGGGCTCTGAAGCATCTGGGCTAGTGCCTCGGACTTAACTAGTCGACTCACCACTCTCTGAAGGTCATGATCGGACAGCCTCGATGACCTAGAGGAATGAGACCTTTGGCTCCGTTCAGACAGCAGGGAGATCCTGGAGCCGAATGAACGGAGCCAAGAGAAGGTGACCTAGACCTCTTTCTAGTTGTCGGCTCCGAAGGTCTTGTCGGAGCCGACACGGGTACCCGATAACCTCGGCTCCGGCTGGAGCCGAGGAAGCCACAGAAACTGTGGACTGAGACTTATCGGCTCCAGCCGGAGCCGATAAAGGCAAAGGTTGAACAACCTGAGGTCTCGGCTCAGAAGCCGGAGCCAAGACCTCGATGCCTTAGAGGGCTTCCCTGTTGAAACTGACAGGGAATCCTCTGGCTTCAACAAGCCTCTCAGAATCAACTTGTTTTTTCTTTCCTGCAGGACCCTGGGGCTGAAGCCATGGCACACAGCACAGGAGTCCTGCAGGTGCAAAGGCCCCAGACAATAGACACAAGAAGTGTGAGCGCCTGTCAGAGACATTTTCTGACAGCACGCATCACACTTCTTGAACTGGAGACCTTTGCTTCTTTTGACATATCCTAACTGACAGGTGTACACAAACACACACCCAAACACACAAGTTATACCCTGTCAGCAAAAAATAATAATTTTAGTAGAAATACTAAAAATTAAGTACAAAAAATTAAAGTAAACTACACAAACACTCCCTAGGGAAGGGAAGGCCAAAGGCCCAAAGGGAGAACCAACAGTTCTTTTAATAAAGAAACGGGAAATATTAGGGTCGGGGATAAAGTTCTATGATCTACACTAATCTAGGAAGAATTTAACTTAAAAAGGGGAAAAAAGAGTAACTTTTAGAAGAAAAAGCTAACACTCACCAGGAACCGGTAGAAGCAACCAACCTCGAAGCTGTAGCGGCAAACGAGATCTGAGGTAACTCTCGCCTAGCATTGTGGGATATAAGGGGAGCCTCGAGCCGGTGGAACCAACTCCCGAGCTTTTAGAGTGGCCGAGTCGGAGCCGAGGTCGGCTCCGAACCCATCCAGCAAGAATGAAGGCGAGATAGACAACTTAACATGCATATTTAATCACCCCTTTTAGCAGTAATTTGTTTTCCTTTCTACCAGGGTCTGGTGACTAAAGGCATGACAGACTGAACAATCCTCTTGCAATTGCACCGGGCCCAGGCAATAGATGCAAAGAGAATGCCCATTGGAAATGGGCATCTTATGGTCACACTATTGACATTTTTTAAAAACAAAAGCTCCTTTAACTTTGTCAGCTGTATCCTAAACAAGCAACAACCCAAACAACAAAAGAAGCCAAGAAGAGAACGGGACAGGAAGGCTACCAACAATGGTAGACGAGAATACTGAAGTACCGGAGGCTACCAGCAACGGTAAGCTGACTACAAATGTAAGAAGAAATCCAAAAGATAGAACAACTACTACTTTGTTTTTTTTTTTTTTTTGAAGGAAAAGAAAATAAATAAGTACTACCAACAATGGTAGTCACAATGTACATCTAAGTGTATAAGTAAGGGACAGAGAGGAGCCAAAAGGTTTACTGAAGAAAAGGGGTAGGCTGAAGAAGAAGAATACACAAGCTATATAAAAATAAGGAAAAATTGAATAGCTATACAAAAAAATTTGAAATAAAATAAGAAAATTAAACTTAGCTCAAAAACAACGCATCTGTCACAGAAAAAGCGGTAAATGAGATCTGAGGTAAATTGGACAGAAGAATTCTGGGTAGGGCTTAAGCTCAAGAGTTTTTGGTTCTCTTGGTCTGTAGTAATGGCCGAGTCAGTTCCGATGCTCGGAACCGAACCCATATGTCAAAGAATAAATGAAGACTGACAATATTAGATAGAGTACAACACTAAGCATAAAAAGGGGTAAAGGGACAGTAGAAACAACACAGGATTAAAGTTAAAGATTAAATAAATAGTCATTTATATGAAGTTTTTAGAAAGGAAATATCCAAAACTGACTTATTTCCCTGAAGCTGAAGGTGACCATGTCTAGATGCTAAAGCAGCAAACAAGATCTGAGAGAGGTTAGAGGTTGTGCATTATGGATAGCGAAGGAGTTTGAGAGCTTTTTGGAGGTCAGGAGCTGGTATAATGGCTGAGTTGGATCCGAGGATTGAATCCAATCCTATTAGTTAAGGAATGAAATAAATTGACATCAGCTCCACAGATGTCAATTTGGAAGGGGACAGAAGGGTGGGAGGTTGAACCAGTTGAAAAAAAGAAGTTATGTACTTACCATAATGTTCCATGTTTGTAGTCCATCTCGCCTATATTCTTGCTGGATGGGTTCGGAGCTGACAGTCAGCTCCAACTCGGCCTATACTAAAGCTCGAGAGGGTTTTACTGGCTCGAGGCTAGCCCCTATCCCATGGTGCCTCACGGCAATTCCCCAGATCTAGTTTGCAAGAAAGTAATAAATACCTATCAGGTAATAATACGAAGAAAGAATCTGTAAAAATACAGGAAGGGATTAGAAACATAATCCATTCCAGGTGGACAATAAAAAGCAAAGTCAGGCAGCCCCAAAAAGAGGTCCACTAGATCCCCTAGAAATGGGAAGGGGGTTGGAGGGAGGGACGCAAGAATATAGGCGAGATGGACCACAAACATGGAACGTTACGGTAAGTACATAACTTCTTTATGTTATGTAGTCCTATCTTGCCGTAATTTTTGCTGGATGGGACAGCGTCCCTAGCACCTTTATCCCAGGTGGCTCAAGCGAAGAGACTCTTCAGAACAGCGGACCCAAAGGATGACCTGTCCCGGGAGGCCAAATCCAATTTGTAATGAGTGACAAACGTATGTGGTCTTGCCCAAGTAGCTGCTGCACAAATAGTATCAATTGGGAGCCTAGATCTAAAGGTGCATGAAGTAGCTACAGTCCTAGTAGAGTGACCTTTAGATTTTAACAGTAATTGTCTACCAGCTTGTTGATAAGCAAAGGATATGCAATCCTAAAGCCATTTTGAAAGTGTAATTTTTGAAATAGGTAAGCCTTTCCTTTTGTCAGAAAAGGAAACAAAAGGTTGATCAGATTTCCTGAATTCTTTGGTCTTGTGTATATAGAATCTGAGTATCCTTTGGACATCTAGCTGATGAAGTCTATACTCTGATTTATTAGAGTAGTTTGGAAAAAACACAGGTAGCTCAATGGTAGTATTCAGGTTGTGTTCTGAGCATACCTTAGGGAGAAAGGAAGGGCTTGTCCTAAGAGAGAGACTCTATCCTTGTGACAGATAATGTAAGGAGATCAAATAGTTAGGGCTTGAAGTTCCGAGACTCTCCTAGCCGATGTTACAGCTACGAAGAATAGGATTTTCCATGATAATTTTAAGTCTAACGACGAGGATGGTTCAAAGGGTGCAGACTTCAAAGATGAGAGGACTAAATTTAAGTCCCAGGGTTCTAAATGTTGTTTTATTGGGGGCCTAAGAAGAAGAACTCCTTTCAAGAAGGATTTACAGAGGGAGTGCTGCATGATTGGATTTCCCATGAAACCAAAATGGAAATTGGAAATGGCAGCTAATTGAACTCTAACTGTAGTGGCTGCCGCTCCTTCATGAAAAATTGCTGTTAGGAAGGATAAAATGGATTCTAAAGTAGCTGTATATGGATCTAAGCCCTGGTTCATAGCCCAAAGGGAAAAACCTTTACATTTGCTAGAATATAGTTTCTGAGTGGAAGGTTTATGGGATGAAATTAGGATGTGTTTGACCATTGGGGATAAAGGAATGCACCTGGCTATACGTGGAATTGGAGCAGCCATGCTGTCAATTTGAGGGTGTGGATGGAGGGGTGGAACTGTCCTGACTGATGAATCAGGAGATCTGGATATGGGTCCAGAATCCTTGGTTCCTCCAAAAGGCAGGGCCACAGGAAAGGAAACCAAAC
The DNA here is from genome assembly GCF_019279795.1 of Protopterus annectens. Classification (NCBI taxonomy): domain Eukaryota; kingdom Metazoa; phylum Chordata; order Ceratodontiformes; family Protopteridae; genus Protopterus; species Protopterus annectens. Next base: position 125,074,330 of record NC_056733.1, on the reverse strand, counting down.
TTGTTGAGGCCAGTAAGGAGCAATGAGGATCAAGGAACTCCTCAACTGTCTTGCTTTCTGTATTACTTTGGGTATGAGTGGAAAGGGAGGAGAGGCATAGAGAAGTCCCGGGGTCCAATTGTGAACTAGAGCATCCCTGGGTGACATCCCCGGATGGGGAATGAGGGCAAAGTAGCTGCTGCATTTGGTGTTCAGGTGAGTGGCAAATAGATCGCAGCAAGGCTGGCCCCATTTGTGAAAGATCTCTTTCGCAACAATTGGATTCAGGGACCACTCGTGAGGTATCATAATTGCTCCACTGAATTTGTCCGCTATTACGTTGGATTTCCCTGGGATAAGCATTGCTATCAGGAAACGTTGAGTATCCATCGCCCATTTCCAAACTCTTAAGGCCTCTCTGCAAAGCGGGAAAGACTTGGTTCCCCCTTGTTTGTTTATGTACCACACAACAGACATGTTGTCTGACTGAATCGCAATCGTTCCAGTGGGAAGGGAGCTGTGAAGTGCTTGCAATGCATATAGCAACGCTCACATCTCCAGAACATTGATGTGTAAGTGGTTCTCATGGTTTTTCCAAGGACCTTGGACTGTCTTTCTCAGATAATGCCCCCCCCACCCTATCTGGGAAGCGTCCGTGGTCAAAACTGCTTTCTCTTGGGGAGGAACAAGTGGACAACCTATGACAAGTTGTTTCGTGTGTAACCACCATGTCAGATCCCTTTTGCATGCGTTTCTTATTAATATCTGGTGAGATAGTGGAAGGTCTTGCATCCATCGACCATTGTGCAGACAGCATCCATTGGAGAATCCTCATATGTAGACGAGCAAGAGGAACTAATAAGATGGCAGAAGCCATAGTCCCTAGGACTTGAAGGACTACTCTGGCCTGGACTCTTTGTTTGTTTAATAAGGATCTAATCTGACTGCGTAGAGATTCCACTCTTTCCTGTGTTAGATTTACTGACATGGTGATTGTGTCTATTTCTGAGCCTAGATATACACTATGCTGCGAGGGAGATGACTGACTTTTGCTAGTTGACAGTGATGCCTAGGCTGGCGCACAAGGATAGAGTCTCGTCCCTGGTCCTTATGAGTTGATGCTTGGTAGCAATGAGGAGCCAGTCGTCTATGTACGGAAACACCTGGAATCCTTGACGTCTCAGGTGAGCCGTTACCACTGCCATGCATTTGGTAAACACTCTGGGGGCTGTAGTGAGGCCAAAGGGCAGTGTTCTGAACTGAAAATGGCTGGCTCCCAGCCGGAAGCGTAAGTGGCTCCTGCAGCGCCTGTCCATTTTGATGTGGTAGTACGCATCCTGGAGATCAACTGAGCACATCCAGTTGTCTTTCCCGATAAAGGGAAATATTGACTGCAGAGTGACCATTCGGAACTTTGATTTTCTTACATGCTTGTTGAGCCTGCTGAGATCTAGAATTGATATCCAGTCCCGTCTTTTTTGGAACTAAAAAGAATCGAGAGTAATTTCCGGATCCTACTTGCTGTGCAGGGACTTATTGGATGACTCTTTTTTGTAGCAACGAGATGACCTCTGATGTTGCACAGTCCAGTTGGATGGGTGATACGTCTGGAAGAGACCGGTTTGTTGGGGGTTCAGAAATAAAGGGAATCAGGTAACCTCTGGATATTACTGTGTGTACCCAACGATCTTGAGTGATAGTTAGCCAGGCACTTGGTACAGCGATATACACCACCCCCCGACTGCCTCCAGAGACGGACAGTCGGGCAACCCCTCAGGGTCGATGGAAGGGACGATCAAAGAAAGTTTCTCTGTCTCCCTGATATTACAGACCTCCTCTGCCTTGACGGCGGCGGCTTCCATTATATCCTTCCCCTCTGTCCCTGGGGGAGGGTTGACCTTGTGCCTGAGGAAAACCTTTTTGGGATTTGCGGAACCACATTTTCCCTCCTGTATTACCCCTGGGATAGGGTCTGGATGGGAGAGAGAAACGGACTCCAACGGCAGATAAGGTTTTTCCTTCCTGCTCACACCTAGTCAAAGTCTCTTTCACTTGGGGTCCAAAAAGAGATGAACCATCAAAGGGAGCATTAGTGAAGGAAGACTTGAAGGATTCCATAAAATTATAAAGACGCATCCATGAATGTCTCCTGAGAGCTATTCCTGCTGCGGCTGCCCTGCTCGCTCCATCTGCCGCATATGAGATCAGCCTCATGGAGGAGTTAGCTATGGAGGTAAGGGTGGAGAGCTGTGCGGAAACCTTGTCTATGGAACCCGGAGCTACTGAACCCAGGATGGTATCTCCTAACTCTTTCAGGAGATCCCTCTGAAGACGAGTGAAATGAGTCAGGTAATTCAGCGATCTTAATGTAAATGCTGCTGAAGAAAAAGTTCACTTCCCATATCTATCCATCGTTCTGGACTCCTTGTTAGGAGGATGGATATTAGAAGACGTCTCAGATAATTCCTTCTTGGTGGCCGCTGCTACCACCATAGCATCAACTGGAACTCTCTTGCTAAGGAAAGACTAGTTCTCAGGTGCTGTCTTGGCCTCCTCGGGATGGCTTCCACTGAATCTGGAGAGGTTCATGCTTTCCGCGAAATGATCCCCCCAAAAGTTGGACATAAGGTGGTGTCACCCGAGAGTTTGAAGGTCAGGAGCCAAAGGCCTCAAGATACACTGATTCATCCTGAGTAGGGTTAGAAGTCTTTCAATCACCCCTCTGTCTAAGGATTTCTAGGATGTCAGAGAAGGAGACATCCTCAGAGGGAGATCTGGGAGACACTTCTAATTCCTCTAAATCAGTGCCTGATGTGACAGACTCAGGGGAGTCGACATGTTTCCTCTTACATAACCTCTTCCGAGGGAGCTCCCAGTGGGATAATCTGGGGAGGCGTCGGAAGAGGGGGCGCCTACAATGGGGGCTACTTGGGCCTCTGGTTCCCTATGCTGTGGGGGTAGTAGGGGGGAAGAGGTTGCTGCCTGCTGCTGGTGGTACACAGGTTCCAAAGGAATGGATTTGGCAGAGGATAAAGCCTTCTCTATAGCTTCGAAAGCCTTTCCCTCCCGCTCCAAAGAAGACCTCTGCTCTGAGGGGGTGGTTGGTCGACTTCTAGTAAGAGGGAACGGCTCCAGAGCAGAAGTAGGAGCTGAGTCGAGCCGAGGCTCTGAGAGGGAGGGTCGGTTCCGAAGAGAACCCAGGGTGACTGTCCTCCTCGGAGTCGACACGAGAGCGTCGGCTCCCAGAACCCTCGGCTCCAGACTGAGCTATAGACAATAGAGTAATTGGCTCCAAGGAAACACGCTGAATCCCCGGAGCCGAAGGGTCGAAGACAGAGGAACTTGACGTAATAGGCTCCGAGAGCAAAGCAGTCGGAGGAGGAACAGTGATCGGTACGGGGAACGGCTCTGAGAACTTTGAGTCTGGAGGGGTCAATTTTTGAGCCAGAGCTGGATCCGAAAACACCCTCTTCACCACCCTCTCAATGTCCTCATCTGACAGGGTTCTGGAGGATCTGGTGGAGACTGAAGGAGACCTCCTTCTCTCCAAATAAAAGATCTCAAAAAAGCAGATACAGTCTCGATGTCAGGTAAAAACCTTCGGTACCGAAGACTGTCTCGGAAACCAATGGAATAGACTGCACCAAAGATGAAGCAGAGTTGGAACCGGAACTCCTTGGTTCCGATGCTTTAGACTTTTTGGTCAGCTCCAAAGTGGGGGCTGATGATTTTTTCTTTGAAGATTTTGGAGCTGCCTGACCAAGTTTCAGCTGTTCCTGGAAGGAACTGGTCATGAGACCCCTGTCAATAAGCTTTCTTTTCCTTTCGTTTAACACTCTTGTACTAAAAGCGTGACAGAAAGTGCAAGGTTCCTGTAAATGGGCTTCGTCCAGACAATATACGCAACTGGTGTGGCTGTCTGTAAGAGACATTTTCTGCGCACACTTGTCGCATTTTTTGAAGCCCGAAGGGCGATGATCCTTGTGATCCTTATCTTTATCTTTAGACATAGTTAAAGACTAAAAAATAAAAATGTAAAGAAGAAGAAAAGTTTTTTTTTTTTTTTTAAATAACAGTCACACACACACAGGGAGGAAAGGCCCTATAACTTATACAGGCACTACGGCCCTCTAATTTAATGGGCCGTACAGTCCTAAGGGGGGAATAGGGATTGAAAACTTTCAAAAAACACACGCACAATGCAGAAGAAACTATTTATTTATATATATATATATATATATATATATATATATATATATATATATATATATATATATATATATATATGAAACAGAAAAAGGTGATAGAAAAGGACTAAATAAGTAAAAAATTGTTCTACTTAGCCAACGAGCCAGTAAGACACAACCTTGAAGCTTTTGCGGCAAACGAGATCTGGGGAATTGCCGTGAGGCACCATGGGATAGGGGCTATCCTCGAGCCAGTAAAAAGCTCTCGAGCTTTAGTATAGGCCGAGTCGGAGCAGAATATCAGCTCCAAACCCATCCAGCAAGAATTACAGCGAGACAGGACTACATAACATCATGGATCTATTGTTATGGTAAGTAGATAACTTTCATATCCAATGTTGTCTGTTTTCATCCAAGTCAATGTGTCTGGCACAGATTCCCAAGCTGTCTTTCTGGGTGGCATCAAGGAAGGATATTCTTCCTGAGTATAGTGAAACCAAAAGAAGAGCTTGAGCTGGACTGTACATCCAGCTTATAATGAGACATAAAGGTATGGATTGTTGACCAAGTTGCTGATGCACTAATATCATCAAGGGGCATCCTTTTTGCAAAGGCCATTGAGGTAGATATTGGTCCAGCTGAGTGAGCCTTTCATGTGGTTCATAATATCAAACTCTTCTTATTATAGTCAAAGGAAATGTAATCTGACAACTGCCATGATAATGTCACTTTAGACACTGCCCTCCCCATCCTTTGTTTTGAAAAGGTGACAAGCAACTGATCAGAGTCTCTAAATTGTTTTGCTCTATGGAGGTAAAATTAGAAGTTATGTACCTACCATAACGTTCCATGTTAGTTGTCTTCTCTCGCCTTCTTTCTTGCTGGATGGGTTCGGAGCCGATCCTCAGCTCCGACTCGGCACTTGCTAAGCTCGAGAGTCACTTTTACCAGCTCGAGGCAGCCCCATATCCCATGATGCAAGGCGGTAATTACCCAGATCTCGTTTGGTATCTAGAGGAAAACTGCCTATAAAAACTTTCCACCAAGGAAAGAGAAACAACTAACCTAAAAAGGCTGTAAGGGAAACCAGGTAATCAAGGACAAGAACTATCTGGTGTCCAAGGAAGAAGAATCTTCCAGAGAAAATGGGGAGATCAAGGTCTGTCCAGGCTAGGGGGACAGGAGGGAGGGACGCAAGAAAGAAGGCGAGAAGACAACTAACATGGAACGTTATGGTAGGTACATAACTTCTAAATGTTAAGTTGTCAATCTCGCCTTCATTCTTGCTGGATGGGACTGCGTCCCTAGCACCTCTATCCTGGGTGGCTCAATGGAACAGACTCTTGAGAAAAGTGGAACCAAAGCTTGCCCTGTCCCTGGAGGCCAAATCCAATTTGTAATGAGAAACGAAGGTATGAGGAGTGGCCCAAGTGGCCGCTGCACAAATAGTATCTAAGGGCAGCCTAGCCTGAAAAGCTGTAGAAGTGGTTAGACCTCTTGTGGAATGAGCTTTAGGTTTTGAGGTCAGCTGTTTGCCCCTAAGCTGATAAATGTCAGAAATGGTGGAAGATAGCCATCTGGATAAGGTCACTTTAGAAACAGGGAGAACTTTTTTATTTTCAGCATAAGAAAGGAAGAGCTGATCGGACTTCCTAAATTGCTTTGTTCTGTCCAAGTAATATCTGAGTTGGCGATGAACATCTAGGTAATGCAATTTTTGTTCCGCCCTGTTAGAATAATTTGGAAAAAATACAGGGAGATCAATGGATTGGTTTAAATTTGTCTTAGAAGCAACCTTGGGCAAAAAGGATGGATTGGTTCTCAATGATACTCTGTCTTTGTGGAAGACCAAATAAGGGGGACGAACACAGAGGGCATGAAATTCAGACACTCTTCTAGCCAAGGTAATAGCGACTAGAAAAAGAGTCTTCCAAGAAAGAAACTTTAATGAACATGAAGCAGCCGGTTCGAAAGGGGGAAGTATCAAGGATGTCATCACTAAATTTAGGTCCCACTGTGGTGCAGGATCTCTAACAGGGGGTTTAAGAAGGAACACTCCTTTGAGAAAAGCTTTACAAAGTTTGTGGGACATAATGTTGTGGTCTGCAAACCCGACATGGAAATTCGAGATTGCAGCCAACTGAACTTTGACTGTGGAAGACGAAGAACCTGAGTGAAAAATTTCCGCTAGGAAATCCAAGACCGACTGAACAGGGGCAGTAAAGGGGTCTATGTTCTTAGATTTTGCTCAAAAGGAGAAGCGTTTCCACTTGCTAGTGTAAATTCTCCTGGTAGAGGACTTAAGAGAAGCTACTATGATATCTCTAACGGGGTTAGAGATCATAGGAAGCCTGGCTAAGGAAGGAAGTGGAGCAACCAAGCTGTGAGGTTGAGGGAAGGAACGGACCGGTGCAGTTGACCCGACTGGTGGGTCAGAAGATCTGGAACTGGGTCCAGATGCCAAGGCTGCACCAAAAGATGGCGATGAAGGAACGGGAACCAAATTTGTCGAGGCCAGTAAGGGGCAATAAGAATCATTTTGGCTCTCAAGACGGTAGCTTTCTGGAGTACTTGTGGTATCAAAGGAAAGGGAGGAAAGGCATACAGGAGTCCCCGGGGCCAATCTTGGGTAAGAGCGTCTCTGGGGGGATGGCCCGTAAGTGGGAAGAGAGAGAAGAAGTCTGGGCATTTGCTGTTTTGGGGTGTAGCAAAAAGATCGCAGCATGGACGGCCCCACTTCTGAAAAATCTCCTCCACAATGGATTGCTTGAGAGACCACTCGTGAGGCATGAGAATAGCTCTGCTCAATCTGTCTGCTATTATGTTGGTTTTCCCGGGGATATGCGTTGCTACCAGAAACCGATGAGAGGAGATCACCCATTGCCAAAGTCTGAGAGCTTCTCGACATAAGGGATAGGACTTGGTTCCGCCCTGCTTGTTGATGTACCACACGACGGACATGTTGTCCGTGTGAACTGCAATAGACCCTAAAGGAAGAAAGTCGTTGAGGGCTTGCAACGTTAAAAGCACTACTCTCATCTCTAGGACATTTATGTGAAGGTGGTATTCGAACGGTTGCCACGTGCCATGAACCATCCTGCCCTGATAATGCCCCCCCCCCCCACCCGATCAGGGAGGCATCCAAAGTGAACGTGGCTACCGGGGCCGGAGGAACAAATGGTCTGCCCTGATGAACTAGAGGAGAGGAAATCCACCAGGATAGATGGTTCTTGCAGGTTTGTGTCACAAGAATCTTGTGACGCATGGGAAGCTGCTGGAAGGACCATTGGGTGAACAACATCCACTGTAGGAGACGCATGTAAAAGCGGGCCAGAGGAAGAAGTGTGATGGCAGCTGCCATGAGGCCCAACACTTTCAGGACGAACTTGGCTTGTACCCTTTTGCTGGATAGGATGATCCGAACGTGGTTTTGGATATCTAGGATTCTGTGACTTGTTAGGTTTGCTGACATCCGAGTAGTGTCTAGATTTGCGCCTATAAAGGTAATAGATTGGCAGGGCGACAAGGAAGACTTTTCGAAGTTGACTGAAATTCCTAAGTGACCGCAGAGACGTAGAGTGTAATCTCTGGCTTGGAGAAGTTGATGCCTGGTGGTGGCTGAGAGGAGCCAGTCATCGAGATACGGAAACACCTGGAATCCTTGACGTCTCAGGTGAGCCGTGACCACTGCCATGCATTTGGTGAACACTCTGGGGGCTGCAGTGAGGCCAAAGGGCAGGGCTCTGAATTGAAAATGACTGGTCCCCAGCCGAAACCGGAGAAAACTTCTGAAGCGTTTGTGAATCTTTATATGATAGTATGCATCCTGAAGGTCTATGGAGCACATCCAGTTGTCTTTGCCCAGAAAGGGCAAAATCGATTGAAGTGTGACCATCCAAAATCTTGTCTTTTTGACAGACTTGTTGAGCCTGCTGAGGTCTAATATTGGTCTCCAGTCTCCCGTCTTTTTGGGGACCAAAAAGAACCTTGAGTAGATTCCGGACTCTAAATGATCTTTTGGTACTGGCTGGATGGCCCTTTTCCTTAGAAGCTTTGACACCTCTAATCTTGCAATTTCCCTTAAACCGGGTGGTACATCTGGAAGGGAACCTTTTTGAGGGAAGGGGCTTTGCTCGAAAGGAATCTTGTAACCCTCTGAAATGATCGACTGTACCCATTTGTTTTGAGAGAGGGAAAGCCAGGCTTCTGGGTACAGCGACAATCTTCCCCCGACTGCCTCCAAGGGTAGGCAGTCGGGCAACACCTCAGGGATGCTGGAAGGGCTTGTCAGAGAGAGAGGCTCTCTGGAGCCCTGGTTCTGCGGACCCCCTCTGCCCCTAGGGTGGCGTCTGTTATTATTACCCCCTCTGCCTCTGGGGGTAAACTGACCACGTGCGTCAGGTGTGATTCCTTGTGATTTCCGGAACCACATTTACCCTCCCTTCTGACCTTTGGGGTAAGGTCTAGAACAGGGGTGGCCAACCTTTTGGTTTGCTGGGGCCGCATTGAGTGAACAGAAATGGTCTTGGGGCCGCATATAAAATATATCATATAGTTAACTTTTTCGTTGCTCCGGAAGACCACAGTCAACCTCCTGGCTGTACTGTAGGTGCATTTAAACAATGAATAAATGTAATAAATGCCTAATATTTGCCTTAAAATTCTAATTCTCATTCTAATTCTCTAATCTAACAGTTAACTCTAACATCTTAGTTAATATATATATATATATATATATATATATATTATTTTTAACAAATAAACAGATATTCACTACAGCACTAGCATTTCTCACTGGGAAAACCATTCCAGCACTCCAACTGCGTAAAATGTCAATATCAGCAGTCCTACAATACTATAATCCACAAAAATAACCCAACAAATTTGCAATAAAGCAAAGAATTCACATTACTGACTTAATAAAACAATTCTGAATAAGCTACAAGAGGGTCTCACCCAAACAAATAACTGGTGCGAGAAATATGGCCTCAAGCTAAATGCCAAAAATGCATCATCTTCCCCTTTGAGGAGAGTGATGTCCCCACAAATTATCACATTAATAACAATGTTGTAAGCACGCAATAAGTCGTATGGTATTTGGGCACCCAGGTTGATAGAAACCTGACTTTTGACCACCATGTTGTCTCCGTTGTAAGGAAAGCTTTTTACATGGCCCACTTCATTAGTAAGGGTATCTCATCCAGGGACAAGGTGGTCATAATATCCCTGTATTCTTCCTTTAAAAGAGCCATTATTGAGTGCAATGCCCCTTTTGGCATGTGCCTCAGCAAAACACCCTGCCAAAAGAAAGACTACAACCATTTCTGACAAACAAGTCAAAGGACTAAGTTCACGTAGTTATCCATACAGACTAAAAAGCTTCTTGCTTTCCTCTGTCTCTCACTGGCCCCTATAAATTTAATCATTGGCTTGCTTTCCAGGCTAAGAAAGATCCTGCCTTAAGAGACTTCCTCTACCTCAGAAATACTGGTTATACTTAAAACGCTCACTACAAAGACCACAGCTTTCACTGCAACATAAACAAGCCACTTTTTATGGACAGGTTCTTGACACAAAAACCTTCAACTTCTGTAAAAAGCTCTTCTAATTATCAAACAGTGTAGTTCAGCAACACGATGGCTGGATGGATAGCCATAAATGTAATCCTTGGGTAAGTAGCATAGCCTTCATCAAACCAGATGGAAAATCCACATACTAACCTTTCCCAGCTGGATGGCTATGATCTAATATTGGTTACTCAAATCTAGTTGCCCAAGAAGAGGGGCATGTTTAACTAAGAATTCCATTTGCAAAATTATATTCAGCTATGTACAAATAGTTTTCTCCTAAAAACTTAACTCATTGATATTTGCATTGCTGTAATTATAACTGCAAAAAAAAAAAAGTTTTTAAGTTTACTCTGTACCTCAATGAGTCTCACTGTTACGAAATGTAATCTCTGCCATACTGTATGAGTACTACATCCATAATTTGCTATCTCTCTCTCTCATGTATTGTATTATATTGTTTTGTGTTATTTTTGGAGCTTTTCTCCCCGGTCCTCCACTGAAAATGGACCTGTGCCCAGTCGGACTTTCCCGGTAAACAAATGTAAAATAAAATAAAATAAATAAAAATAAACTTCCTTCCAATCTAAAGCCATTTGACAGACATTTTAATTTGTGCAGAAGTTACTCACAGACTGACAGTTTACTAAGCTGTAATGCTGACCTTCACTTTTGAAAAAAACTAATTCCCAGACTTTGTCAATAGCTCCAAGTGTAGAGAGGATTATTTACTTATTATATATTTATTTATTTTTGGAAAACATCTTTAAAACTGTTAAATTGATTACACACCCAGAAACACAGAAAAGTTATTGTGATTATGTAAACCACAGACTGCTGCAAGAAATGAAAGTCACATTAGCACTCTATGCTTATGTCCGAACAGATGAATCATACCTGTCAATTCCAAAAGAAGTAAATTAGATTAATAAGAAGGTTATTTGCAAGGTTACATGGCAGTTTATATTAGAAATAAACAGAGGTATTAAAAAGGATCTGTTTTTCATAATTATGCCGAAAAGTCTTCCAAGGTAAATACAACTTCTGATTTAGTATGGAACCATACCTCTCAACCTTAGAGCAAGAAATCTGGACAAAGCAAAAAATATAAGTGGGACACAGGCCCAAAAATAGTTATGCATCACAGACACCATTGAAACAACTGTAGCTGCAAACATTATACATCACTTATAATCTTTCTATCCCATTATTGTCAGTTAAACATTATATGGCTCATTCAGTCCTGCCTTCTTTTGCATCAAAGAAAACCATGCTTTGAAATGACAAATGCATTAAAAATAATAAATAAAACACATTGCATCAACATCCTGCAACTTCCTACATGCAATCAACCACAGAGCTTTCACTGAAACTAGGGCTGCTTGTTTCCCCAGAATGACAGCTCTCCTAATTAAGTCTAATGATATACAATCTACCAGTATCTGGATTACGTGAAATAAATTAAATTATGGCCTGTAAATTGAAAGTACATTTTGTTTAATTAAACTAAACCCACTTACTATATTTTTCAGTAACATCCCAATATCCATTTCCAGGTCACTTTACAAGACATTGGCAGTGGTAGACTTGGCATTCTTCAGAACCCTACAGGCCCATGCTAATGCATTGTCCATTAAATGTAAACATCCATCCACTGTAAATGGCAAGAAGCTATGTCTTAAAAAATCTACTTCTGGCATGCGTACACAAGTATTAGGTTTTGAAACAAAGAAACATATTCTCCACAGTCCGTAAGTCTCTGTCTTTAATAATCATCTACTATTGCAGCACTTCCAACACATAAGCACACACATACACACTAAAATCCCCAACATTTAAAAAACATTGTGCCCACTTGATTTGCCAGTATTGATGATCCGCCAAAGCTATGCTTACTGTTGTCCAATCTACCACTGCTTAGAACCCACCAATGAAAAACAGTACTAGGTGCTTTTTTGTTTGTCTGAAAAAACAATACAACTTTATATGCAACAGTCCCACATAGTCCACTACTGACCCATTAACCCTAGGCTGCTGTCTCATTCTTACTCCCTGGAACTGCATTAACTTGGATGACTACTTTTATTTCCTAAGCAAAAGACACAAATTGGAAGAAGAGGCAAAAATCCAGACATTCTTTGAAAATCCATACAGTTAAGAGGTATGAGTTCATGTTCAATACAACACTCTCCTGTCAGGAAAGCCACAATTTAATGAAAGTGTATTCTTAATGTATGATATATTTGAGAGCTAACTTGTTTGTGTTCAGTAGGTAGACTGATCATTGTTAGCCTCTTTGTGCATGCGTCTCTCTCTGTCATGCACACACATAGACACACACACTCCTTCTACTTTCACACACACAATTCTGCTTTCATGTATGCACTCACTGACTCTGTACTTACCTATTAACACAGGTAATTGCTGTCCCTTTCAAAGGCAACAGCGGCAAATCCATACATGAGTCCCTCTTCAGCGAGAACACACACACTGATTGTTTGGCACAAAATAATGGAGTAAACACACTGACCCTTTTTTGGCTCAAAAACAAAACTAGAAGGGTGCTTTGGTGCATGCGCACACCGACATTAGCGTTACAGGTCACGGGAGCGAAAAACAAAAAACAAAAAAAGGATTTTGGGGCATGCGTATATCCATGTTGCAGTTAGAGGTTGAGGGCCGCATGGAAGAGCTCTGAGGGCCGCATGCGGCCCGCGGGCCGCAGGTTGGACACGTCTGGTCTAGAAGGAGTGGAGAAATGGACTCCTACGGCAGAAAGAGTCTTGCCGTCCTGCTCGCACCTGGTCAAAGTGTCCTTCACCTGAGGGCCAAACAACGTTGTGCCATCAAAGGGAGAGTTTGTGAAGGATGCCTTAAAGGGGTCTGCAAAATTACAGAGCCGCATCCAGGACTGACGCCTGAGGGCCACTCCTGTGCCTGCAGCTCTACTTGCCCCATTGGCTGCATAAGAAATGAGCCGCATGGAGGAGTTGGTTATGGAATTTAGGATTCCCAGCTGAGAGGCAATCTTTTCTTGAGCCCCTGCTGCTGACGGATCCTGTACTACTTCACCTAGCTCTTTGAGGATGTCTCTCTGAAGTCTGGTGAAGTGACACAAATAATTCAGCGAACGCATAGCAAAGGTCGCTGAGGAAAACATCCGCTTGCCATACCTGTCCATGGTCCTAGACTCCTTGCTAGGAGGATGGACTGGCACGGAAGGATCTGCAAGTTCCTTCTTGGTGGCAGCCGCCACCACCATGGCATCAACCGGGACACCCTTAGTAAGAAACTGCTTTTCAACGGGGGCCGTGATAAACTTTGAAGGTCTCCTGGGGACTGGTTCCACCGAATCAGGAGATGCCCACGCCTTTCGAGCTATGACTTCCATAAGGGGGTCAAAAGGCGGAGACACCCAGGAGGTGGAGGGTCGAGATCCAAAAGCCTCCAGGTATACCGATTCATCCTCGGAGGGATTAATGGAGGGCCAGTTCCCCCTCTGTTTCAGGAGTTCAAGGATGTCTGAAAAGGAGACATCCTCAGAGGGAGATCTTGGGGACCCCTCCGACTCATCTAAATCGGTATCTGATGTAGTAGACTCAGGGGAGTCTAAGTGCTTCCTCTTGCAGGTCCTCTTACGCGGGGGTTCACCTGAAGGATCAGGAGAAACCTCGGAGGAGGAAGTTCTTCCCAGTGGGAAGACCTGGGGCGATGGATCTCTGGGTCCGGGAGCAAGAGAGCGGGAAGAGGCATCTACAGGCACCATAGAGGGAGGAGCTAAAGGAACCGACTGCTGACTAAGCTCCGGGGCTAGCACACTCCTCATCACCTCGAAGGCTCCTCTCCCAGGGAGGGCCGAGAGATCCCGCTCCGAAGAGACAGGAATCCCTGGTCCCACCGAAAGAGAAGGCTCCGAAGCAGATGTCGGGGCCGAGCTCACCAAGGCCAAAGCTCCAAGAGGGTGAATGGGGTCGGACAAGGGTCCTATGCCACTCGCCCCCTCGGAACCGACCAGGGAAGCCCGACGCCCGGATCCCTCCAAGGAAGGTCTCAAGGAGGAGATAGGAGTCGAGGACGACGGAGCCGAAAGGTGTGGTATCGGCTACGAAGCAGCAACAGTCACGGTACCAATAATCTCCGGCTCCGAACTCTGTAGGAGAGTCGAAGGAGGAATCTCAGGGGGATGTAGAATAGCTGACGTCTGATGAGACGGGCTATGAAGCATCTGGGCTAGTGCCTGTGATTTTAATAGCCTACTCACCACTCTCTCTAAGTCGTGGTCTGAGAGCCTGGAAGACCTTGATGATCGGCTCCGATGGCTCCGCTCCGAAAGCAAGGGAGAGGCTTGTGCCGAGTGTATAGATTCCAAAGAAGGAGATCTAGACCTCTTCTTGGACGGAGCCATCGGAGCCGAAGAACGTTCGGCTCCAGGCGGAGCCGACAACTTGTCGGCTCCGAGAGGAGACAAAGATATCTCGGCTCCAGCCGGAGCCGAGACATGCTTCGACGCTAGGGTGTCGGCTCCGGATGGAGCCGACACAGGTGCTGAAGCCAGGGTATCGGCGCCGATCGGCGCCGGTACAGAAGCTTCCAACAAGGAAGGATCGGCTCTGGACGATGTCGACTCCGGCGGAGTCGGAACCAAGACCACAGACTTGGACACCGAAGCCTGGGTCTTGGGAGGCTTGGAGGGCTTCCCGGAGCCGACCTTAGCTGGGGAGCTCTCTGGTTTAAGAAGACCCCTGAGGATCAACTTATTTCTACGTTCCTGCAGGACTCTCTGGCTGAAAGAATGACATATAGCACAGGAGTCCTGCAGGTGTAGGGGTCCCAGGCAATAAATACAAGAAGTGTGACCATCTGTCAGAGACATCTTCTGACAGCACGAGTCACACTTCTTGAAACCTGAGACCCTAGTATCTTTGGACATGTCTCAGTCCTAAAACACTCACACACACCAATCAGACCAAACAAAGACACTAACAACTAAAAATATTATTAATAACTAACTAACTAGTTATTATTATAACAGTGACACAATACACACACAACTGAGGGAAATCCTGACAGGAACTGTGAGAGTGGGAAAGGCCTAAGGCCCGAAACACTGAAACTATGACTAAGTGAACTAAGGGGAAATGGGTATGGAGCTAAATGAATAAAGAACACTGAAGGAATATAAAGACTGAAAAATTAGAGTTTTGGGGCACCTAAAACTTTACAAATAGCAAGAAAAAATCACTTACCAGGAGCTGGTAAAAAGTATGACCTCATTAGCGAAGCGGCAAACGAGATCTGGGTAATTACCGCCTTGCATCATGGGATATGGGGCTGCCTCGAGCTGGTAAAAGTGACTCTCGAGCTTAGCAAGTGCCGAGTCGGAGCCGAGGATTGGCTCTGAACCCATCCAGTAAGAATGAAGGCGATATTGACAACTTAACATCCTGAGTTAACAATGAACATCCAACATTGAGTCACCTTTGTTTCAGAATTGTGGAAATAAATCCAGTAAATCTATAGAGTTCAAATTGTTTCAGATGCCACTTTAGGGAGAAAGGATGGATCAGTCCTCAGTGAAACTCTTATCTTTATGAAAGATGAAGTGTAGAAATTTACATGAAAGTGCCCGCAATTCTGATATCTTTCTGGCTGAAATGACTGCTACTAGAAAAATTGTTTTCCAAGAGAGAAATTTAAGGTCTACAGTAGCTGCAGGTTAAAAGGTAGATT
Source organism: Protopterus annectens (assembly GCF_019279795.1). Classification (NCBI taxonomy): domain Eukaryota; kingdom Metazoa; phylum Chordata; order Ceratodontiformes; family Protopteridae; genus Protopterus; species Protopterus annectens. The sequence continues at coordinate 125,058,867 of NC_056733.1, read as the reverse complement.
GAGTCAAAGCTTGCAGCATTAATGTCCACAGGAGTAACTGAATCCCTGATCAATGACCATAGGAGAAGGGTTCCCCTCAGAAAGGATTTAGTCATTTTCAAGGATGCTAAGGAAGAATCATCATAACCCATGTGAAATAGAAGTTATGTTCTTACCATAACGTTCCATGTTAGTTGTCTTCTTCTCGCCTTCTTCTTGCTGGATGGGTTCGGAGCCGACCTCGCCCGACTGCCACTCTAAAAGCTCGAGAGTTGGTTCCACCGGCTCGAGGCTCCCCTTATATCCCACAATGCTAGGCGAGAGTTACCTCAGATCTCGTTTGTAAGCTAACCCCAGCTTATAATAGTAACAGTATAACTGTAAAACAGAGTCCACCTCTAACAACAGGAAGAAAGAAGGGTGACCTACATCCTGAACCAGGAAATATGCATAATAGCATATGTCTAAGAAAGAGGTGGTAGAAAGAGAGGTCACAATCACAACTCCTCTAGGTCTGTCCAGGCCAGGGGGAAGGAGGGTGGGACGCAAGAAGAAGGCGAGGAGAAGACAACTAACATGGAACGTTATGGTAAGAACATAACTTCTATATGTTAAGTTGTCTATCTTGCCTTCATTCTTGCTGGATGGGACCGCGTCCCTAGCACCTTGTCCCGGGTGGCCTAACGGAACAGACTCCTGAGAACAGTGGAACCAAAGTTAGCTCTATGCCTAGAAGCTGAATCCAACTTATAATGAGAAATGAAAGTGTGAGGAGTAGCCCAAGTAGCCGCTGCACAAATGGTGTCAATAGGCAGTCTGTCTTGGAAGGCTAAAGAAGTAGCCAAAGCTCTGGTGGAATGAGCCTTAGGTTTACCAGGCAGCTTTTGATGTCTAATTTCATATACAAGGGAAATCAAAGATGTTAGCCATCTGGATAATGATACCTTTGAAACTGAAAGTCCCTTTCTGCTTTCCATAGGAGACAAACAGCTGATCAGATTTTCTGAACTGTTTTGTTCTATCCAAGTAGTACCTCAATTGACGGTGAACATCCAGGCAGTGTAATTTTTGTTCAGACCTATTGGAGTATTCTGGAAAAAAGACAGGTAGATCAATGCTTTGATTTAGATTTGACGTCGAGACAACTTTAGGCAAAAAGGACGGGTTAGTTCGTAAGGATACTCTGTCCTTATGAAACAAAAGATAAGGAGGACGACAGCTGAGTGCTTGAAGCTCTGAAACTCTTCTAGCTGATGTAATAGGTACCAGAAAAAGAGTCTTCCATGATAATAATTTTAAAGAACAGGAGACTGCAGGTTCGAAAGGGGGAAGAATCAAAGAAGCAAGAACTAAATTTAGGTCCCAAGGAGAAGGAGGATTTCTTATAGGAGGTCTGAGAAGAAAAACTCCTTTCAAAAAGGCTTTGCAAAGCTTGTGGGACATTAAGGCAGATTCAGAAATACCCACATGAAAGTTAGAAATAGCTGCCAATTGAACTTTAAGTGTGGAGGGAGATGAACCTGCATGGAAGAGTTCAGCTAGAAAATCAAGGACTAATTGGATGGAAGCAGTGAAAGGATCTATGTCCTTTCCTTGAGCCCAATATGTGAAGCGTTTCCATTTACTCAAATAAATCTTTCGAGTGGAAGATTTATGGGAAGCTATCAAAATATCTCTAACAGAGTGAGATAATTGAGGAAGCCTGGCTAAGGTTGGAACTGGAGGAACCAAGCAGTGAGGTTCAGAGAGGGGAGGGAGCGATGAAACTGACCCGACTGATGGATCAAAAGATCTGGAACTAGGTCCAGATTCCACGGTCGACCCAAGAGAAAACGATGTAGAAAGGGGAACCACACTTGTCGAGGCCAGTAAGGAGCAATGAGGATCAATGAGGCCTTCTGAGCGATAGCTTTCTGTATCACTTGAGAGATCAGTGGGAAAGGAGGAAATGCATACAGAAGTCCCCGGAGCCAAAGTTGGACTAGAGCGCCTCTGCTGGGTTGGCCTGGTAAAGGGAATAGAGTGAAATATTCTCTGCACTTGCTGTTTTGGGGAGTAGCAAAAAGATCGCAGCAAGGCTGACCCCACTTGAGAAAAATTTCTCTCACTACAGAGTCTTTCAGAGACCACTCGTGAGGCATGAGTATAGCTCTGCTCAACTTGTCCGCAATTTGATTGGACTTTCCGGGGATGTGCGTTGCTATCAGAAACCGCTGAGAAGAAATCGCCCATTGCCACAGTCTGAGTGCTTCTCGACACAAGGGGTATGATCTGGTTCCGCCTTGTTTGTTGATGTACCACACTACAGACATATTGTCTGTTTGGATTGCAATCGTTCCCAAGGGAAGAGAGTCTTGAAGGGCTTGCAACGCTAAAAGCACTGCTCTCATCTCCAGAACATTTATGTGCAAGTGGCATTCGTTTGGTTGCCATGTGCCCTGGACCGTCCTGCCCTGATAATGCCCCCCCCACCCGATCAGGGAGGCATCCGTTGTCAGAGTAGCAACCGGAGGAGGTGGAACAAAGGGTCTTCCCGACAAGAGCTGAGGGGAAGACATCCACCACATGAGATGATTTTTGCACGCTTGCGTGATCATAATGGTGTGAGACATAGGAAGCTGCTGGTATGACCAGTGAGTAAAGAGCATCCATTGAAGGATCCGCATGTGGTATCTGGCTAATGGAAGCAAAGGTATGGCCACTGCCATAATTCCCAACACCTTCAGAACTAACCTGGCTTTGATTCTGTTGTTGTTGAAAAGGAGTGATACCAATTTGTGAATGTCTGTTATTCTCTGATGTGTTAGTCTTGCAGACATGTTTATTGTATCTAGATTTGCGCCTATGTAGGTAATAGTACGACAAGGCGACAAAACAGACTTTTCGCAATTTATTGAAATACCCAGCTTTTGACAAACGCGAAAAGTGTAATCTCTGGCCATCAGAAGGAGATGCTTGGTGGGAGCTGTGAGGAGCCAGTCGTCCAAATATGGAAACACCTGGAATCCTTGTCGTCTCAGGTGAGAAGCTACCACTGCCATGCATTTGGTAAACACCCGGGCAGCAGTGGTGAGACCAAAGGGCAGGGCCCTGAACTGAAAATGACTGGTTCCCAGCCTGAAGCGGAGGAATCTTCTGGAGCGTCTGTTCATTTTTATGTGATAGTACGCATCCCGAAGGTCTATAGAGCACATCCAGTTTCCTTTGCCCAAAAGGGGAAGGATGGATTGCAGCGTGACCATCCGAAATCTTGTTTTCTTGACTGATCTGTTCAAGACACTGAGATCCAAAATTGGTCTCCAGTCCCCTGTTTTCTTTGGAACTAAAAAGAACCTTGAGTAGATTCCGGATCCTTGCTGGTCTGCTGGAACTGGCTGAATTGCTCTTTTTGCAAGCAGTTTTGAGATCTCCAAAACTGCTAGATCCCTTTGAGCGGGTGGAACATCTGGAAGGGATTTTTTTGACTGATTTGGAAAGCGAAGAAAGGGGATAGAATAGCCTTCGGAAATGATGGACTGTACCCATTTGTCTTGAGTCAGGGATAGCCAGGCTTCTGGGTACAGTGACAATCTTCCCCCGACTGCCTCCGAAGATGGGCAGTCGGGCAACACCTCAGGGATGCTGAAAGGGCTTGTCAGGGAAGGCTTCCCGATTGCCCTGGTTCTGCGGACCCCCCCTGCCCCTAGGGCTTACGCCTACCATTGTTATTCCCGCCTCTGCCTCTGGCGGGAAAACGACTCTGTGCGTCAGGCGAAGTCCCTTGAGATTGTTTACGGAACCACATCTTTCCACCTTTCTGGCCTTTGGGGTAAGGCCTGGAAGGAGTAGAAAACGGACTCCGACGGCAGAAAGGGTCTTGCCATCAGTCTCGCACCTAGTCAAGGTTTCTTTCACTTGAGGACCAAAGAGGGATGATCCATCAAACGGGGAGTTCGTGAAAGACGCCTTGAAGGGGTCCGCAAAATTGCATAGCCGCATCCAGGCATGCCTACGTAAGGCCACACCTGTCCCTGCGGCTCTGCTCGCTCCATCAGCCGCGTAAGAAAGAAGGCGCATGGAGGAGTTGGTTATGGAGTTAAGGGTAGCCAGCTGCGTGTTCATCTTATCTTGGAAACCCGCAGCTGTAGGGTCCTTTAACATTTCACTCGCTTCCTTGATCAAGTCCCTTTGAAGACGAGTAAAATGGCACAGGTAGTTCAGCTTAACGCATGGTAAAAGTCGCTGACGAGAACATCCGCTTCCCGTACCTGTCCATGGACCTAGATTCCTTGTTAGGTGGATGGACAGGTACTGAAGGATCAGCTAGCTCCTTCTTAGTGGCAGCAGCTACCACCATAGCATCCACAGAAACTCCTTTTGTTAAAAACTGTTTGTCTGCTGGAGCTGTTATGAACTCGGAGGGTCTCCTGGGAGTGGGGTCCACTGAATCAGGAGCCGCCCATGCCTTCTTAGCAACCACCTGCATGAGGGGGTCGAAGGGGGGGGACACCCAGGAGGTGGAAGGACGAGAGCCAAACGCCTCAAGATACACAGATTCGTCCTCCGAAGGGTTGAGGGCTGGCCAATTTCCCTCTGTTTCAGGATCTCCAGAATGTCTGCAAAAGAGACATCTTCAGAAGGGGAACGGGGAACCCTCAGAATCATCCAAATCTGTGTCTGATGTGATGGACTCAGGTGAGTCAATGTGTTTCCTCTTACACTTCCTCTTCCGAGGGGCTCTTCTGCCAAATCAGGAGAGGCCTCGAAGAGGATGAAATCCCCACAGGGGTTCCTGAGGAGCTGGCTCTCTGCGGTCCGGGATGAGGGAGTGAGTCGACTTAGCCTGAGGCACCATAGAGGGAGGGGCGACGGAGCCGACTGTGGAGTAGAGCCAGGCTCTAACACACTCCGCATGACCTCGAATGCACCCCTGTCAGGCAGAGCCAGAGGTCCCCGCCCAAGAAGCTAAGAACCCCTCGGCACCGACAGTGATGGCTCCGAGGCCGATGTCGGAGCCGAACTCACCAGCGCCAAGCACCGAGAGGGAGAGGGGGTCGGACAAGGGTCCGATGCCACTCACCCCTCGAGCCGACGAGGGAAGTCCGGCGCCGAGATTCTTCCAAGGAAGAAAACGGAGCCGACGACGGAGCCGAAGACAATTGTATCGGCTCCGACGCTATCACAGTCTCGGTTCCGACGACCCGCCCGAGCTCAAGAGAGTCGAAGGAGGAATATGTTGATGGACCGGGGCAGGCATCGACTGATGAGTCGGGCTCTGAAGCATCTGGGCCAGTGCCTCGGACTTAAGAAGTCGACTCACTACCCTCTGAAGGTCATGATCCGACAGCCTCGATGACCTAGAGGAGTGAGATCTTTGGCCCGCTCAGACAGCAGGGGAGATCCTGGAGCCGAATGAACGGAGCCAAGAGATGGTGACCTGGACCTCTTCCTAGTTGTCGGCTCCGAAGGTCTGGTCGGAGCCGACACGGGAACTTCTACTACCTCGGCTCCAGCCGGAGCCGAGGGAGCCACAGAAACTGTGGACTGAGACTTATCGGCTCCAGCCGGAGCCGATGAAGGCAGAGGTTGAGAAACCTTAGGTCTCGGCTCAGTTGCCGGAGCCGAAGACCTAGATGCCTTAGAGGGCTTCCCTGTTGAAACAGATAGGGAATCCTCTGGCTTGAGTAAGCCTCTAAGTATCAATTTATTTTTTCTTTCCTGCAGGACCCTGGGGCTGAAGCCATGGCACACAGCACAGGAGTCCTGCAGGTGCAAAGGCCCCAGACAGTAGACACAAGAAGTGTGAGCGTCTGTCAGAGACATTTTCTGACAGCACGCATCACACTTCTTGAATCCGGAGACCTTTGCTTCTTTAGACATTTTTTTAAACAGGTGTACACAAACACACACACAAACACACTAGTTACACCCTGTCAATTTAAATTATAATAAAATCACTAACTAGGATTTTAAAATAAAATAATACACACACACTCCACTAGGGAAGAGAAAAGGCCTGTAGGCCCAAGGGAAGAACCTAAGGTTCTTGAGGGAAAAACGGAAATTTTTGGAAGGGATAAAATTTCTCTAAACTAAGGGAATTAAGTAAATATATTAAAATTAAAGGGGTTTTGAAAGACTAATTTCCACAAGAAAAAGTCACTTACCAAGAACCGGTAGAAAACCAACCTCGAAGCTGTAGCGGCAAACGAGATCTGGGATAACTCTCGCCTAGCATTGTGGGATATAAGGGGAGCCTCGAGCCGGTGGAACCAACTCTCGAGCTTTTAGAGTGGCCGAGTCGGAGCCGAGGTCGGCTCCGAACCCATCCAGCAAGAATGAAGGCGAGATAGACAACTTAACATCATTTAGATATCACTGCCATTTGTACTTTAACAGTGGAATAACTAGAGCCCCTATAAAAGAGGTCAGCAAGAAATTCTAAGATGGATAGAATGCGTGCAGAGAAAAATAAGTTATGTACTCACCATAACATTCCATCTGTGTTGTTGATCTTCATTTATCCTTGACCTATGGGATTTGGAACTGGCTTGTCTGCTACAAAGCTCACGCGAACCAAAAACTCCTGATCCAAGTTCCTACCCAGAATGCCTCTCTCTAAATTACCTCAGAACGAGTTTGCAGCTATAATGAAAGACTAGGAAAAGGTAATTCTATAACCATCGAAGAGGCTGTGTCCAAGGTCATACATGAGGAAACAAATAACCAGGACTAAGGTCCGTTCCCCAAGAAGTCTGAAGGAGGGGGAAGGAGGGTGGGGTGTCAAGAATAATGAAGATCGACAACACGGACGGAACATTATGGTGAATACATGACTTCTTTATCTGATGTTGTCAATCTTCATTTATCCTTGACCTATGGGACAGAGTCCTCAGCTACCCTGTACCTCGGAAGACCTCATGGAAGGATATTTCTGAGCACCATAGAACCAAATGACGCTCTTCCTCTGGAGACCATATCCACTTTGTAAAGAGTAATAAAGGTATGTGGAGAAGCCCATGTTGCGGTTGCACATATATCATCCATAGAAGCTTTGGAGTGAAAAACAGCAGACGTGACTATAGCGCTTGTGGAGTGGCTCTAACTGGTGCTGCCAATTTGAGGTTTCCAATGTAAACAAATGTAATGCATTCTCTTAACCATTTAGACAACGTAACCAAGAAACTGATTTACCCAAAAAGACCTGAAAAAGAAACAACTTCTCCGACTTTCTGACATTTTTAGTTCTGTCGAGATAAAAATGCAATTGTCTGTGGACATCCAATAGATGTAAGCAGTATTCTCCCTTGTACAAATTAGGGAAGAACACTGGCAATTCAATACGTTGATTAATGTTAGTCTCAGATACAACCTTTGGAAGAAAGGATGGACTGGTTCTCAGCGATACCCTGTCATTATGTAAAATCAAATATGGAGGTTCTGAAGATGACGCATGTATCTCTGAAATCCTCCTAGCGGATGTAATAGCTATTAAGAAAATGGTCTTCCATGAAAGAAATTTCAAATCACAGGCAGCAGCCGGGTCAAAGGGGGATTGGACCAAGGATTGCAAAACCACAGTAAGATCTCAGGGGATAAGAGGATCCCTGTAAGGTGGTTTTAACCTTAATGTTCTCTTTAAAAAAGCCTTGTACAACCTATGTGAACTTAAGGATTGCCCTTCAAAACTGTTATGGAAATTAGAAATAGCAGCAAGCTGAGCTCTGATGGCAGAAGAAGAAGATCCTTGTCCGAAGAGCATAGACAAAAAATTACAAAACCTCTTCAACTGGTGCCGAGAAAGGATCAAGTTTGTTATTGCGTGCCAATACGGAAAATCTTTTCCATTTACTGAGGTAGAGTCTCCTTGTGTTAGGTTTATAGGAAGATAGCAAAATGTTTTAAATTGGGGAAGATAAGTTATTTCATCTGGCAAAACTGGAGAAACCAAGCTGTAAGCTTGACGTTTTTCAGGTTGGGATGAACTAGTCCCTGTGGATGGGACAGCAGATCTGGATCTGAGTCCAGAGTCCATGGAAGTTGAAACAGACAATGCCAAAAACGGGGAACCAGACTTGCTGAGGCCAAAATGGGGCAATGAGAATCACTTTGCTCTTGTTCTGGGGTGATGCAAATAGGTTGCAGCAAGGCTGGCCCCAGCAACGGAAAATCTCTTTCGCCACGCTGGAATTGAGAGACCAATCATGAGGGAGAAGGATGCATCTGCTCAATTTGTCCGCTATCACGTTCAAGCTCCCCAGGATGTGCATTGTTACCAGAAAGCAGTTTGAAGAGATCACTCATTTTCACACTCTGAGGGCTTCTCAGCAAAGGGGGTAAGACTTGGTTCCACCTTGCTTGTTGATATAACAGACTACTGACATATTGTATTGTCTGATTGAACTGCAATCATTGCTAGAGGGAGGACAGATTGAAAGGCTTGCAACGCTAACAGTATTGCCCTCAGTTCCAGAACATTGATATGTAGATTGGCCTCTATTGGGGACCAAGTGCCTAGGACAGTCCTTCCCTGAAAATGACCCCCCACTTGATCTGGGAGGCATCAGTGGTCACTATGGCCTGGGGGTGAGAAGACACAAATGGATGGCCCAAAAGAATTTCCTCAGATTCCATCCACCAAGATAAATCCTTCTTCCATCGATTGGTAATTTGGATGAGGTGAGACAGAGGATGATTAAGAATACACCACTGGGAGGATAGAAGCCACTGTATGTTTCTCATGTGGAACCTTGCTAGCGGTACTAAAGTAAAGGCCACTGCCATGGATCCCAGATCCTGCAGAACTAGTGAAGTGGTAACACTGTCATTGGAGAAAAGAATGTCTACCTGTCATCTTATTTTCTGCAGTCTGTGAATAGGGAGGGAGGCTATGCAAGCAGGCTCCTATGAATTCCAATTGTCGGGTTGAGCTAAGCTGAGATTAGGCATGATTCACCATTAAACCTAGATGAGAGCAAATGCTTAGGGAAAATCTCATGTCTGTTCGAGTAGAAGTCTGGTGGGAGCAGTAAGGAGCCAGTTGTCCAAATATGTAAACACTCAAAATCCGTGCAGTCTCAGGTGAGCTGCTGCTGCCATATATTTGATGAACACGCAGAGGGTAGTGGTGAGATCAAAAGGGATGGGTAGGAGAAAAAGGGGGCTTTAGAAAACCTGAAATAGCACTATATGAATAACAGATTTTACTCAGCTCAAGGAGAGTTTGGCTGACGTGTCTTTACGAGAAGAGCGGCAAATGAGATCTGAAGTAATTTAGAGAGAGGCATTCTGGGTAAAAGCTTGGCTCAGGAGTTTTTGATTCGTGCAAGCTGTTGTAATGGCTGAGCCAGTTCCAATACCCGGAACTGAGTCCCATAGGTTAAGGATAAATGAAGAATGACAATATCAGAAATGGTCTGTTCCTTTAGAAGCACCCCAGATCAAAAACCTTCTCTATTTGTTATGGTATATTTTCTTTGCAGATGGCTTCTGAGAAGCTAAAATAATTTTAACAACTGTTGTAGGAAGACTGGTATCTCTGGTTATTGGTAGAAGTGGCAAAAAAAAGAAGTTATGTACTTACCATAACGTTCCATGTGAAGTGTTCATCTCGCCTTTGTTCTTACACACGGGTTCGGAGCAGATCCTCGGCTCCGAGTCGGCCGCATCACAAAGCTCTGCATCTTAAAGAAGCTCGAGACCAGACTATATCCCATGATCCTCCCTGCTATCCCTCAGATCTAGTTTGCAAGAAACCAGACCGTCCGCCATCAACTGCTCCAAGACATTCACACTCACACGTCTAACAATGAACACCATAGAACTATAACACATAATGTCATATGGGTGGTGTACCACATCCTACGGAGGACACAGATCAATTAACCCGGAAGAGCAAAAGGATCCCGACCAGACTCTAGTCTTACCAGTTCTTCCATAACGTGGTGGGGGGAGGAGGGAGGGGATGTAAGAACAAAGGCAAGATGAACACTTCACTTGGAACGTTATGGTAAGTTCATAACTTCTTTATGTGAAAGTGTTCAATCTCACCGTTTGTTCTTACACACGGGTAGCGTCCCTAGCTCCGTTACCCTGGGTGACTCATGGAAGAATGTTCCTGAGCATAGTGGAACCAAAGTATGTCCTGTCCTTAGAGGTCCTGTCCACCTTATAATGAGTGATAAACGTATGAGGTCTTGCCCACGTTGCTGCTGCACAAATCGTATCCAATGGTAAGCGAGCTGCATGAGCTAAGGAAGTAGAAACGGCGCTAGTAGAATGAGCCTTAGGCTTGAAAGGCAGTGGCTGATTCTAAACAGAATACGCAAAGTCTATACAATCGGAAAGCCATTTAGACAAGGTACATTTCGTGACTGCCATGCCCTTCCTGTTGTCTGCAAATGAAAGGAACAGCTGATCTGATTTCCTGTGATCTTTAGTCCTGTCTAGGTAAAATCTCAGTTGCCTATGTACATCCAATTTGTGCAGCATATATTCCAATTTGTTTGAATGATTCTTGAAAAACGTAGGAAGTTCTATGGATTGGTTAATATTTAACACAGAACACACCTTGGGGAGGAATGATGGGTTTGTGCGCAAGGAAACTCTGTCCGGGTGGAAAATCAAGTACGGTGGCCTGACTGATAATGCTTGCAGCTCTGAGATTCTTCGAGCTGAAGTGACAGCAATAAGAAATAGTGTCTTCCACGACAAGAACTTTAGGAGACAGGATGAAGCTGGTTCGAAGGGTGGTAACATCAGTTGCGACAACAACAAGTTCAAATTCCATAGGAAAATTGGCTCCCGAATGGGTGGACGAAGGTGGAAATTTCCCTTCATAAAAGCCTCGCAAAGCCTGTGAGACATAATAGAAGAGCCCCCTTCACCAACATGGAAGTTAGATATGGCCGCCAGCTGTACTCTTATAGTGGAAGTAGAGGTCCCCTCGTGAAAGAGTAAGGATAAAAATTCCAAAACTTTGTGTAGCGGGGCTACCAAGGGATCTATATGTTAACCTGATGCCCAGCATACAAAACGTTTCCATTTGCTCCTGTAAAGTTTTCTGGTGGAAGCTTTATGAGAGGCAACCAGAATGTGTTGTACTGCAGGAGAGAAAAGATCCAACCTGGCTAAACAGGGAAGTGGAGCAGCCAAGCTGTCAGCTTGAGGGATTGAAGGGATGGGTGAGGAACTCCCGACGAATGAGTCAATAGATCTGGCACTGGGTCCAGAATCCAAGGTTCCTCCATCTGATGGGCTCGAAGAAAGGGGAACCATATCTGCCGAGGCCAGAATGGCGCTATGAGGATTATTGTCCTTCTCAGATTCCTGGCTTTCTGTAGAAATTTGGGTATCAACGGGGCAGGAGGAAATACATATAGGAGACCCGGGGGCCAATCGTGCACCAGTGCGTCCCTGGGGACACCCCCCAGAGGGGGAAGTAGGGCAAAGTAGCTTCTGCATTTGGCATTCAATGGGGATGAAAATAGATCGCAGCAAGGCTGGCTCCATCTGTGGAAAATCTTTTCCGCCACTTGTGGTTTGAGGGACCACTCGTGAGGTAACAGGATGGCTCTGCTCAACCTGTCTGCAATGACGTTGGATGACCCCGGGATGTGCGTTGCCACCAGAAAGTGACCCGTGGACTCCGCCCATTGCCAAATTCTCAGGGCCTCTCTGCATGATGGGTAAGACCTGGTTCCCCCTTGTTTGTTTATGTACCAGACCACAGACATGTTGTCCGTCTGAACTGCTATTGTTCCCAGAGGTAAGAATGCGTGGAAGTGTTGCAACGCTAGAAACACCGCTCTCAACTCCAGAACATTGATGTGCAGGTTGTACTCCAGATTGGGCCATTCCCCTTGGACTGTTCTTCCCTGAAAAAGTCCCCCCCCACCTTATCAGAGAAGCGTCCGTGGTTATTGTGGCTGTAGGGTTGGGTAGGACAAATGGGCGACCCATTGTGAGATCCTGACTGTTCACCCACCATAGAAGATCCAGTTTGCAAGAGTCTGTTATCAATATTTTGTGTGATAAGGGTAGTTGCTGGAACGACCATTGCATGAAAAGCAGCCATTGGAGGACCCTCATGTGCATTCTGCCCATAGGAACTGCAATTAGAGAAGCCGCCATCATGCCTAGAACCTTTAACACTAGCGTGGCCGGAGATTTTCTGTTCTGAAGATGAAGCGCAACCTGTTCTCTAGGGCTGACGCTCTTACTAGAGGAAGCTTTATCAGAGTTAACCTTGTACCTAAATCTGCCCCAATAAATGAGATATGCTGTGAGGGCGATAAGGCAGATTTTTTGAAATTGATTGAGATCCCTAAATGGCAACAAAGGTCGACTGTGTAGTCCCTGGCCTGTACAAGACGATGCTCGGTGGTGGCGGTAAGGAGCCAGTCGTCTAGATACGGAAACACTCGGAATCCTTGCCGTCTCAAGTGAGATGCCACTACTGCCATGCATTTGGTGAACACCCTGGGGGCTGAGGTGAGACCAAAGGGCAGCGCTTGAAACTGAAAATGACTGGCTCCCAGCCGGAAGCGCAGGTAATCTCTGGACGGCCTGGTCATTTTTATGTGGTAGTATGCGTCCTTGAGATCTATAGAGCACATCCAATCGTCCTTCTGTAAGAAGGGAAGGATCGACTGTAGCGTGACCATCCGGAACTTTTCCTTCCTTACGAAGGTATTGAGTTTGCTGAGATCCAAAATCGGTCTCCAGTCCCCTGTCTTTTTTGGAACTAAAAAGAACCTTGAGTAAGTTCCGGATCCTCTTTGGTCCACCGGGACTGGCTGGATGACTCTTTTTTTTGAGCAGCTTTGTAATTTCTATGGCTGCTGGATCTCGCAAATGGGGTGGCACATCTGGAAATCTCTTTTGTTGGGGTGGGGTAGACATAAAGGGAATTCTGTATCCTCTGGTAACTATGCTTTTTACCCAAGAATCCGAGGTAAGATTTAGCCAGGCCTGTGGGTATAAAGCCAAGCGACCCCTGACTGCCTCCAGAGCAGGATAGTCGGGCCTCCTCTCAGCAGTGCTGGAAGGGCTTCCCAGGGACGGTATCCCTGTCGCCTTGATTTTGCAGACCCCCTCTGCCGCCCGGGCAGCGTCTTCCATTTCTTCCCCCCCTCTGCCTTTGGAGGGGGCATCACCCTGTGTGGCTTGGAAAGATCCCTGAGTCTTATGGAATGAGAAGTTATGTACCTACCATAACGTTCCATGTTAGTTGTCTTCTCTCGCCTTCTTTCTTGCTGGATGGGTTCGGAGCCGATCCTCGGCTCCGACTCGGCCACTTACTAAAGCTCGAGAGCTAATTTTACCGGTTCGAGGCAACCCTATATCCCATGATGCAAGGCGATAACTACCCAGATCTCGTTTGGTAGCTAAGGAAAAATTATGCAATATATTCCTCCAACTGGAGAGGAGGATGAAGGGGAAATAATCCCTCGAAAAAGACCAATCTGATCTAGTGACACTAGGAAGCTAATTAGCTGGAAAAATTGGATCAGGACTCTTCAAGGAAGAGGAACAATCTTCTCGGTCTGACCAGGCTAGGGGAATGGTAGGAGGGACGCAAGAAAGAAGGCGAGAGAAGACAACTAACATGGAACGTTATGGTAGGTACATAACTTCTCAATGTTAAGTTGTCAATCTCGCCTTCATTCTTGCTGGATGGGACCGCGTCCCTAGCACCTTTATCCTGGGTGGCTCAATGGAACAGACTCTTGAGAACGGTGGAACCAAAATTTGCTCTGTTTCTGGAGGCCAAGTCCAATTTGTAATGTGAAACAAAGGTATGAGGAGAGGCCCACGTGGCTGCTGCACAAATAGTGTCTATTGGAAGTCTAGCCTGAAAAGCTGTAGATGTAGCTAGTGCTCTAGTTGAATGGGCTTTTGGCCTAGAAGTCAACTCTTTACCTCTGAGTTGATAAATGCATGTAATCACAGAAGACAGCCACCTAGATAGGGTTACCTTGGATACCGGAAGGCCTTTCCTGTTCTCTGCATAGGATAAAAACAGTTGATCAGATTTTCTAAATTGTTTGGTTCTGTCCAAATAATATCTGAGTTGGCGGTGAACTTCGAGATCATGTAGTTTTTGCTCCGCTCTATTAGAATAATTTGGGAAAAAAAGTGGAAGATCAATAGATTGATTTAAGTTCGTCTGCGATGCCACTTTGGGTAATAAAGACGGATTAGTCCTTAGAGAAACTCTGTCTTTGTGGAAGATTAAGTAGGGAGGACAAATGCAGAGGGCATGAAGCTCAGATACTCTCCTGGCAGAAGAAATGGCGACCAGGAAGAGTGTCTTCCAAGAAAGAAATTTCAATGAACAGGTAGCCGCAGGTTCAAAGGGGGGAAGAATCAAGGATGTTAAGATTAAATTTAGATCCCACTGTGGTGGGGGGGGGGTCTCTAATCGGAGGCTTAAGTAAAAATACACCTCTAAGTTTATGGGACATGATGTTGTGGTCCAACAAGCCGATATGAAAATTTGAAATGGCTGCCAAATGAACTTTTACTGTGGAGGAAGAAGATCCTGACTGAAAAATTTCGGCTAGGAAGTCCAAGACCGAATGAATCGGAGCAGTAAAGGGCTCTATGTTCCTAGCTTTTGCTCAGAAGGAGAAACATTGCCATTTACTAGTGTAAATCCTTCTGGTGGAAGATTTAAGGGAAGCTACTATGATATCCCAGATGGGATTAGAAATCATAGGAAGCCTGGCTAGGGACTGAAGTGGAGCAACCAAGCAGTGAGGTTGAGAGAAGGTATGGATTGGTGCAGTTGTCCCGACTGGTGGGTCAGAGATCTGGAACCGGGTCCAGATGCCATAGCTGTACCAAAAGATAATGATGCAGGAACGGAAACCATATCTGTCGAGGCCAATAAGGGGCAATGAGAATCATCTTGGCTCTCAAGGCGGTTGCTTTCTGAATTACTTGTGGTATTAGAGGAAATGGAGGAAAAGCATAGAGAAGTCCCCGGGGCCAATCTTGGATTAGAGTGTCTCTGGGGGGATGGCCTGGAAGGGGGAAGAGGGAGAAGAAGTCGGGGTATTTGCTGTTTTGAGGCGTAGCAAAAAGATCGCAGAAAGGAAGGCCCCACTTCTGAAAAATCTCTTCCGTCACAGATTGTTTGAGAGACCACTCGTTAGGCACGAGAATAGCTCTGCTCAACCTGTCCGCTATGATGTTGGACTTCCCGGGGATATGCGTTGCTATCAGATACCGAGAGATTGCCCACTGCCAAAGTCTGAGTGCCTCTCGACACAGGGGATAGGACTTGGTTCCGCCCTGCTTGTTGATATACCACACTATGGATATATTGTCCGTTTGGACTGCAATAGTCCCCAGGGGAAGAGAGTCGCGGAGGGCTTGCAACGTTAAAAGCACTGCTCTCATCTCCAGGACATTTATATGCAGGTGGCATTCGAAAGGTTGCCAAGTGCCATGGACCATCCTGCCCTGATAATGCCCCCCCCACCCGATCAGGGAGGCGTCCGATGTAACCATGGCGACTGGGGCGGGAGGAACAAAGGGTCTGCCCTGATGGACTTCAGGGGACAATATCCACCAGGTCAGATGCCTTTTGCAAATTGGAGTTATCATGATCCTGTGATGCATGGGAAGTCGTTGAAAGGACAATTGGGCGAACAGCATCCACTGTAGGAGACGCATGTAAAAGCGGGCAAGGGGAAGAAGTGTTATGGTGGCAGCCATAAGACCCAATACTTTCAGGTCAAACCTGGCCTGAATTTTGTCACTCTGGAGAAGCACATGGATGTGGTTTTGAATATCCAAGATCCTTTGATCTGTTAACTTTGCTGAAAGTTGTACGGTGTCCAAATTGGCGCCTATAAAGGTGATAGATTGACAAGGCGACAAGGCAGATTTTTCTAAATTTATAGAGATCCCTAGCCATCTGCAAATGTGAATGGTGTAATCTCTGGCTTGGAGAAGTTGATGCCTGGTGGTGGCAGTGAGGATCCAGTCGTCTAGATATGGAAACACCAGGAATCCTTGACGTCTCAGGTGAGCCGTAACCGCTGCCATACATTTGGTGAACACTCTGGGGGCTGTAGTGAGTCCAAACGGCAGGGCTCTGAATTGGAAGTGACTGGCCCCCAGCCGAAAGCGGAGAAACCTTCTGGAGCGCCTGTGAATTTTGATGTGATAGTACGCATCCTGAAGGTCCACCGAGCACATCCAATTGTCCTTGCCCAGAAAGGGTAGAATGGACTGAAGCGTGACCATCCGGAATCCTGTTTACTTTACAAACTTGTTTAGTTTGCTGAGATCTAATATTGGTCTCCAGTCCCCTGTCTTTTTTGGTACTAAAAAGAACCTTGAGTAGATTCTGGATCCTATTTGGTCTGCTGGGACTGGCTGGATGGCTCTTTTTGCTAGCAGTTTTGATATCTCTGGTACTGCTAGTTCCCTTAGACCGGGTGGAACGTCTGGAAGGGTTCTCATTTGCTGAATTGGGGTTTGGATAAAGGGAATTTTGTAACCCTCGGATATGATCGACTGTACCCATTAGTCTTGAGAAAGGGAAAGCCAGGCTTTTGGGTACAGCGATAATCTTCCCCCGACTGCCTCCAAAGGTGGACAATCGGGCAACATCTCAGAGATGCTGGAAGGGTTTGTCAGAGAGAGGCTCCCTGCTACCCTGATTCTGCGGACCCCCTCTGCTCCTAGGGCGGCATCTGTTGTTGTTACCCCCTCTGCCTCTGGGGGTAAACTGACCTCGTGCGTCAGGCGTGACTCCTTGAGATTTGCGGAACCACATTTTCCCTCCCTTCTGACCTTTTGGGTAAGGTCTTGAAGGGGTGGAGAAACGGACTCCTACGGCAGAAAGAGTCTTGCCATCTTGTTCGCATCTAGTCAAGGTGTCTTTCACTTGAGGTCCGAACAAGGTTGAACGATCAAAAGGAGAGTTTGTGAAGGACGCCTTGAAGGGGTCTGCAAAATTACAAAGCCGCATCCAGGATTGACGCCTTAAAGCCACTCCTGTGCCTGAGGCCCTACTCGCTCCATCGGCTGCATATGAAATGAGCCGCATGGAGGAGTTAACAATGGAGTTTAGGATTCCTAGCTGTGAGTTAATTTTATCCTGGGACCCAGCAGCTGACGGATCCTGTAAAACTTCTCCCAACTCTTTAAGAACATCTCTTTGAAGGCGGGTGAAGTGACACAAGTAGTTCAGCATGGGGTACTTAGCTTTTTAGAAGTCTTCGTAGTCGTATTCGGTAGTAGTAATCTCTGATTCTGACCGACCGGCACTTGCGAACAGCTTCTGCATCGGGCGCCACGCGGCAAGAAAGACTGAGGAAAATGGCGTCGGCTGATGCCTTTATACCCGAAGAACTGCAGCTATGACGTCGGGTGAAGTGCGACACCAGCCGAGGCCAGACCCAGACTTTGGAATCCGGCCGACCGAAGGGCTGCCTGACGACAGGACAACCCATTTGTACGGACTGCAGATGCATCCTTGAAGGACATCTTCTCCCAACTCTTTAAGAACATCTCTTTGAAGGCGGGTGAAGTGACACAAGTAGTTCAGCGACCGCATGGCAAAGGTCGCTGAAGAAAATATCCGCTTGCCGTATCTATCCATAGTCCTGGAATCCTTGTTAGGAGGATGGACAGGTACTGAAAGATCAGCTAGTTCCTTCTTGGTGGCTGCAGCCACCATCATGGCATCAACCGGGACACCTTTTGTCAAAAATTGCCTATCAGGTGGGGCCGTGATGAATTTAGAAGGCCTCCGAGGAGTGGGTTCCACCGAATCCGGGGCCATCCACGCCTTCCGAGCCACCACGTCCATAAGAAGGTCGAAAGGCGGAGACACCCAGGAGGTGGAGGGTCGAGAACCGAACGCCTCCAGGTATACTGACTCGTCCTCGGAAGGATTAAGGGAAGGCCAGTTCCCCCTCTGCTTAAGGAGTTCAAGGATGTCTGAGAAAGAGACATCCTCAGAGGGGGACCTTGGGGATCCCTCCGACTCATCCAAGTCAGTATCGGATGTAATAGACTCAGGGGGGTCTAGATGTTTCCTCTTACATGTCCTCTTACGCGGAGGCTCACCTGACGGGTCAGGAGAAGCCTTGGAAGAGGAAGATATTCCCAGTGGGGAAACCTGAGGCGTTGGATCTCTGGGTCCGGGAGCAAGAGAGTGGGAAGAGATGTCATCAGGCACTGTAGTGGGAGGAGCTGATGGAACTGACTGTTGACTACACCCTGGGGCTAGTACACTCCTCATCACCTCGAAGGCTCCCCCATCAGAGAGGCCAGAAGGCTCCCGCTCCGAAGAGATAGGAACCCCAGGCCGCACCGACAGGGACGGCGCCGAGGCTGATGTCGGGGCTGAGCTCACCAGCGCCGAAGCTCCGAGAGGGAGAACGGGGTCGGACAAGGGTCCGATGCCACTCGCCCCCTCGGAGCCGACGAGAGAGACCAGATGCCTGGATCCCTCCAATGAAGGCATCAAGGAGGAGATCGGAGCAAAGGACGACGGAGCCGAAGGGGGAGGTATCGGCTCCGAAGCCACAACAGTCACGGCTCCGAGGAGCTCCGGCTCTGAGCTCTGTAGGAGAGTCAAAGGAGGAATGTTAGGTGGATGTGTAATAGCTACCGTCTGATGAGACTGGCTATGGAGCATTTGGGCCAATGCCTGAGACTTTAATAGCCTACTCACCACTCTCTCAAGGTCGTGGTCAGACAGCCTGGACGACCGAGAAGACCGGCTCCGATGGCTCCGCTCCGAGAGCAGGGGTGATCTCAGAGCCGAATGTATAGACTCCAACGAAGGGGATCTTGATCTCTTTCTGGAGATGGGTGGAGCCGAAAGAGCCGAGGATATGTCGACTTCAGTCGGAGCCGATAGTGAGTGCCTAGATTTAGTGGTATCAGCGCCGGGTGGAGCCAATACTGTAAGCTGTGACACAGAAGGATCAGCTCCGGCCGGAGCCGATCTCGTCACAGAAGGCGAACCAGTAGCCGATGGCTTAGGGCTTGGAGCCGAAGGCTTTACTGGTTTCGAGGGCTTCCCCGGAGCAAACTTAGTCGGGGAGCTCTCAGGCTTTAACAAGCCCCTCAGTATTAGTTTATTTCTGCGCTCCTGCAGGACTCTTGGGCTGAAGGCGTGGCAGACAGAACAAGAGTCCTGCAGGTGCAGAGGTCCCAGGCAGTAAACACAAGAAGTGTGACCGTCTGTCAGAGACATTTTCTGACAGCACGAGTCACACTTCTTGAAGCCTGAGACCTTTGTGTCCTTCGACATAACGGTGTCGAGGGAGCAACAAGTACCAAAACACACGCACAAACACACACACACACACACACAATAAACACCCAATCCAAATAAAAAAATAAAACAGGGATACAAACACACCCAAACACCACACAGAATCCCTGACTAAAAATTAGGAAAGGGAGAGGCTTAAGGCCTAACTTAGGGGAAGGGATAAATAACTGGATAAGGGGAACCACTAACGGGAGATAGGGTTAAAAATCTAACCGTTAACAGATAAGACAATAATAGTAGTGAACTAAAACGAAAGGGAGTGACTAAAAGTCTGAAAAATTGAAACCTTACCAGGAGCCGGTAAAAATGCACCTCGCAAGCGAAAGCGGCAAACGAGATCTGGGTAGTTATCGCCTTGCATCATGGGATATAGGGTTGCCTCGAGACGGTAAAATTAGCTCTCGAGCTTTAGTAAGTGGCCGAGTCGGATCCGAGGATCGGCTCCGAACACATCCAGCAAGAATGAAGGTGAAATTGACAACTTAACATCCACATTTTTCCGCCCCTTTGCCCTTTGGGGTACGGTCTAGTTGGAGCGGAAAAACGGACCCCAACAGCAGACAGGGTCTTCCCTTCTTGCTCACACCGAGTTAGAGTCTCCTTTACTTTGGGCCCAAAGAGAGTAGCACCATCAAAGGGGGCACTGGTAAAGGAAGACTTGAAGGTTTCCGCAAAGGAGCACAGCCGCATCCAGGATTGCCTACGGAGAGCAATCGCTGAAGCTGCAGCTCTACTCGATCCTTCGGCCACATACGAGATGAGCCTCATGGATGAGTTTGCTGTTGAAGTAAGGGTGTTAAGTTGTGCTGTCACCTTATCTGAGACAGCAGCATCTGTGTTACCCTGGAGGGTATCTCTCAGTTCCTTAATGAGATCCCTCTGAAGTCGTATAAAATGTGTCAAGTAGTTTAGCGAACGCATGGAAAATGTCGCTGAACTGAAAACGCGCTTCCCATATCTGTCCATAGTCCTAGAATCCTTATTAGGAGGATGAACAGAAGAAGAAGACTCAAGACATTTCCTTTTTCGTGGCTGCCGCTACCACCATAGCATCGACTGGAACTCCCTTAGTAAGATAAGCCTTATCTTGGGGGGCAGTGACAAACTTGTTCGGCCTACGAGGTACCGGTTCCACTGTGTCTGGTGTTTCCCACGTCCTTCGAGCAATTAAGTCCATCAATTCATCGAAGGGCGGAGTCACCCAGGAGGTAGAAGGTTGAGCCCCAAAAGCCTTCAGCAACACCGACTCGTCCTCAGTGGCGGCCAGGGACTGCCAATCACCCCTCTGTCTCAAGATCTCCAGGATGTCTGCAAATGATACATCCACAGAGGGGGATCGTGGGGACCCCTCTGTCTCATCCAAATCGGTGTCAGATGTTAGAGATTCCTGTGGGGAATCAATGTGCCTCCTCTTGCACAATCTTTTCCTCGGAGCTTCATCAGAGGCGGCTTCTGGTGAAGCCTCCGAGGAACAGGGAACACCCTCTGGGGCTGGCTGAGGCAATGAGACTCTACGCTTGGAGTAGATCGCTGGGGCAGAAACAGAAAGCGGCCCTTTGGGGGAAGGAGAAGACGCCTCCGATGAAGTAGTTGTCTGTTCAGAAAATACCTTCCTCATAAAATCGAAAGCCCCCGAGCCCCGGGCCGAGGACTCCTCTGGTTCCGAAGAACGTGGAAGCCTCCTCGACACCGGAACCGTGGGCTCCGACCCCGAGGACGGAGCCGAACCTATCTGTGCCGAGGCCCTGAGAGGGAGAGTCGGAACCGAAAATTCGGTACGACTCTCGGTCCCGGAACCAAGGAGAGATCATTGGCTCCGCGACTCCCCGACGGGCTCCGAAGGAGTCGAGGTCAATGGTGCTGATCACACAATGGACGGTTTCGGCACCGAGGGCTCCACTATTATCGGTTCCTCTTCTCCCGGCTCCGAAGACTGAATGAGCCTCGAAGGAGGATCTGTTGGAGACACAGGGAGGCCTTCCAGTTTCGACACCAATTGGGTTGAAACCTAAATCAGTTTGGACAGAGCCGTGTTTTCCATTAGTTTCTGTACAACACGATCCATGTCGGTATCAGATAATGATCTGGAAGATCGGGTCGAAGGGGCCGAAGACGGCACCGATCGAAGAATCGACGGTGGAGGTAGCTTCGACACCAGTTCCAAGACCTGGGGCTCAATCAAAGGTAAATGTTCGATGCTCGGCCCCAAGGTCTGTGCAACCGGCGAACGAATCCTGGAAGAAGTGCTCGGAGCCGATGACATGGGCTCCGACACCTTCGACCCCTTCGAAGACTTAGAAGCCTGGTTGGACTTCTTCAAGGCCTCCTGGAAGTCAGGCTTAAGTAAGTCCCTGTCAATCAGCTTCCTGTGCCTCTCTGTCATGACCATCCCACTAAAGGAATGACAGATGGAGCAGTCCTCCTGCAAGTGGAGAGGGCCAAGGCAGTAGATGCAGGAAGCGTGATTGTCAGTGATGGATATTTTTTTGTCCACACTGACATCTTTTAAATCTGGATTTGACTTTCTCTGACATGGTAAACACAAATCTAAGTCAACAATCTTATAATAGTTACTATAACAATATTATAGATAAACAAGAGGAAAGTTATATATCTATCTAAAAGGGGAAATATTAATAGTAACACTATATACAAAACACTATACCAACTAATTACTGGTAGAAAGAACACTGTCAGAGCCCTGACAGGAACAAGTAGGCCACAGCCCAATATATATATATATAAAAATCTATATATATTTCAAGGGAATAACTTTCAAAACACACACACTCTATATACTACACTATCTGAAAGGACAATGATAAATTTAGACAAGAAAAACTCTTATCTGAACGATAAATATAAATTCTCTCTCTGGCCCGAGCTCTCCGCGACCGATCGGTTGCAGCGGCAAACTAGATCTGAGGGATAGCAGGGAGGATCATGGGATATAGTCTGGTCTCGAGCTTCTCTAAGATGCAGAGCTTTGTGATGCGGCCGACTCAGAGCCGAGGATTGGCTCCGAACCCGTGTGTAAGAACAAACGGCGAGACTGAACACTTTCACATCATGCAGTTAGCTTCATGGACTTGTGGTCCAGTGGAGGCATTCCAGATGGGTGAGTAAACAAATCTGGATAAGAGTCTAAGATCCATGAGGGATGTTGAAGTGCAGGCCACATGAAGGGGAACCATGCCTGCCGTGATCAGAAGGAGACAACGAGGATCACCCTGGTCTTGTACAATCTTGCCTTCTGTATAAATCTGCTCATTATGGGAACAGGTTGAAAGGCACAAAGGAGCTTGTAGGGCCAATTATGAACCAGAGCATCCTTTAATTATTGCCGCTGTGGAGGGAACAATGCAAAATAACAGCTGTACCTGTTGCTGAAAAGGGAGGCAAACAGGTCGCAGCATGATTGGCCCCAGTGTTTGAAAATCATTGTTGCCACTGTTCAATTGAGGGACCACTTGTGAGGTGTTATTATGGTCCTGCTGAATTTGTCCTCTAGTACACTGGCTGACCCCAGGATATAAGTTACTATGAGAAAGCATTGTGAAGACATCGCCCATTGCCAAACTCTCATGGCCTCGACTTAAGGGATAAGAGCAGGTTCCTTCTTGTTTGTTGATGTACCACACTACCACCATGTTGTCCATGT
The DNA here is from genome assembly GCF_019279795.1 of Protopterus annectens. Classification (NCBI taxonomy): domain Eukaryota; kingdom Metazoa; phylum Chordata; order Ceratodontiformes; family Protopteridae; genus Protopterus; species Protopterus annectens. The sequence continues at coordinate 125,035,936 of NC_056733.1, read as the reverse complement.
GAACAGAAATCACACCCTTGAAGACAGACCCCTGGAAGGCCTGCCATGCTAGGAGTACCACCCTAATCTCCAAAATATTGATGTGAAGCTTGGCCTCTGTTTGTGACCAGTACCTTAGACCATCCTCCCTTTTTAATGTCCACCCACTCCACAATAGTAGGGAGACGTCCGTGGTTACTAATACTGTCGGTGTTTCTGAGTGGAAAGGGTGTTCTTCAATAACCAATGGAGATGTTATCCACTATGCCACAAGTTGTTTGCAAACCAGTGTAATCCATATTGTTGTATGTAAAGGATGAACATTCTCAGACAATTGTACAAGCAGGTCCATTAAAGTACTCTCATGTGGTACCAAGTCAAAGGAACCGTCAGAATCGAAGATGCCATAAGCCCCAGAAGACACAAGATTTGCCCTGTTGAGGGGGGAAGGGTGATGAAAAATCTTTGTCACCACTGGCCAGAGTGAATACACCCTGTGCTGGAGACAGCTGAGAATTTTCAAAGACGTGTTGAGGTGGCATCCAATAAATTCTATTTGTTGCGTTAGAAAAAAGAAGTTATGTACTCACCATAACGTTCCATCTGCATAGGTAACTTTGTCAACAACCTGTGGGTATCGGATCCAATTCAGATCCGAGCCGGCAGCTTTCCTAGCCAGAGATCCGAGCTCCAAGCTCCTCCCCTACCCATAATGCCCTGCCACCTCCCTCTAACCCTCAGATCAAGTTTGCCATAATGTCATAGAGTATTACTGTAACACAAGAAAGGAATACTGAACGTCCCACCTGATGTCATCTGAAAGTGACGTATCCTGATCCTTCAAGAACGAACTAAGGGTCCGGGGGATGGAGAGAGGGTTGGTTGCTGACAAATGAAGTTACCTACTCAGATGGAATGTTATGGTGAGTACATAACTTCTTTATCTGAAGTAGTTAACTTCATTTGATCAGCAACCTGCGGGACAGAGTCCCCAGCTACCAAAAAACTTGGGAGGTCCTCATGGAAGGATATTCCGGAGCACTGCAGAGTCAAAAGATGCACGTTCTCTGGATATTAGATCCAATTTATAATGTGTAATAAAGGTATGAAAGGAAGCCCAAGCAGCTGCTGAGCAAATGTCATCCAAAGAAACCCTTGACCAGAAAGCAGCAGAAGTAGCCATAGATCGGGTACACTGGGCTCGAACTCTCAGGGATTCAGGACGACCAGAGCTTTTGTATGCGAGAAGGATGCATTGGGAAATCCATCTAGCTAAGGTTACTTTAGTCACTTGTTTACCCAGACAGGATTTACCAAATGACACAAAGAGTTGATCTGATTTTCGAAGTTCGGCTGTTCTGTTTAAGTAAAATCGTAACTGTCTATGAACATCCAGACAATGAAGTCTATACTCTCCTTTGTTTTGATAATTAGGAAAGAAGACAGGTAGATTGATGGACTGGTTGATATTGGCTTCTGAAGTCACTTTAGGCAGAAAGGAGGGATTAGTCCTGAGGGAAACCCTGTCTTTATGAAAGATGATGTATGGAGGCTTACTGCAAAGAGCGTAAAGCACCGATATCCTCCTAGCTGAGGTAATGGCAATCAGGAAGGAAGTTTTCCAAGATACATATTTTAAGTCGACTGAAGCTGCGGGCTCAAAGAGGGGACCAGTCAGAGCCTGAAGAACTAGGGTTAGATCCCATGGAGGAACTGCATCTTTAACAGGGGGTCTTAACGGGAAGGTTCCTTTCAGGAATGTCTTGCAAATCTTGGAGGAAGCTAGGGGGCCAAAACTGTTTCCAACATGGAAGTGGGAAATAACTGCCAATTGAACTTTAACAGTAGAAGAACTAGTCCCTTGATGAAAAATATGGGATAGAAAGTCGACGACTGCTGGGATAGGAGCCTTAAAGGGATCCAAATTCGTATGCTCTGCCCAGATAGAGAAACGCTTCCATTTACTTTTGTAGATTTTCCTGGTAGAAGGTTTATGAGCGGCCACCAGGATGGCCTTAACTGAGGAAGATATACCGGGAGTCCTAGCCATTAATGGAACCTGATCAACCAAGCTGAGAGCTTGAGGTAGTTCAGGTCAGGTGTCTTCAATCCTAAGGGATGAGAAATCAGATCCGGAATGGGATCCAAGATCCAGGGAGGATGTACTAGATGAGACCGTAGGTATGAGAACCAGGTTTGGCAAGGCCAGAATGGGGCTATGAGGATAACTCTGCTCCCCAACCGACGAGCTTTCTGCAAGAACTTTGTCATCAATGGAAGAGGAGGATAAGCATACAGAAGACCGGATGGCCAAGCATGAACCAGAGCATCTCTGGGGACTTAAACTGGTGGGGGAATTAGAGTGAAGAACTCGCTGCACTTTGTGTTCGAAGGCGAGGCGTACAGATCGCAGCAAGGTTGACACCATCTGAGGAAGATTTGCTCAGCTACTACTGGTTTCACAGACCACTCATAAGGTGAGAGGATCGTTCGACTCAACCTGTCTGCTAGAATGTTTGACTGACTCGATATGTGCGTTGCTAAGAGAACGCGGTTGGTGGATATCGCCCATTCCCACACTCTCATGGCCTCTCAGCAAAGTGGGTAAGATCTGGTTCCCCCCTGTTTGTTGATGTACCAGACTACTGACATGTTGTCTGTTTGAACTGCAATAGTCCCTGGAGGAAGAAGGGGGTGGAGAGCCTGCAATGCTAGAAGCACAGCCCTCATCTCCAGGACATTGATATGCAATGAGGTCTCTGTGTGAGTCCACATGCCTTGACTGATCTGCCCATGCAATGACCCCCCCCCCCACCCGAGGAGAGATGCGTCCCTGGTTACTGTGACTTGGGGTGGGGACATGGAGAAGGGGCACCCTTCCCGGAGGTCTCTGGAGTGGAGCCACCAAAGTAGAGACTCCCTGCAAATCCTGCTGAGGGGAATAGGTGTAGACAGGGGGTGACATAGGATGGACCATTGAACCTGTAAGGTCCATTGAAGGATTCTTATCTTCAGACGTGCGATAGGTGACAGATTGATGGCGGCTGCCATGGACCCCAGGGCCCTCAGGAATAATTCCGCTGGGGGGGGGGGCTGGTGATTGTAGAAGAGCTAGAATGTGAAGGTTTTGATTGCGAAGTCTGTCCACCATCAGAAAGATTCTGGATTGTACAATGTCTATCCTGGCCCCTATGAAATCCAAGATCTGAGTAGGTTGAAGGGAGGATTTCTTGTGGTTGATCGTGATCGCTAGATGGCGGGCTAGATGTAAGATGTAGTCCCTGCCTGAACATAGTAGATGCCTGGTGTGGGCGGTTAGGAGCCAGTCGTCCAGGTAAGGAAAGACCTGTATTCCCTGAAGCCTCAGGTGGGCCCCTACAACTGCCATGACCTTGGTGAACACCCTGGGGGCTATGGTGAGACCGAAGGGTAGGACCCTGAACTGATAATTGCTGGCTCCCAACCGAAAGCAGAGAAACCTCCTGGATCGCCTGTCCATTAGAATGTGGTAGTACGCATCCTTGAGGTCTATCGAGCACATCCAGTCATTCTCCTTTAAAAGTGGGAAAATGGATTGAATAGTGACCATCCGGAACTTTTCTTTGGCGACTGAGAGGTTCAATGTGGACAGGTTGAGAATCGGTCGTAAGTCCCCCGTCTATTTTGGCACCAAAAAGAACCTGGAGTAAAAGCTTGATCTGGATTGCCCAAGGGGGACGTGCTGGATGGCTCTTTTTCTTAGCAGCTCTCGTATTTCGAAGGCTGCTACCTCCCTCTGGGTGGAACATTGGGGAGGCTCCCTGACCGGGGAGGATACATTAGGAATGGGATAGAATAGCCTCTGGATATAATTCGGAGCACCCAGCGATCTGTCGTAATGGACTCCCAATGTGTTAGGTGCTTCAAGAAGCGCCCCCGACTGCCTCCAGAGAGGAGCAGTCGGGCAACCCCTCAGGGTTGCTGCGCGGGTCGATCGGAAAAAGGTTCCCTCGACTCAAAATTCTTCAGCCCCCCCCCCCCCCACTGCCTCTGGGCCGGTATCCACCCTGTCCTCCTCTGCTTCTGAAGGATGAAGGATCCGGAGCGAAACGGGATTGTTGAGCTTTCCGGAACCACATCTTCTTTTGTCCTCTTTGGTTCCTGGAGTAGGACCTCTGAGGAGCCGAGAAGCGGATCCCGATGGCAGACAACATCTTCCCGTCTTTCTCGCTCTTGAGAAGCGTATCGTGGACGGTTTTGCCGAAAAGCATAGAACTGTCAAAAGGGGCATTCGCGAAGGACGCCTTGAAGAGTTCCGCAAAGTCGCAGAGACGGAGCCAGGCCTGTCCATGTAAGACAACGCCTGTTCCACTGGCTGTAACCGCTCCCTCCGTGGCATGGGACAGCAGCCGCATAGATGTGTTAGTAATCGATTTGAGAGTGGCCATTCGAGCCGAGAAGGTCCGTTTGTCCTCGGCCGACATGGACTCTGGGGATGATCCAGCGTACTCCTTGATCAGGTCCCACTGGAGCCAAATTACATGTGCCATATAGTTCAGTGACCTTACAGAGAAAGTCGCTGAAGCGAACATCCGCTTTCCGAGGCGGTCCATCATCCCAGATTCCTTATCTGGAGGATGTACCGAGGAGCTCTCCTGTGCTAATTCCTTTTTAGTGGCAGCTGCCACCACCATGGCATCCACTGGGGCACCCTTGCTCCAAACTGTCCTGTCCATGGGGGGGGGGGGCTGAGGATCCTGTCAGGTCTCTTGGGTATTGGCTCAACAGTGTCCGGCTCCTTCCATGCCCTGGTAGTTATGAGGTCCACCAGGGCGTCCGCGGGAGGGGACACCCAAGAGGTAGATGGGCCTGCGTCAAATGCCTCCAGAAACACAGACTCATCTGAGGAAGCTTTTTGGGCAGACCACCCCCCACTAATGCACAACATTTCCATAATGTCTCCAAAGGAGACATCTTCGGGAGGTGACCTTGGGGAACCTTCCCCATCCTCTAAATCCGTGTCTTCTGTGAGGGACTCAGGTGAGTCCAAGTGCCTCCTCTTGCACTTTCATTTGTGAGGGACCTCCTCGGGGGGGCTGTCCGAAGAGGGCTCACCAACAATGTCCTGTTCCTCTACGGGAACCATCTGGGACGTAGGCACAGGCTGTCCCTGGGGCCGGATGATGGAAGACAGGCCCGTCTGAGAGGGAATGGCAGGTGGATCCATAGCAAGAGCCTGGGGCCTCGAATCCCTCGAAAGGACCCTCTCCACGACGTCGAATGCCAAGGGGGAACCGCTTTCCCTAGGATCCGAAAGCAGTCCCCTCAGATTCGGTGTGCGGATCAGTGCCAGAGATGACCCGACTGGATCCAAAAGAGTAGTGCGCTCCGACCTCAATGGAGCCGAAGGTCCACTAACCCCTCCAGATCTGACGCTCAACTCACGGCCCCGAGAGCTTGGATCCGAAAATGGATCCGACAGACTCGAGGGTACAGTCGGCGCCGAAGTAGGAAACACTGCCGGCGCCGACACCACCCCGGCTCTGAAGCTAGATGGATCCGACAGCTCCGAACCCGATAGCGGGTCGGAGAAGGAGCAATGGGGGCGGAAAAGGGGGTTGAGCCCCCACCCCCGGAGAGGGGGAGGCAAGAGCACTCCCATCTGCAGCTGGGCCTGAGGAAATCGACGCATCATCCGGTCCATGTCTGCGTCGGATAAACTCCTCGTTGACCTGGACGAGGCTGCCGAGGCCGGCCGGGAAGGCCGCCTAGACAACCTCGAAGGTGACCAGGTCTCCTCCTCCGGCTCCAGGGAGAAACGTGGAGAATGAAACCGGGAGGGGGAAGGCCCGGAGACCTTAAGGGGAGAGGCAAGCTGCTTGGACGGCGGGGCCGATGGAACTGACTCGGACTGGCTCTTGTGGCTACAGTGCCTATCTTTTTCCCGCTCCCTGTCCTTCTTGACTCTCTTTTTGCAGTCCCTTTCCTCCTGGACCAAAGGGGGAGGTTGAGTCCCGGCCAGTGGATCGGAGGTGGTAGGTGGAGCAGCTGCAGCTGGCACCACAGAGGAGGACAAAGTGGAATCAGGGGGCAAAAGGCCGGCAAGGATTAGCTTCGTCATCCTATCCCTCAAACCCCTGGGGTTGAAGGCTGCACAAATAGTGCAGCCCGAAGAAAGGTGATCAACACCCAGGCAAATAACGCACCGAGTGTGGCCATCCGCTGGGGACAGCTTATGGCCACACTCGGAGCATTTAGAAAACACAGCTTTTGGGCCTTCAGACATTTTATAGAAAGAAAAAAGAGAACTGGCCCACACGCACACACCTTCACACACAGACAGGGGGGAGGGGAATAAACTTTAACTAACTAAGAATTTTTAAAACTACCCACAAGAAATACTAAGGGAGTTAGAAGGGAATCACACACACAAAGATACAGAAATTTTGACAGAAAAAAAATATATAAAGCCTTAACTCACGATACCACGCTAGGAGCTCGTTCTAAGAAGCTTACAGAAGCCGCAGCAAACGAGATCTGAGGGTTAGAGGGAGTTGGCAGGGCATTGTGGGTAGGGGAGGAGCTTGGAGCTCGGATCTTTGGCTAGGAAAGCTGCCAGCTCGGATCCAAATCAGATCCGATACCCACAGGTTGCTGATCAAATGAAGTTAACTACTTCAGATCAGTTGATACTTTGGAAAGTTTACTCTTACCCCTAAATCCAGTAACAGTTGAAACAGTTAGTTATGTACTCACCATAACGATCGATGTATGTGGTCCATCTCGCCTACATTCATTACTGATGGGTTCGGAGCTGATAATCGGCTCCGACTTGGCCGACTATTTTCTAGCACGAAGTCTCTAATTGGCTGGGCTAACCCGTATCCCAGTATGCACCTCTCCCAACCCCCCAGATCTTGTTTGCATACATCCGAGTCACTCCATTTACACCAACGCCAGTAAGAGGAGTATCATCCACCAGGAAAAGGGAATAAACCGATTTTGAAGGGTCTCAGAGCAATTATCCTCCAAACCCTTCAGGCAGGGGGCAGGTGGGAGGGTACGTAAGAATGTAGGCGAGATGGACCACATACATCAATCGTTATGGTGAGTACATAACTAACTGATGTTATGTGGTCCTATCTCGGCTACATTCATTACTGATGGGACAGTGTCCCCAGCACCTTTAACCCGGGAGGCTCATAGGAAAATACTCCTGAGAACCATGGAACCAAAGGAAGCCCGGCCTCTAGATGCCACGTCCAGCTTGTAATGAGAGATAAAGGTGTGATGAGAAGCCCAGGTGGCCGCTGCACAAATGTCGTCCAAGGAAAGCCTGGCATGATACGCTATTGACGTCAAGACCGCACTAGTGGAATGAGCCTTGACTGGGAAGGGTAAGTTTCTGCCTGCTGATGAGTAAATAAAGGTAATGCAATCCTTACTCCACTTGGAAATTGTGCACTTGGAAAAAGAATAAGAAGTTATGTACTCACCATAACGTTCCATCTGAGTAGGTAAACTTCATTTGTCAGCAACCTACGGGAATCGGATCCGACTTGGGATCCGAGCCAGCAGTTTTCAACAGCTTAGATCCGAGCTCCAAGCTCCTCCTCCTACCCATAATGCCCTGCCAACCCTGACTGACCTCAGATCGAGTTTGCCCAAAAGCAGATACTGCTTGAAGATAATTACTCTCAAATATAAAATAGGTAACACACCGTGTAAACCTGAGTATGAAAAACATCTGAAGGTGAGGGGGCAGGAGGGAGGGACAGTTGCTGACAAATGAAGTTTACCTACTCAGATGGAATGTTATGGTGAATACATAACTTCTTAATCTGAAGTAGTTAACTTCATTTGTGCAGCAACCTATGGGACAGAGTCCCCAGCTACCTGAACCTTGGGCGGCCTTCATGGAAGGATGTTCCGGAGCACTGCAGAGCCGAAGGATGATGCCCTCCCTCTGGAGATAATGTCCAATTTATAGTGATTGATAAAGGTATGAGATGAGGCCCATGTGGCTTCCGAGCAAATATCATCCAAAGAGACTCTAGCTCTAAAGGCAGCAGAGGTAGACATAGATCGAGTAGAGTGGGCATGGACTCCCTGAGGTGCGGGCCTGCCAGAACTTTCATATGCTAAAAGGATACACTGTGAAATCCTTCAAGACAGCGTGACTTTAGACACAGATTTACCCAAGTTAAATTTGGCAAAGGAGACGAACAACTGGTCGGATTGCCTATGACCAGATGTCCTGTGGATGTAGAAGCGAAGTTGTCTATGCACATCTAGTGAGTGTAGTTTGTATTCCCCTTTATTTTGGTAATTAGGAAAAAAGACTGGTAGGTTAATGGACTGATTAATATTAGACTCAGACGTAATCTTGGGAAGAAAAGAGGGATTGGTCCTGAGGTAAACTCTATCCTTGTGAAAAGTCAAGTATGGGGGTTTTACACAGAGGGCTTGCAGTTCAGAGACCCTTCGAGCCGAGGTGATAGCGACAAGAAAGGCCGTTTTCCATGACAAGAATTTAAGATCTACTGAAGCTGCAGGCTCAAACGGGGGAGCTGTCAAGGCCTGAAGCACCAGCGTTAAATCCCAAGGAGGGACTACATCCTTCACTGGAGGTCTGAGCAGAAAGGTGCCCTTCAGAAAGGTCTTACACAATTTCGTGGTGATCAAAGGGCCCACTTCATTTCCCACGTGATAATGAGAGATAGCTGCTAGTTGAACCTTGACTGTGGAGGAGCTAGCCCCCTGATGAAACAGCCCTGAAAGGAAGTCTAATACAGCGGGAAAAGGAGCTGTGAAAGGATCCAAATTTCGACGTTCCGCACAAATGGAAAAACACTTCCATTTGCTACTATAGATCTTTCTAGTAGAAGGCTTGTGCACTGCTACTAGGATAGCTTTAACAGAGGAGAGATACCGGGAGTCCTAGCTACGAGTGGAACTGGAGCAGCCAAGCTGTGAGCTTGAGGATTGTCCAAGTTCGGGACTGGGAGATCTAGGGGTGGGATATTAGATCCGGAAGGGGATCCAGAATCCAAGGAGGATTCATCAGATGAGACCAAAGGTAAGGGAACCAGGCTTGACGAGGCCAGAATGGGGCAATGAGGATTATCCTGCTCCCCAACCGACTGGCTTTCTACAGAAACTTTAGCATCAGAGGAAGAGGAGGGTAAGCATAAAGTAGACCGGGAGGCCAAGCATGCACCAGAGCGTCTCTCGGAGATTCCCCGGGGGGGGGGGGGACTGAGAGTGAAGTAGTAAGATTTTGTGTTAGAGGGAGAGGCAAAGAGATCGCAACAGGGTTGACCCCATTCGGCGAAAATCCGATTCTCTACCTCGAGATTCAGAGACCACTCGTATGGTAACAGGATGGTGCGACTTAGTCTGTCTGCTAGGATGCTGGACCGCCCCGGAATGTGCGTTGCTATGAGAAAATGGTTGGTGGAGATCGCCCATTCCCACACCCTCATGGCCTCCCGACAGACTGGGTAAGACCTGGTTCCTCCTTGTTTGTTGATATACCAGACAACAGACATGTTGTCCGTCTGAATCGCAATCGTTCCTACAGGAAAAAGGTCCTGAAGTGCTTGCAACGCCAACAGCACTGCCCTCATCTCTAGGACATTGATATGCAGTGAAGTCTCCGTGAGGTCCCACGTGCCTTGGACTGTCCTGCCTGAACAATGCCGCCCCGCCCGAGGCGGGAGGCGTCCGTGGTCACCGTGGCTAGGGGAGGGGCCATAAAAAAGGGGCGTCCTTCCTGGAGGTCCGGAGATTGGAGCCACCATAAGAGGGCCCTCTTGCAAGCCCTGCTGAGGGGAATGGGATGGCTGAGAGGATATTGAAGAAAGGACCACTGGACTTGGAGGGTCCATTGTAAGACCCTCATGTTCAAACACGCCACTGGCAATAGATTGATTGCCACCGCCATTGAACCTAGAGCCCTCAGGACCAATTCCGCTGGAGGAGCTGGGGATTGTATAATGGCCCGCACATGTAGCCTCAGGATTCGTAGCAGGTCTGTGGTCAAAAAGGCTAGGAGCTTGTTTGTGTTTAATCTGGCCCCTATGAAGTCTATGGTCTGAGACGGGGCAAGAGACGACTTCTCTATATTGATAGTGATCCCCAGCCAGGGAGCTAGATGAAGAAAGTAGTTTCTGGCTGCGCAGAGTAGATGCCTTGTCAGGGCGGTCAGGAGCCAGTCGTCCAGGTATGGGAAAACCTGAATTCCCTGGAGCCTCAGGTGAGCCGCTATACCCTGGGGGCTGTGGTGAGACCAAGGGGGAGGATCCTGAATTGGTAATGACTGGCTCCTAGCCGGAAGCGGGGGAACCTTCTGGATCGCCTGTCCATCAGAATGTGGTAGTACGCATCCGTGAGGTCTATAGAGCACATCCAGTCGTTCTCCCGCAAGAGGGGGAGAATGGATTGAAGGGTGACCATGCGGAATTTCTCTTTGTTTACTGACAGGTTCAGGGGGGAAAGGTCGAGGATTGGTCTTAAGTCCCCCGTCTTTTCTGGCACCAAGAAGAACCTGGAGTAAAAACCCGACCCGCACTGGTCTGGGAGGACGTGTTGGATGGCTCTTTTTTACAGCAACTGTTGGATTTCAGTTGCTGCGGCCTCCATCTGATCGGGTGGGACATCAGGGAGGTATCTGGGGCTGCGTGGGTAAAGAGAGAAGGGGATCTGATATCCTCTGGATGTGATGCGAAGCACCCAGCGGTCTGTCGTGATGGACTCCCAAGCTGCTAGGTGCTTCGAGAAATGCCCCCGACTGCCTCCAGAGTGGAGCAGTCGGGCAACCCCTCAGGGGTGTTGCGTGGGTTGGTCCGAGAAAGGTTCTCTGGATCCAAAGTTCCTCGGGCCCCCTCTGCCTCTAGGGCGGCGTCCACCCTGCCCTCCTCTGCTGCGGAAGGGCTGGAAGTCCGGAGCGGGACGGGACTGTTGCGACTTCTGGAACCACATCTTCTTCTGTCCCTTTTGGTTCTTGGAGAAGGACCTCTGGGAAGCAGAGAAGCGGACTCCGACGGCAGACAACATCTTCCCGTCCTTCTCGCTCTGAACCAAAGTATCGTGAACGGTTTTGCCAAAAAGGGCAGAACCATCAAAAGGGGCATTAGCGAAAGACGCCTTGAAGGGTTCCGCGAAATCACAGTGACGGAGCCAGGCCTGACGCCTCATGACGAGGCCCGCTCCGCTGGCTCTAGCGGCTCCTTCCATGGCATGGGACAGTAGCCGCATAGAGGTGTTTGATATAGATCGGAGAGTGGCCATCCGGGTGGAGTGCAACTGTTTGTCCTCCGCCGACATGGACTCGGGGGGGCAATGCAGCGTACTCTTTGATAAGGTCCTGCTGCAGTTGAAGAACATGTCCCATGTAGTTCAGCGACCTCACAGAGAAGGTAGCCGAACTAAAAACCCGCTTTCCTAAACAGTCCATTGACTGAGACTCCTTGCTTGGGGGGTGGACCGAGGGACACTCCTGAGCTAGTTCCCTCTTGGTGGCTGCCGCCACCAACATGGCATCTACAGGGGGACCCTTACTCCAATGGGACTTGTCGGAGGGGGGGGCTAAGAATTTTATCCGGGCGCTTGGGGACTGGCTCCACAGTGACTGGCTCCTTCCATGCCCTGGTAGTAATCAAATCTACCAGGGGTTCGGCCGGAGGGGACACCCAAGAGGTAGACGGGCCTGCTTCAAACACCACCAGGAACACGGATTAGTCCGAGGTAGGCTTTGGGGCAGACCAATCCCCCCTTATCCTGAGCATCTCCATGATGTCACCAAAAGAGACATCTTCGGGGGGTGATCTTGGGCAGCCTTCCACTTCCTCCAAATCCGTGTCCTCAGTCAAGGACTCGGGGGAGTCCAGGTGCCTCCTCTTGCACTTTTGCTTGTGAGGAACCTCCTCGGGGGGGGCGGGGGGGGGAGCTATCCAAGGAGGTCTCACCAGCAACGTCTTGTTCCAGACCTGGGACGTCAAAGCAGGCTGTCCCTGGGGCCGGGTGACGGAAGTCGGGCCCAACAGAGAAGGAGTGCAGGGTGGAGCCGTGGCAAGGGCCGGGGGCCTGGAATCTCTCGACAGAGCCCTCTCCACCATGTTGAATGCCAAGGGAGAGCTGCTCTCTCTATGATCCTAAAGCAGACCCTCACTCGGATCCGACGGACGGATCGGGGCCGGTGCCGAAGCGAACTGATCCGAGGGACCAGCATGCTCCGACCTGGACGGAGCCGAAGGCATACTGATACCCCTGGATCTGAATCTCAGCCCTCGGCTCCGAGAGCTCGGATCCGACGAAAATGGACCCGACAGACTCGAGGGAAGTGTCGGCGCCGAAATACTCTAGACTATCAGCACCAACACACCCCCGGCTCCAAGGCTGCCCAGCTCCGAAGACTCCGAGCCCGGAAAGCAGGATGGAGAAGGAGCTATCGGGGCAAAGAAGGGGGTCGAGCTCCCCCCCGGAGGGGGGGGGGCGCAGGAGCACTCCCATCTGCAGTTGGGCCTGGAGGAATCTTCTCATCATCCGGTCCAAATCTGCATCCGTGAGGCTTCGGGTCCATCTCGCTGAGGCCACCGAGGCGGGACGGGAGTGCCGCCTCGATGACCTCGAGTCTCCTCCTCCTCAGGACCCAGTGAAAAGCAAGGAGACCGGATCCGAGAAGGTGGAGACATAGAAGTCCTGCAGGGAGAAGACCTCTTAGCAGGGGGGGCCGAAGCGGAGGCCTCGGCCGCCGCTTCTGGTGTTTCTCCCTCCTTTTCTCTTTCCTAGCCTCCCTCTCCTCCGGGCCTAAGGCGGGAGGTTGAGTCCCGGCCGGGGGGAGGGAAGCAAAAGCGTCAGCTGCCGCAGCCGCAGTGGGAGCCACAGAAGGACCGTAGGTAGAAGCCGAATCCGGGGGCAGAAGACCCGCCAGAATCAGCTTAGACCTCTGGTCCTTAAGTGCCCTGGGGTTGAACGCCGCACAAATGGAACAACCAGAAGAGAGGTGCTCAACCCCAAGGCACAGAACGCACCAAGTGTGGCCATCCGCCGGGGACAGCTTATGGCCACACTCAGTGCACTTAGAAAAAATAGGCTTTGGGGCCTCAGACATTTTAATTAAAGAAGGACAGCCACACATGTTAGGCCCCAAACATGCACACAAAACCCTAACGGAACCACGAGGGAAGGGGGAGGTTAATTACAAAAAATATAAAGTTAAGCTAGGGAGGATTTTAGTCAAAAAGGGACCTGAAAGCACTCACAACCAAGTAGGGTAGAAAAGAGAAAGAAAAAGTTATATTTTTCTCACAAAAGACCTCTAAACGCCTGAAACTCAAGATCGAGCTGCTGTTGGTTAAACCGCGGCAAACTAGATCTGAGGTCAATCAGGGTTGGCAGGGGATTATGGGTAGGGGGAGGAGCTTGGAGCTCAGATCTAAGCTGTTGAAAACTGCTGGCTCGGATCTGAAGTCGAATCTGATTCCCATAGGTTGCTGCACAAATGAAGTTAACTACTTCAGATCTACCCGTTCTATTCTCCGAAAAAGAGACAAACAATTGATCTGATTTTCTTACGTGTTTTGTCCTGTGTAAATAGAATCTTAGTTGTCTATGCACATACAACTGATGAAATTTGAACTCCGCCTTGTTGGAGAAGTTGGGAAAAAACACAGGTAACTCAATGGATTGGTGAAGGTTACACCTTAGGGAGAAAGGACGGATTAAGTATCAAGGATACCCTGTCCTTATGGAATATCAAATACGGGGGCCTATTGGACAATGCTTGAAGTTCTGAAACTCTTCTAGCCGAAGTGATGGCCACTAAGAAAGCCATCTTCCAGGACAAGAATTTCAATTCGCAAGTGGCAGCCGGCTCAAAGGGCGGAGAAGTGATGGCTTGCAATACCAGATTTAAATCTCATGGCATGACGGGATCTGACACAGGAGGATGCAGTAACCAGGCTCCTTTAAAAAAGGCCTTGCAAAGTTTATGGCCCATAAGAGAGGGCTCATAGGATACATGGAAATTAGAAATGGCCGCCAGCTGCACTTTAATGGTAGAGGGAGCAGTGCCCTGTCGGAAGAGCATAGCTAAAAAGTCTAAGACCGCCGATATAGGGGCTGTGAAAGGGTCCAGACCTTGTGCCTGAGCCCAGATGGAAAATCTCTTCCATTTGCTAGAGTAAATTCTTCTGGTGGAGGACTTGTGAGATGACGAAAGAATATGCACCACCTCAGGTGAAAAGGAATGTAGTCTCACTATCGATGGAAGTGGAGCAGCCAGGCTGTCAACCTGAGGGACTGTAGGGAGGGGCGGAGCTGTCCCGACATATGAGTCAAAAGGTCTGGTACTGGATCCAGAGTCCAAGGACTGTCCACAGTGAACTGCTGAAGGAAGGGGAACCAGACCTGGCGGGGCCAGTGTGGAGCAATTAGAATCATCTTGCTTCCCAAGTGAATGGCTTTCTGAATCACTCTTGGTAACAGAGGAAAAGGAGGAAAGGCATAGAGCAGACCGGAAGGCCAACCGTGGACTAGAGAGTCCCTGGGTGACTCCCCCTGTGGGGGGATCAGAGTGAAGTAGTTGCTGCATTTGGCATTGAGAGGACTAGCAAAGAGATCGCAGCAAGGCTGACCCCACCTGCTGAAGATCCGTGTAGCAACTTGGTTGTTCAGGGACCACTCGTAAGGCATCAGAATAGCTCTGCTTAGCCTGTCTGCTATCACGTTGGATTTTCCCGGAATGTGCCTTGCCACTAGAAACCGTTGGGAAGACACTGCCCAATTCCACACTCTCATGGCTTCTCTGCACAGGGGGTAAGACTTGGTTCCCCCTTGCTCGTTCAGGTACCAAACAACTGACATGCTGTCTGAGTGAATAGCAATTGTTCCCCGGGGAAGAGAGCTCTGAAGTGCTTGCAATGCTAACAGCACTGCTCTTATCTCCAGGACATTGATGTGTAAGTGTACCTTGTGATCCTGCCATGTGCCTTGGGCCGTATTGCCCAGATAATGCCCCCCCACCCTATCTGGGAAGCATCCTTGGTCAATGTGGCAGCAGGAGAAAGGGGGACTAGATTCCTCCCCTTGTCCAGGTTGGAGGAATATAGCCACCAACGGAGATCCTGCCTGCAGTGCTCTGTGAGGAGAATTGGGTGAGAGAGGGGTAATTTTTGATAGGACCACTGGACTGATAGGAGCCACTGGAGGATCCGCATGTGTAGCCTGGCTAAGGGTACTAACATGATGGTCGCCGCCATGGATCCCAATAACTGAAGAACTGACCTGGCTTGGACCTTCTTCCGGAGCAATAGAGCCTGGACCTGAGATTGCAACATTGTAATCCTTTCTTGAGGTAGAAAGGCCCTCATTAGGACCGAGTCTAACTCTGCGCCTATAAATACAACATGCTGTAAAGGCAGCAAGGCAGATATTTCCCAGTTTAGTGTAATTCCTAACCTGTGACAAAGGTTTATGGTAGCCTCTCTGGCTTGGATGAGGAGATGCCTGGTGGGGGCGGTAATGAACCAATCGTCCAGGTAAGGAAACACCTGGAATCCTAGACGTCTCAGGTGAGCTGTCACCACTGCCAAGCACTTGGTAAACACCCTGGGGGCTGTGGTGAGACCAAAGGGCAGGGCTCGAAAATGGAAATGAGTGGCTCCCAGCCGGAAGCATAAATGATTCCTGGATGCCTTGTTTATCTTGATGTGATAATAGGCGTCCTTGAGGTCGATGGAGCACATCCATACTCCCTCTTCCAACAATGGGAAGATGGATTGAAGAGTGACCATTCGGAACTTGGACTTCAGGACGTAGTGATTCAGTCAACTGAGATCCAAGATGGGTCTCAGGTCCCCTGTTTTTTTCGGCACCAAAAAGACTTTTGAGTAAGTTCCTGATCCGATCTGGTCTGAGGGGACCAGTTGGATGACTCCTTTTCTTAGCAGCTTTGATATCTCTAGCGTTACTTGATCCCTTTTACTGGGTGGAACATCCGGGATTTTTTTGATTAGGGGAGGGGGTGAAACAAAGGGAATGGTGTAACCTCAGGTGATTATTCGAAGCACCCATCGATCCTGAGTGATGCTCTCCCAGGCTTGAGGATGCCTCGAAAAACGACCCCCAACTGGCTCCGGAGCAGCACAGTTGGGCAAACCCTCAGGGATGCTAATAGGAAGATCCGCAAAAGGAGGCACGGTCTCCCAGATTGCGGGGGCCTCCTCTGCCCCTAGGACGGCATCTTCCAGAATAATTCCCCCCACCTCTGCCTCTGGACGGGGGCTCACCATGCGTGGCTGGGAAAGACTTTTGTGATTTCTTGAACCACATCTTCCCTCCTCTCTGAGCCTTGGGATAAGGCCTAAAGGGAAGAGAAAAACGGGCCCCTACGGCAGATAAAGTCTTACCCTCCTGTTCACATCTGGTGAGAGTCTCTTTCACTTTGGGTCAAAAAAGAGAGGACCCATCGAAGGGGGCGTCTGTGAAGGAAGACTTGAAGGCCTCTGCGAAGTGACATAGGCGCATTCAGGCTTGCCTCCTGAGAGCCAAGCCTGAGCTAGCTGCCCTACTCGCCCCTTTGGCTGCATAGGATATGAGCCTCATGGACAAGTTTGCAATGGAACCAAGGGTAGACAACTGGGCGTTAACAGTCTGCGCTACCACCTCAGGCATGTTACCCGTCAAGGTATCTCTCCGAACTCTTTGAGGAGATCTCTCTGGAGCCGAGTAAAGTGACAAAGGTAATTCAGAGACCGCAGTGTAAAGGTCGCTGAAGACAGGGTACGCTTCCCATATCAATCCATACTCCTGGACTCCTTGTTAGGAGGATGGACGGAGGAAGAAGCCTCTGCAACTTCTTGCTGAATAGCTAACACCACCACCATGGCATCTACAGGGACCCCTTCTGTCAAAAACTCTTTCCCCAGGGGAGCAGACAGGAACGTATTAGGACGACTGGGCACTAGTTCCACGGAATCAGGGTGCTCCCACACCCTTCAACAAATTAGGTCTAAGAGTTCATCGAAGGGTGGAGACACCCAGGAGGCAGAAGGTTGAGCTCCGAAGGCCTTGAGGAATACCGACTCCTCCTCAGAGTGGGGCGTGGATGGCCAGTCGCCTCTCTGCCTCAAAATCTCCAGGATGTCAGAGAAGGAGACGTCATCTGAGGCCGACTTAGGGGACTCCTCTGCATCATCGAGGTCGGTATCCGAGGTGATGGACTCGTCTTGGGAGTCTATGTGCTTCCTCTTGCACAGCTTCTTCCTGGGAGGCTCCTCAGGCACAGACTCTGAGGGGCCCTCAGAAAGCTGGGGACCACTCATGGGGTTGTCCTCAGGCCTTCGAGCTTCGCTGTCCACTAATAGGGGGGCGTCAGAGGCTCTAGTCGGGGTGTATGGGGAAGTAGTGGCCGATCCAAGAGATGTCACTGACGACCTAGCCAGTGCGCTCCTCATGGCCTTGAAGGCGGGTCCCCCCGAATCCGAGGACTGACCCGTCTCCGAGACCACAACCGGAGTTGGCATCCCCCTAGCCGAAGCGCACAGAGGGAGACTCGGGGCCGACAGAAGTCCCGATGCATCCCCCTCGAGCCCGACCGAGGAAACCCGAGTGCAGAAACCAGATGATGGAACCGAAATGGTCGGAGCCGACCACGGCTCCGATAAACCCGTCAGGGGTACCGGAGCCGGCGTAAGGACATCACTCTGTGCCGAACACTCCGGCTCCGATGACACAATGCTCGGAGGAGGAATCATCGGTACTGAAAAAGGAATAGGCTCCGGAGCCGACTGGGTCGGAGCCGAAAACAATTTGGCTAACACCGGCAACTGAAGGAGCCTCTGAACCACCCTATCCACGTCCAAATCAGATAACCTAGAGGATTTGGAGGCAACTGAAGGAGATGAGGATCTCCTACCTATTGATTCCTGAGTAACACTGGGTGACCGGCTCCGAATCGGCTCCAATATGATCGGAGCCGAGGTCAACTCCAGTACCATCGATACCTCCTGCGGCCCCGAAGACAATGGAGCCGAGGAAGCAGTATCCAAACTGGAGCTCCTGTCCTGCGGCTCCGAAGCCAACGGAGCCGAGGAAGTTGTAAGTATTTTCAAAATCTTCTCCGGTGGCTCCGAAGAACTAGATGGAGCCGGAGATCTTTTAGTTATGTACTTACCATAACTTTAGATGTATGGGATCCATCTCACCTACATTCTCTACAGATGGGTTCGGAGCCGATCCTCGGCTCCGACTCGGCACGCTATACTATAGAACGAAGTCTGTTATTGGCTGAGTTACCTCATATCCCAGGATGCCCCACTACTGCTTCCCCAGATCTTGTTTGTCCGCACACATGCACACACACATAGACTGTTGTTATAAGATTGCCAGGTGTTCCAAGAGAGGAAACAGTTGTATTCGGACCGTCCGGTCTCTTCTGGCCTCCAAGGTAGGGGGAAGGAGGGTGGGTTATTAGGAATGTAGGCGAGATGGATCCCATACATCTAAAGTTATGGTAAGTACATAACTAAAAGATGTAATGTGATCCTATCTCGCCTACATTCTCTACAGATGGGACAGCGTCCCTAGCACCTAATTCCTGGGTGGCTCACTGGAAAACGGTCCGGAGAACCGTGGAACCAAAGGCAGCTCGACCCCTAGATGCCACATCCAATTTGTAGTGAGAGATAAAGGTGTGTAGAGTAGACCACGTAGCAGCCGCACAGATGTCATTAATAGAGAGCTTGGAATGAAAGGCTGCCGAAGTGGCCATAGCCCTGGTAGAATGAGCTTTCACAGGGATTGTAAGGTCCTTATTTGAAATGCGGTAAATATGACTGATACAGTCTCTGATCCATTTGGCAATAGTGACTTTCGAGACAGATTTGCCCAATTTATTGTCCGAAAAAAACACAAACAGTTGATCTGATTTTCGTGCTTGTTGTGTCCTATCCAAATAGAAACGCAATTGTCTGTGTACATCTAAGCTGTGAAAGGTATACACAGCTCTGTTTGTATACTTAGGGAAAAAAACGGTAATTCCAGTGATTGTAGCAAACAAAAATTAGTACAAACCTTTGGTATAAAGGATGGGTTTGGTCTAAGAGATACTCTATCCTTGTGAAATACCAGGTATGGAGGTTTGACACATAAGGCTTGAAGTTCCGAAACTCGCCTGGCTGATGTGATAGCAACTAAAAGGGCAGTCTTCCAAGAAAGAAATTTCAAGTCACAGGTTGCTGCCGGCTCAAAGGGGGGTGCGGTTAATGCGCCTAACACTATGTTAAGGTCCCACGGTGGTGCAGGATGCGATATAGGGGGCCGTAAAAGCCAAGCTCCTTTAATAAAAGCTTTGCACAACTTGTTGCTCATTAAAGATGGTTCTGTGTTCTCATGAAAATTAGAAATAGCTGCCAATTGAACTTTGATGGTAGACACCGAACAACCCTGGTTGAACAGGGAAGTTAAAAACTTCAGAACTTCTGACACAGAAGCAGTCATAGGGTCTAATCCTCGGAGTTGGGCCCAAATAGCAAATCTCTTCCATTTACTACTATACATCTTTTTAGTAGAAGTCTTGTGGACCGAGGACAAAATATGCATGACTTCAGGGTAGAAAGAATGGCTCCTAACTATGGTCGGAAGAGGAGTAGCCAAGCTGCTAGCTTCAATGAATGGAGGGACTGATGGAGCTGTCCTGACTGATGCGTCAGGAGGTCCGGAACTTGGTCCAGGAACCAGGGACCGTCCAATGCATACTTGCGAAGAAAGGGGAACCATACTTGACGAGGCCAGTATGGGGCAATTAGAATCATTTTGCTTCTCAATCTGATCGCCTTCTGAATCAGCTTGGGGAGAAAGGCGTATAGCAGACCGGGGGGCCAAGCTTGGATCAGAGCATCCTTAGGGGTCTCCCCGGGAACTGGAATGAGAGAGAAGAACTGTTGGCATTTTGCGTTGAGGGGAGTTGTGAAAAGATCGCAACATGGAACTCCCCATCTCGTGAAAATCTGTGTCGTTACTTTGTGATTCAAGGACCATTCGTGAGGGGAGAGAATAGTCCTGCTCAGTCTGTCGGCTATCACATTGGATGTTCCCAAAATCTGAGTTGCCACTAGAAAGCGTTTGGTAGCAATCGCCCAATCCCATACCTTCATGGCCTCTCTGCAAAGGGGGTAAGACCTGGTCCCTCCTTACTTGTTCAAGTACCAGACTACCGACATGTTGTCGGACTGAATGGCAATCGTCCCCTGGGGGAGGTGATCGTGCAGTGCTTGCAACATTAGAAGCACTGCCCTCATTTCCAAAATATTGATGTGGAGAAGATGCTCGTCGGAGTGCCACGTGCCTTGGACCGACCTGTCCAGATAATGTCCCCCCCACCCTGTCTGGGAGGCGTCTGTAGTCAACGTGGCCGAGGGGGATGGGGGAACGAAGAGTCGCCCCTGATCCAGGTTGGAGGAAAGAAGCCACCAAACGAAGATCCTGTTTGCACGTCTCTGTGATCACTATTTGGTGACTGAGGGGGAGGTCTTGATAAGACCACTGGACTGAGAGGAGCCACTGGAGTATCCTCATATGCAATCTTGCCAAGGGGACGAGAAGAATGGTGGCTGACATGGAACCTAACAGCTGTAGGACCATTCTCGCTGGAGCGCGACGTCTGAGGAGTAACGCCCGAACCTGAGATTGCAATGTTGCTATCCTTTCCACAGGAAGATAGACTCGCATCTGCCTTGAGTCTATTTCTGCACCAATAAACAGAATACGCTGTGATGGCAGCAATATGGATTTTGTCCAATTGAATGTTATTCCTAAGGAGCTGCCTAGTGAGATAGTGGCTGCTAGAGTTTTTAAGAGTAGATGCCTTGAAGTGGCAGTTAGGAGCCAGTCGTCTAGGTATGGAAACACCTGGAATCCTAGACTTCTCAAGTGAGCAGTCACCACTGCCAAACATTTGGTGAACACCCTGGGGGCTGTGGTGAGACCAAAGGGCAGTGCACGGAACTGAAAATGACTGTCCCCCAGGCTGAAGCGCTCAAGTGTCTCCTTGACGCCTGATCTATCAGAATGTGATAATAGGCGTCTTTGAGATCGATGGAGCACATCCAAACACCGTTCTCCAGAAGCGGGAGAATGGTTTGCTAGGTGACAATCCGGAATTTGCACTTTTTCACTGATCGGTTTAATCTGCTGAGATCCAAAATGGGCCTCAGGTCCCCGGTCTTTTTTGGTACCAAAAAGAATCTTGAGTAAGTCCCTGATCCGGCCTGATCTGCGGGGACAGGTTGGATGACTCCTTTTTGAAGCAGCTTTGAAATTTCGATGGCTGCCATATCCCGTTGACTGAGTGGTGGGTCCGGGATTCTTTGGGATGGTGGAGGGGGTTGAGAGAAGGGAATGGAGTAACCTCCGGCGATGATTCGGAGCACCCATCGGTCCTGAGTGATACTTTCCCAGGCCTTTAGGTGCCTCGAAAAATGACCCTCGACTGGCTCCGGAGCTGCACAGTCGGGCACTCCTTCAGGGATGCTGGAAGGAGGAGGAGCCATGAAAGGACTCGCGGTCTCCAGTGTTGCGGGGGCCTCCGCCGCCTCTGGGACGGCGTCTCCCTGAAAAATTTCCCCTTCCTCTGCCTCTAGAAGGGGAATCGCTCTGCTGCAATGAGTAAGGCTTTTGAGACTTACGGAACCACATTTTTCTTCCTCTTCGAGCCTTGGGATGAGATCTGAAGGGAGTGAAAAAACGGGCCCCTACGGCAGTTAAAGTCTTACCCTCCTGCTCGCAGCGAGTTAAAGTGTCCTTTACCTTGGGCCCAAAAAGGGAGGACCCATCGAAGGGGGCGTCTGCAAAGGAAGACTTAAAGGCCTCCGCAAAGTGACACAGGCGTAGCCAGGCTTGTCTCCGTTGAGCAACACCTGTGCCCGCCGCTCTGCTCGCTCCTTCGGCTGCATACGAAATGAGCCTCATGGACGAGTTGGATAGGGAGGAAAGGGTAGCCAACTGGGAGTTAACCGCCTGGGCTACCTGCTCCGGTAAGTTACCAGAGAGGGTATCCGAAAGCTCCTTGACCAGATCCCTCTGCAGTCTCGTAAAGTGCGTCAGGTAATTCAGAGACCTTAATGTAAAGGTTGCTGAAGCAAGGGTGCGCTTCCCATACCGATCCATGCTCCTAGACTCCTTATTAGGAGGATGGATGGATGTTGAAGCCTCTGCCACATCTTGTTGGGTAGCAGATGCCACCACCAAGGCATCTACAGCCACACCTTTGGTAAGAAAATCCTTATAAGGGGGTGCCGAAAGGAATTTATTGGGGCGAGCTGGCACCGGTTCAACAGAGTCTGGATGTTCCCACACCCTTCGAGAGATCAAATCCAGGAGCTCATCGAAGGGCGGAGACACCCAGGAGGCGGACGGTTGAGCCCCGAAGGCCTTGAGGAACACCGACTCCTCAGCAGAAGGGGGTTTGGACTGCCAGTCGCCTCGTTGCTTAAGGATTTCCAAGATGTCCGCAAAGGAGACATCATCCGAGGACGACTTGGGGGACCCTTCCGCATCATCGAGGTCGGTATCCAAGGTGAGAGACTCATCAGGGGAGTCAACGTGCTTCCTCTTGCATTGCCTCTTCCTCGGGGGTTCCTCCGAAGACGTTTCGGAGGGGCCTCCGGGAAGAAGGGAACCCGACGGGGATAACCTCAGGCCCCAGGGCTCCGCTGTCGTGAGACAGGGGGATTGCAAAGGAACCAGTCTCCGTGCCAAGGGAAGGTGGTGGTGAGATGGTAGAAGTGGCCAGAGAGGATTTGGCCAAGGCACTCCTCATGGCCTTGAAGGCGGGACCCCCACAGTCCTGGGAAGGATCAACCCCCAAGGCCACAACAGCAGTCGGAACTCCCGCCGCCGACGCACCGAGAGGGAGGCTCGGAACCGAAAGGATCGGTCCCGAAGCGTCCCCCCCGGGGCCGACAGAGGAGGTCCACGTACCGAACACCGACCCGAAGGGTGGGGTTGGAATTAGGGTCGGAACCGACCCGACAACCTCCACCGGCTCCACTAACACTGACTCCAACGGCGCCGAAGCTGTTGGAGGAGGAACCAAGATGGCAGGGTGGGAAGACAGCTCCGGAGCCGACTGGGCTGGAGCCGAGACCAACTTTTGAAAGACCGGAGACTGAAAAAGCCTTTGAAGCACCCTGCCTACATCTGAATCGGACATCCTCGAGGACCGAGAAGAGACCGATCAGGTCCGAGTGACAGAAATTTAAGCACTAGAGGCACTTAGCTCAGCCAAGTCCGAGACCACGTCTATGCTGTAGAAGCGGCAAACGAGATCAGGGGAAGCAGTAGTGGGGCATCCTGGGATATGAGGTAACTCAGCCAATAAGAGACTTCGTTCTATAGTATAGCGTGCCGAGTCGGAGCTGAGGATCGGCTCCAAACCCATCTGTAGAGAATGTAGGCGAGATAGGATCACATTATATCGTTTCTTAGTTCTGGTGGATTTGGATTTGCCAGTAGAAGAAGCAGATTCTATATCGTCTTCAAAGGAGGGCTTGACCAGGCCCTTCAAAATCAGTTTTTTTTTTTTTCCCTGCAGCACCCTGGAACTGAAGGAATGGCGGACACTGCAGGATTCCTGTAAGTGAATCGCACCAAGGCAATAAACACAGATGGCATGCCCATCTGTGATCAACATTTTATAGGCACACTTTGAGCATTTTTTAAACCCGGAGGGTTTATGCTCCTTTTGCTCTTTAGACATGTCCAACAAATTCCAAACACTCAACACAACAATAGGAAGGTGGGATACACTACAGGAACTCTAATTTAAACGCTCCTTAGGGATCGACGAGAGAAAACACTGAGAACAAGACGAAGGAGAGGACTAGGTCCCTCTAAATGAAACGGGCCTAGCCCGCCAAACACAAGGAAACCACACACTCCACAAAACTCTAACAAGCTCAAAACACACACAAAACCCAATATAGCTATGAAAATAGCTTTTGTTTGACAGAAAGGTATAAAACTTTAGAAAGTTTAGTCAAAAGGGTACTTAGCCACAGCCAAGCTCGAGACCACGTCCTAACTCAACGAGCAGCAAACGAGATCTGGGGGTTTGGGAGAGGTGCATTCTGGGATACGGGTTAGACCAGCCAATTAGAGACTTCGTGCTAGAAAATAGTCGGCCGAGTCGGAGCCGATTATCGGCTCCAAACCCATCAGTAATGAATGTAGGCGAGATAGGACCACATAACATCACTAGTTCCAGGTGACATTTGAGAAGATGCTCGGATGTAGCAGTTAGAAACCTCTCATCCAGATGGGGGAAAACTTCTATCCCACAGAAACACAGGTGCACTGCTACCACTGCCATTATCTTGGTGAACATCCTGGGAGCTGTGGTGAGACAGAAAGGTAGGGCTTTAAATCCATAGTGACTGGCTCCCAGACAGAAGCAGAGATATTTCCTGTGGCACTTCACTATTTTCACATGAGAGTAAGCATCTTTGAGATCTATGGAGCACATCCAGTCATCCTTCCTCAACAGAGATAGATTGGACTGAACTGTGATCATCTGGAATTTTGTTTGCTTTACAAATTGATTGAGATTACTTAGATCCAAAATTAGTCTCAGGTCCCCTGTCTTCTTTGGCACTAAAAAGAATCTTCAATAGATTCCAGACTCTAATTGGTCTTGGTGTACCAGCTGGATGACTCTTTTTTTCCTAATAGCTAGGATACCTCTAGTGCTGCTGTCCTCACTGATTGGTATAACTTTGGGGAATTTTCTCTTGTTCTGTGGTGGAAGGAAAAATGGAATAGAATAGCCTCTGTATATTATCTTTAACTCCAAGAATCTGTTGTAATGCTTTGCCGGGCTTGCAGGTGTAGATATGTCTCCCCCAGCTGCCTCCAGAGTGCAGCATTCGGACAACCATTCAGGGATGGTGGAAGGGCTTGCTGAAAAATGGACCATGAAAGCCCTGATTATGCAGTCTGTCTCTACACCTCAGGTGACATCCATTAGAGTTATCTACCCCGCTGTCATAAACAGATCTGCCAACCACAGAATCCTAGTATGGACTTTGTTACTTTCTAAACCACATATTTTCCCCCAATCTCTGGTTCCTGAAAAAAGATTGTTGAGGGGTAGAAAAATGGATGCCTACTGCAAAGAACTCTCGCCATCTTGCTACCCCCTGGTTAATGTGCCTCTGACTTTGGGTCCAAAAAGTGTTGAACCATCATAAGGGGCATTAATAAAGGATGTCTTGAGAAACTTTCTGCAAAATCATAAAAACACATGCAGGCATGACAACAGATGGAAATGCTGGTACCTGCTGCTCTGGTCATGCCGTCGGCTACATTAGATAACAGATGCATGTCAACACTGGAAATTGACTGAATGTGGTCAGCTGGGAGTCCACAGTCTTTTGGACACCCACTGGCAAGTTACCAAGAGTGATTTAGAGAGTTTCTTAACTAAATCTCTCTGAAATCTCATCACATGGGCCAAGTAATTCAAATACCTAACAGCAGAAGTCACTGAGGCATAAATCAATTTCCCAAACCTGTCCATTGTCCTGGACTCCTTGTTAGGGGGATGAACACAGGAGCTTTCTTCAGAATGTTATTTCTTTGTGGCTGCTGCTACCACCATCACATCTACCAAAGAACCTTTGCTCCAATGTTTCCAGTCTTTAGGAGCTTGCAGAATCCTATCTGTTTTTTCTTTCTTTTTTTTAAGGGATAGGTCCCACCACATCAGGATTGTTCCACGCCCATTGTGTCATAAGGTCAGTAGTTGGTACCACCCAGGAAAAAGATGGTCAGAACCAAAAGCTTCCAAGAACACAGATTCATCAGGAGAGGGAGCTTGGGTGGAGCAACTCCCTATTTGCTTCATGACTTCTAGGCTCTCAACAATGTCTTCAGAAAGAAATCGAGAAGAACAGTCACCATCATCTAAATCTGTGTCTTCAGTGACAAACTATGGGGTTGAGTCTATGTGCTTCTGTTTGCACATCTGTCTCTTGTGAACCATTTCTGGTGGGGGATCACAGGGCTCAGAATCAGACTAGTTGATGT
The DNA here is from genome assembly GCF_019279795.1 of Protopterus annectens. NCBI lineage: Eukaryota > Metazoa > Chordata > Ceratodontiformes > Protopteridae > Protopterus > Protopterus annectens. Next base: position 125,009,890 of record NC_056733.1, on the reverse strand, counting down.
AGCAGGTGGCTTGCTTATCTTGTGGTTCCAGCTGTTACTGTCTGATAGGAAGATGGGAAGTAGAAGAAAAAGAAGTTATGTACCTACCATAACGTTCCATGTTAGTTGTCTTCTTCTTGCCTTCTTTTTTGCTGGTTGGGGTTTGGAGCCGATCCTCAGCTCCAACTTGGCCATCTTAAAAAGCTCGAGAGCTGCTTACTGGCTCGAGGCCCCCCTATATCCCATGATGCCTGGCGCTAGATACCCAGATCTTGTTTGGTAAGTCTAACTGCAGACATAATAATAAAGGAATCCTATCCTAGAATGCATAAATCCTACTGAAGAGACTACTAGTCAGAAAGGAATAGCCAGAGAAGACTCAGCCAGTGAAAAATCAAGAAGAACTCTTCTCGGTCCACTAGGATAGGGGGATGGAGGGTGAGACGCAAGAAAGACGGCGAGAAGAAGACAACTAACATGGAACGTTATGGTAGGTACATAACTTCTTTATGTTAAGTTGTCTATCTCACCTTCTATTCTTGCTGGTTGGGACAGCGTCCCTAGCACCTAAAAACCTGGGTGGCTCATCGGAAAAGACTCTTCAAAACAGTGGAACCAAAGTCAGCTCTGCTCCTGGAAACCAAATCCAACTTGTAATGCGAAATGAAAGTATGTGGGTTGGCCCATGTAGCCGCAGCACAAATAGATTCCATGGGCAACCTAGCATGAAAGGCCACTGAAGTAGCTAAAGCTCTGGTGGAGTGACCTTTTGGTTTAACTAGCAATTCTTTATTCCTCAGTTGATATATGAATGTGATGATAGAAGTCAACCACCTGGATAAGGTTACTTTGGAGACCGGAAGACCTTGTTTACCTACTGCATAATACAGGAAAAGTTGATCTGATTTTCTAATGTCCTTGGTTCTGTGCAAATAAAAGCGTAGCTGCCTGTGAACATCTAACTGATGCAACTTATACTCCACCCTGTTGGAATGGTTAGGGGAAAACACAGGAAGGTCTATGGACTGATTCAAGTTACTCTCTGAACAGACCTTAGGAAGGAAGGACAGATTAGTCCTAAGAGCAACCCTGTCATTGTGGAACACGAGGTATGGGGGACGGACAGAAAGAGCCTGTAGTTCCGAAACTCTTCTGGATGAAGTCATAGCTACCAGGAAGAGGGTTTTCCAAGATAAGAACTTCAGCGAACAAGAAGCTGCAGGTTCGAAAGGGGGCAAAATTAGCGAAGTTAAAATCAAGTTTAAATCCCACGGTGGTGGAGGATCTCTCACTGGGGGCCTGAGCAGAGTGGTTCCTTTGAGAAAGGCTTTACACAGCTTATGGGACATGATATTGTTTTCCGATAGGCCAATGTGAAAATTTGAAATTGCTGCTAACTGGACACTAATTGTAGTTGAAGCAGAACCAGCATGGAACAGTTCTGCTAGAAATTTCAAAATGGAGTGCACTGGGGCTGAAAAGGGGTCTATGCTTTTTGCCTCTGCCCAGGAAGAAAAACGTTTCCACTTACTAGCGTAAGTTTTTCTGGTCGTAGACTTGTGTGATGACAAAAGGATTTCTCTCACAGATGGGGAAATATCTGGGGGCCTGGCTATGGTTGGAAGTGGAGCAACCACGCTGTGAGCTGGAGAGTGTGCAGGGATTGGTGCAGCCCGTCTGACTGATGAATCAGGAGGTCAGGAACTAGGGCCAGAGTCCAAGGCTGTTCGAGAAGATAGGAGTGCAGGAACGGAAACCATATTTGTCGAGGCCAGTAAGGAGCAATGAGGATCATTTTGCAACCTGAAACAGCAGCCTTCTGAATAAATTTCGGTAAGAAGGGGAAAGGAGGAAATGCATAAAGAAGTCCCTGAGGCCAATCGTGGACTACAGCGTCTCTGGGCAGATGCCCGGGGAGTGGAAGGAGGGAGAAGAAACTGCTGCACTTGTTGTTGAGGGGAGTTGCAAAAAGGTCGCAGCAAGGTTGGCCCCATCTGCTGAAGATTTGGTCCGCAACCACCTGGTTCAGAGACCACTCGTGAGGCATGAGAATTGCTCTGCTCAGTCTGTCTGCTATAACGTTGGACTTCCCAGGGATGTGCGTTGCAATCAGAAACCGTTGGGAAGAGATCGTCCACTGCCAGATTCTGAGTGCTTCTCAACATAGAGGGTAGGACCTGGTTCCGCCCTGCTTGTGGATGTACCACACTACGGACATATTGTCCATTTGAACTGCAATGGACCCGGTAGGAAGAGAGTCCTGAAGAGCCTGCAACGCTACGAGCACGGCCCTCATCTCCAAGACATTTATGTGCAAATGATACTCGTGAGGTTGCGAGGTGGCTTGGACTGTTCTGCCCTGATAATGCCCCCCCCACCCGATCAGGGAGGCGTCCGTGGTCACTGTAGCCACTGGAGGGGGAAGAACAAATGGTCTGCCGTAGAGCAATGATGTGGAGACCATGCACCACACAAGGTGCTTCTTGCATGCCTGAGTGATCATAATCGTGTAAGACATGGGAAGTTGCTGGAAGGAACACTGGGTGAAAAGAAGCCACTGGAGAATCCTCATGTGAAAACAAGCTAGGGGAACAAGTACGATAGCTGCTGCCATGAGACCTAGCGTTTAAAGGACAAACCTGTCTTGAATCCTTTTGCTTGCTAATAAAACCTTGACATGCTGACGAATCACTGAAACCCTGTCTGGTGGGAGTCTCGCTAACATGTCTTTGGTATTTAAATTTGCGCCTATAAAGGTGATAGACTGACAGGGTAACAATGCAGACTTTTCAAAATTTATTGTGATACCTAGCCTGGAACAAGTGTCGATGGTGCAGTCTCTGGCTTGCAGAAGGTGATGTCTGGTGGTAGCAGTGAGGAGCCAGTCGTCGAGATATGGAAACACCTGGAATCCTTGCCGTCTCAGATGAGCGGTAACTACTGCCATACATTTGGTAAACACCCTGGGGGCTGTGGTGAGACCAAAGGGCAGAGCTCTGAACTGATAATGGCTGGCTCCCAGCCGGAAGCGGAGGAATCTTCGGAAGCGTCTGTCCATTTTTATGTGGTAGTACGCATCCTGAAGATCTATGGAGCACATCCAAATATCCTGACCCAGAAAGGGTAAAATGGACTGAAGCGTGACCATCCGGAGTTTTGTTCTTTGTACAGACTTGTTTAGTCTGCTGAGATCCAAAATGGGTCTCCAGTCCCGTCTTTTTTGGTACCAAAAAGAACCTAGAGTAAATTCCGGATTCTTGTTGGTCTGCTGGGACTTGCAGGATGGCCCTTTTTCTTAGCAGTTTTGAGACTTCTTGCACTGTTTGGTCCCTTAGATTGGGTGGAATATCTGGAAGAGACTTGTATGACTTTAAGGGGGTGCGAACGAAGGGGATTCTGTAGCCTCCGGATATGACGGACTGTACCCATTTGTCTTGTGTTATGTCTCGACAGGCTCCTGGGTACAGTGATAGTCTTCCCCCGACTGCCTCCAGAGGTGAGCAGCCGGGCAACCCTTCAGGGATGCTGGAAGGGCTTGTCAGAGAAGGATTCTCTGCTGCCCTGGTTTTGCGGACCCCCTCTGTTATTGTTCCCTCCTCTGCCACTGGAGGGAAACTCACCAAGTGTCCAGCAAGGCTCCTTGAGATTTCCGGAACCACATCTTCCCACTCTTCTGACCCGTAGGATATTGTCTGGAGGGAATGGAAAAACGGACTCCTACAGCAGAGAGAGTCTTGCCTTCCTGCTCACACCTGGTAAGGGAATCTTTCACCTGTGATTCAAAGAGAGAGGAACCATCAAAGGGGGTGTTGGTGAAAGACGCTCTGAAAGGTTCCGCAAAGTTACATAGCAGCATCCAAGCATGCCTCCTTAGGGCCACGCCTGTGCCTGCGGCTCTACTCGCACCATAGGCTGCATATGAAATGAGCCGCATGGAGGAGTTTACCACTGAATTAAGAGTCGCCAGCTGGGACGCTGCCTTAGCCTGGGGCCCCTCAGCTGATAGATCTTGGGAGGGTATCTCCAAGCTCTTTCAGGAGATCCCTCTGAAGACAGGTAAAGTGGCACAGGTAATTCTGGGACCGCATGGAAAAGGTCGCTGAAGAGAACATCCGCTTCCCATATTGTCCTGGACTCCTTATTAGGGGGATGGACAGATGAAGAAGTTTCAGCCAACTCCTTCTTTATGGCCGCTGCTACCACCATGGCATCAACGGGGACACCCTTGGTCAAGAACTATTTGTCCTGCGGGGCAGTAATGAATTTTGCAGGTCTTCTAGGGTCGGTTCCACTGTGTCTGGAGCCGTCCACGTCTTTTGAGCCACCACAGACATCAGTGGGTCGAAAGGCGGAGACACCCAGGAGGTGGAAGGTTGGGATCCAAACACATCCAGGAATACTGAATCATCCTCGGAAGGGCTTAGGGTAGTCCAGTTTCCCCTCTGCCTAAGCACCTCAAGGATGTCTGAGAAGGAGCTTCAGAGGGGGATCTTGGGGACCCTTCCGACTCCTCTAAGTCGGTATCCGATGTAATAGACTCGGGGGAGTCAACATGCATCCTCTTGTGTTTTCTCTTGCGAGGTGGCTCCTCTGAAAGATCAGGGGAGGCCTCGGAAGAGGAGGATACACCCAAGGGGGTGTCCTGGAGCGCTGGATCCCCACGCTTAGGGTCTGGAAGAGGGGCAGCGGCTGACGCAGGCACCTTAGGGGGAGGTGCCAATGGGGTCGATCGTGGGACTGACTCAGGGGCCAGCACACTCCTCATCACCTCAAAGGCGTCCCTGCCCTGATGCAGAGAAGGCTCAGGCTCCGACAAAACTAAAAACCCTCCCTGCACCGAGGGAGATGGCTCCGAGGCAGATGTGGGAGCCGAGCTCACCTGCGCTGAAGCACCGAGAGGGAGAGCGGGGTCGGACAAATGTCCGATGCCACTCTCCCCCTCGGAGCCGACGAGGGAGTCTCGGCGCCCAGATCCCTCCAGGACAGGTGCCATGGAAGGGATCGGAGCCGATGAAGGAACCAAAAGGGAGGGTATCGGCGCCGACGGTTCCACGACTCGAACCCCAATGAACTCCGGCTTTGAACTCAAAGAAAGAGTCGGAGGAGGAATATCGATAGCTGTGGATGGAGCTGATTCCTGATGAGGAAGGCTGGACAACATTTTGGCAAGGGCCTGTGACTTCAAGAGCCTACTGACCACTCTTTCCAAATCATGGTCCGAAAGTCTAGAGGACCGAGAAGAGTGGGATGATCGGTGACTATGCTCCAACTTGAGCAGGGGCGACTTTGGAGCCGAACGTATCGACTCCAGTGAAGGAGACCTGGATCTCATTTGACTCTCAGCCGGCTCCGAAGACCGTGTCGGAGCCAACTGGGAAGGAGGGACATCGGTTCCAGCCGGAGCCGAAATGGATTGTGTGGCTTCACCCAACGATGGCTCCGAACTGGGAGCCGACGGTTTAGGTGGCCTGGAAGATTTCACCGCCTGAGACTTCGACGGTGAATCTTGGGGTTTAAGCAGACCCCTCAGAATCAATTTATTTTTGCGCTCCTGCAGGACTCTTGGACTGAAGGCATGACAGATGGAGCAAGAGCCCTGCAGGTGCACAGCGCCCAGACAATAAACACAAGAAGTGTGACCATCTGTCAGAGACATCTTCTGACAGCATGAGTCACACTTCTTGAATCCAGACGGTTTTGGATCCTTGGACATTCTTGGAAGAAAACCAAGGACAAGTTTTCACACAAAAAGTTAAGGTAACCAATAAAAAAAATTAGAAGTTATGTACTCACCATAACGTTCCATCTGAGTAGGTGTATTCATTTGTCTGCAACCTGTGGGTTATGGATCCGATATCGGATCCGAACCGGCATGGTTTACCAGCTATGGATCCAAGCTCTCAGCTCCTCCCCTCACCCATAATACCCTGCTCTACCCTCATGACCTCAGATCGAGTTTGCCAACAGCAAGAACACCCTGAAAAGGGTAACACATAATATGCAGGAAACTGAAAGGCCAGGGGGATAGGAGGGCGGGATGGTTGCAGACAAATGAATACACCTACTCAGATGGAACGTTATGGTGAGTACATAACTTCTAAATCTGAAGTAGGAGATTCATTTGTCTGCAACCTGTGGGACAGAGTCCCCAGCTACCTGAATCTTGGGCGGCCATCATGGAAGGATATTCCGGAGCACCGCAGAGCCAAAGGATGCTCTACCCCTAGATGCAAGATCCAACTTGTAGTGGGAAATAAAAGTATGAGATGAAGCCCACGTGGCTGCTGCACAAATATCATCTAGAGGAATCCTAGCCATAAAGGCTGCCAAGGTAGATACTGACCGGGTTGAATGGGCGTGTACACCCTCCGGTGCGGGCCTTCCTGAAGCTTGATAAGCCAATAAGATACACTGTGAAATCCAGCGAGACAGAGAGACTTTAGAAATTGGCTTGCCCAAATTAAATTTAGCAAAGGAAATAAACAACTGGTCGGATTGCCTATGACCAGCCGTTCTGTTTAGATAAAATCTAAGTTGCCTGTGAACATTTAAGGAGTGAAGCTTGTATTCACCTTTGTTTTCATATTTAGGAAAGAAAACAGGGAGGTTAATGGATTGATTAATGTTTGCTTCAGAAGCTACTTTAGGAAGAAAGGACGGTTGGTCCTGAGGTAAACACGGTCCGGATGAAATACCAAGTAAGGAGGTTTAGCTGATAATGCTTGGAGCTCTGAAACTCTCTTGGCGATGTAATGGCTACTAAAAAGGCTGTCTTGAAAGACAAGAATTTGAGATCCACCGTAGCCGCTGGTTCGAAGGGCGGTCAAGGCCTGGAGAACTAAGGAAAGGTCCCAAGGAGGAACCGCTTGTTTTACAGGGGGCCTGAGAAGGAAAGTACCTTTAAGGAAAATTTTACACAACTTGGCTGACATGAGTGGACTAGAGTCATGACCAATGTGATAATGAGAAATTGCCGCCAGTTGTACTTTGACTGAGGAACTGCTGGCACCATCGTTAAAAGAGTGGTTAGAAAGTCAAGCACTAAAGGGAGAGGAACCGTGAAGGGATTCAGGCCTTGCCGCTCCGCCCACAAAGAAAACCGTTTCCACTTGCTGCGGTAGACTTTCCTAGTGGACGGTTTATGAGCTGCCACCAGGATTGCCTTAACAGGTGACGAAATACCGGGAGTCCTGATCAAGAGTTGAACTGGAGCAGCCAAGCGGTCAGCTTCAGGTTGTCCAGGTTCGGAGGAGATATGCAGGATGGGTGAGATATCAGATCCGGAATGGGATCTAGAATCCAAGGAGGATTCACCGAGTGAGACCTTAGAAAGGGGAACCAGATCTGTCGAGGCCAAAACGGAGCAATGAGAATCATTCTGCAACCCACCCGAGAGGCTTTCTGAAGAACTTGGAGCATCAGAGGCAAGGGTGGATAAGCATACAGAAGACCGGGTGGCCAAGCATGCACCAGAGCGTCTCTTGGAGAACCTCCTGGAGGAGGTATCAGAGCGAAAAAACTGTCGCACTTGGTGTTTGAAGGAGAGGCAAAAAGATCGCATGAAGGAGTTCCCCACCGTGCGAATATGCGTTCCGCTACTTGAAAATTGAGAGACCACTCGTAAGGGGTCAGAATGGTGCGACTGAGCTTGTCCGCCAGGATGTTGGACCGACCCGGAATGTGCGTTGCTATTAGAAAGCGGTTGGTGGAGATTGCCCATTCCCAAACTCTCATGGCTTCTCGACAAAGAGGGTAAGACCTTGTTCCCCCTTGCTTGTTGATGTACCAGACAACTGACATGTTGTCCGATTGAATCGCAATTGTTCCCAACGGAAGAAAGTCCTGAAGTGCTAGCAACGCTAAGAGCACTGCTCTCATCTCTAGAACGTTGATATGCAGTAAGGTCTCTGAATCGTTCCACATGCCTTGGACGGTCCGGCCCGCAAAATGCCCCCCCACACCCGAGGCGGGAGGCGTCCGTGGTCACCGTGGCGAGAGGGGGAGAAGCACAAAATGGGCGGCCTCCGTGGAGATCTGGGGAGTGAAGCCACCACAGGAGGGACTGCTTGCAAGCCTTGCTGATCGCAATGGGATGATGCATAGGGAGAGCAAGGTATGACCATTGTACTAAGAGAGTCCACTGGAGGATGTGCATATTGAGCCTGGCAAGAGGAAGAAGTGCTATAGCAGACGCCATGGACCCTAGAGCCCTCAGGACCAACTCCGCCGGAACAGAACTTGAGTGGAGAATGGCCCGCACCTGGAGCTGCAGATTTTGAACTCTGTCCGCAGTGAGGAAGGCTTTTAAACTCCTTGTGTCTAACCTGGCCCCTATAAAATCTAAGAGCTGTGTGGGCCAGGTTGGATTTCTTTGTATTTATTGTAATGCCCAGAAAGGGAGCAAGATGGAGGAAGGAGTCTCGGCCAATAGTAGTAGATGCCTTGTTGGGGCCGTAAGCAGCGAGTGGTCCAGGTAGGGGAAGACCTGGACCCCCTCGAGCCTCAGGTGGGCCGCTACTACTGCTAATACTTTGGTGAACACCCTGGGGGCTGTGGTGAGACCAAAGGGAAGGACCCGGAACTGGTAGTGACTGGCTCCCAGCCGGAAGCGGAGGAACCTCCTGGAGCGCCTGTCCATCAGGATGTGGTAGTACGCATCTTTGAGGTCTATATAACACATCCAGTGATTTTCTCCCAGAAGGGGGAGAATAGATTGCAGAGTGACCATTCGGAATTTTTCCTTGGGGACTGCCAGGTTCAAGAGAGAAAGGTCTAAAATTGGTCTTAGTTCCCCCGTCTTCTTTGGCACTAAAAAGAACCTGGAGTAAAACCCTGATCCGATCTGGTCTGGGGGGACGGGCTGGATGGCTCTTTTCTTTAGCAGGTGGCCAATTTCTGCCAAAGCGGCCTCCCGTTGACCGAGTGGAACGTCTGGGAGGGACTTCAACTTTGGTAAGTGACGAAAAGGGATGCGGTATCCTCTGGATATGATCTGGAGAACCCAGCGGTCTGATGTTATGGACTCCCATGCCGCTAGGTGCCCCGAAAAACGTCCCCCGACTGCCTCCAGAGTGGAGCAGCCGGGCAACCCCTCAGGGTTGCTGCGCGGGCTGTTCAGAGAAGGGTTCTCTGGACCCGAAGTTCCTGGGAGTCCCTCTGCCTCTAGGGCGGCGTCCTCCCTGTCCTCCTCTGCCACGGAAGGACTGGTTGTCCGGAGCAGGCTGGGATTGCTGCGACTTCCGGAACCACATCTTCTTCTGACCCTTTTGGTTCCTAGAGTAGGGCCTCTGGGGTGTAGAGAAGCGGATTCCGACGGCAGACAGCGTCTTCCCGTCCTTCTCGCTCTGGGTCAAAGTGTCGCGAACGGTTTTGCCAAAGAGGGCAGAACCATCAAAGGGGGCGTTCGCAAATGACGCTTTGAAGGGCTCAGAAAAATCGCAGTGATGGAGCCAGGCCTGACGTCTAGTGACTAGACCTGCCCCTGCGGCTCTAGCGGCGCCTTCCGTAGCATGGGAGAGTAGCCGCATAGAGGTATTAGTAACTGATCTAAGAGTGGCCATGCGGGTGGAGTGCAGCATTTTGTCCTCCTCCGACATGGACTCTGGGGGAGATACAGCGTATTCTTTAATGAGATCTCGCTGCATCCTAATGACGTGTGCCAGGTAGTTCAGCGCCCTTACCGAGAAGGTCGCTGAACTAAACATCCGCTTCCCCAAGCGGTCCATCATCCGAGACTCCTTGACTCTCCTGAGCAAGTTCCCTCTTGGTGGCCGCCGCCGTCAACATGGCATCTACCGGAGGCCCCTTACTCCAATGGGCACGGTCAGACGGTGGGCTGAGGATCCTATCGAGCCTCTTAGGGATTGGCTCCACGGTGTCCGGTTCCTTCCACGCCCTGGTGGTAATGAGGTCCACCAGGGGGTCGGCAGGAGGGGACACCCAAGAGGTAGACGGGCCCGCTTCAAATGCCTCCAAGAACACGGACTCGTCCGAGGAAGACTTGGGGGCAGACCACCCCCCCTTATACGGAGCATTTCCATGATGTCTCCAAATGAGACATCCTCGGGGGGTGACCGTGGGGAGCCTTCCCCTCCTTCCAAATCCGTGTCTTGCGTGAGAGACTCGGGAGTCAATGTGCCTCCTTTTGCACGTATGCTTGAGGAACATCCTCTGGGGGCTGTCAGAGGACTCCTCGCAAGCAGCAACCTGTTCCAGGGGAGCAGCTTGGGGCACAGAAGCGGGCTGTCCCAAGGGCCGGATGGTGGAAGCCTGACCCAGTGCAGAGGGAGCGCGGGACGGAGCCGAAACAAGTGCCGGGGGTCCGGAGACCCTCAAAAGGGCCCTCTCCACTACATCAAACGCCGAAGGGGAGCTGACCTCGACCAAAGGATCCGACAATCGGCTCCCCCTCGGATCCGAAGAGTGGATCGGAGCCGGCACCGAAGCGCTCGGATCCGAAGGGACAGTGCGCTCCGACACAGACGGCGCCGAAGGAGCACTGATCCCCCTGGATCCGAGGCTCAGATCCAGGCTCCGAGAGGTCGGATCCGATGCACTCAAGGGCAGGGTCGGATCCGAAGTACCAAGTACTATCGGCGCCGACCCACCCCCGGCTCCGAAGCTGCTCGGCTCCAACTGCTCCGAACCCGGGTAGCGGGTCGGAGAAGGAGCAATCGGCTTGAAAAAGGCGGTCGAGCTCCCCCCCCAGAGGGGGGGGGAGGCAAGAGCACTCCCATCTGCATCTGGGCATGGATGAACCTTCTCATCATCCGGTCCAGATCAGCATCCGAAAGGCTATACGTACATCTCGACGAGGCTACCGAGGTAGGCCTAGAGTGCCTCCTCGACGGAGATCGGGTCTCCTCCTCCTCAGGTCCCGGTGAAAAACACACTGGAGACCGGAGCCGAGGAGGAGGAGATCGAGCCGACAATGGAGCCGGGGGAGAAGCCCGCTTGGCTGGCGGGGCCGAAACAGAGGTCTCGGCCCGCCGCTTATGGTGCTTCTCCCTCCGGTCCCTTTTTCTAGCATCCCTCTCCTCCGAACCAGAAACGGGAGGTTGAGTCCCAGGAGGAGGAGGGGGAGCCGCAGAGGGAATAACCGTGGGGACGGTTACCCCCGAAGGAGCGGAGGTCGGAGCAGAGTCCGGCGGTAAAAGGCCCGCCAAAACAAGCTTGGACCTCCGCTCCTTCAATGCCCTGGGGTTGAACCCTGCACAAATGGAACATCCAGATGTGAGGTGTTCAACCCCCAGGCATCAGTGTGGCCATCAGCTGGGGAAAGCTTATGGCCACACTCAGAGCATTTAGAAAAAATAGACTTGGGCTGCTCAGACATCCCAAGTTACAATAACAGTTACTATAACTAAAGTAAGTAACTAAAGAAAAAACAAAAATCACTCACAGGCCCAACACACACACTACGCTACCAGCAAGGGGAGGGATATAACTTTTAGATTAAACACTAAAAAAAGTAATAATACCAAAGGGGAAACCTACACTTTCACACAAATCAACCAACAAAAATCTTTAAATTTTACAATTTAAACACTTAAACTAGCACTTAGCTGGAGAGCTGGAAAAACAATCTGATCACCATGCGCGGCAAACGAGATCTGGGGTCATGAGGGTAGAGCAGGGTATTATGGGTGAGGGGAGGAGCTGAGAGCTTGGATCCATAGCTGGTAAACCATGCCGGTTCGGATCCGATATCGGATCCATAACCCACAGGTTGCAGACAAATGAATCTCCTACTTCAGATCTATTAATACCCTATAGTTACCACAACCCACACAAGTATTACTACCACAAAGAAAAACAAATTTATCACTAAAACTACAGGTTATAGAGAAAAAGTTTTTTTTTTTTTTTTAAAGGAGATAGAAAAGAAAGGTTAACCTCTAACTCAAATGGAAAGAACCTTTCTGTGGAAAAGGGAGAGAAGGGAGGAGGGGAAACTCTCTAATTTAAACGAGTTTCTTAGGAAGGAAAAGCTATTTAGAGGAAAAAACTAACTACAATGAATAAAGTCTAACTAACGACAAATTCTACACTACAATACAGTAATTTTTACAGGAAAAAACAGTAAATAACAGTAATAATAAATAAGCTTATACGACCTGAGCCAGTAGAACAACCTCGCAGCAGAAGCAGCAAACAAGATCTGGGTATCTAGCGCCAGGCATCATGGGATATAGGGGGGCCTCGAGCCAGTAAGCAGCTCTCGAGCTTTTGAAGATGGCCGAGTCGGAGCCGAGGATCATCTCCGAACCCCAACCAGCAAGAATAGAAGGTGAGATAGACAACTTAACACGCAGAGTTCTGTTGGGGTTTGGGTGGAACTGAACTGACTGGCATCTTCTCCCTAGATAAGTTTAGGACCCTATTAAAAGCCTCGAAGTCCAAAGCTGTTATCACCTTTGAGAATCTGTTCCTGTCCAATGATGAAGGAGGTTTTTCAGCTCCAACATGCCTCGACATTGAAGCTTTCCTCTGATCCCAGCTGTTGAGAGCTTATGCACTGAGGGGTAGTCACAGTTCCTATACTCTTGGTGTCGAATTATCCCATCACGCCTTGGCACAGAAGCTTCTGCTCCAAGTCCTTCTTGAATGGACAACTTCAGAGTCGAGCAGGAAAGGGATGTAGCTGGGGTCAAACTGACCAAGACTATCGATGTAAAGACACCTCAGAGCAAGATGGAACTAAGGGAATCAATAGTGACATGGGATGAACAGGAGTAAAAAGTAGCAGGTAAGTTGAGCCGATGCGCAGTGCACTCACAGTGAATGGCACCAAGAGAACTCCAAGCTGGATTTTCATTTTGAGGACCTTCCACATCATCCTATCAACATCCTGCTCCATGAAGCTTTGAGAAGACTCAGTGGACGATGCCACCAAATCTGGATGAGAATAGCATTTTTCTTGTAGAATGGATAATGAAGTCACAGGCTCACTGGTGTCTCGATTTATATCAAAAATAAATATATCTTAAGGCTAATAAAACAGGACAATTCACTTGAGCTTCTTCATGTTCAAATCACCATAGGTAAAATCCAGTAGTACTTCCCTGCAAGCTATAGGTCCCCCTCTATGACCCAGGAAACCCATACCATGTATTTAAACTTATTGAAAACACTCACCACCCAACCCAAAACCATATTCATGGGTGACTTTAATTACCCCACTATTAACTGAGAATCATATAAGACATGAAACATACAGGCACAGAGATTCCTGGATTTTGTAAACCCAAGCTCCCTGGACCAGATTGTCAATACAGCAACAAGGGGTGCAACCATACTGAATCCGGTCCCCACTAATATACAAGAGTGCCACACGCCCCCAGTGTAATGTCTTCTCTGGTAAAGTTAGACCACAAAATGGTCTCCTTTGAAGTAAAAATAAAACCTGGAACCCCAGCTAACCCTGGAATATTTAGGAACTACTCTAAGTCTAATTTCCTACTATCAAGTGATAACCTGGCAAAATTTCAAGCCCCCATAAACCCTGAGAACTCTGCTGCCTATGCAGAACTGTTCAAAGAAACCCTATACAAGCATGTTAATAGCTACATAGAGGCAGCTGTACCCACCAGGATAAAATAGAGAACTAACTCAAAAAACAAGCCACCCTGATGGACTCAAAACATCAATAGGCCGTATAACTGAAGGAAGACAAGCATAACTTTTAGTTATGTACTCACCATAACTTCAGATGTTTGGGATCCATCTCGCCTACATTCTGAATGATGGGTTCGGAGCCGATCCCTCGGCTCCGACTCGGCACGCTTATGCCAAAGAGCGAAGTCTCTTACTGGCTGAGCTTACCATATCCCAGGATGCACCACTACCAGTCCCCCAGATCTAGTTTGTCCGCATACATGCACACATGCACACCCTGCTTATATAACATCGTCAGATGAAACAAGATAAAACAGTAGAACTCAAAACCGTTCAATCTCTTCTGATCTCCAAGGCAGGGGGAAGGAGGGTGGGTATTAGGAATGTAGGCGAGATGGATCCCAAACATCTGAAGTTATGGTGAGTACATAACTAAAAGATGTTATGTGATCCTATCTCGCCTACATTCTGAATGATGGGACAGCGTCCCTAGCACCTGAATCCTGGGTGGCTCACTGGAAAACACTCCTGAGTACCGTGGAACCAAATGAAGCTCGTCCTCTAGATGCCACATCCAATTTGTAGTGTGAAATGAAAGTGTGCGGATTGGACCAAGTAGCCGCAGCACAGATTTCGATATAGCGAGCTTGGAATGAAAAGCTATAGAAGTAGCCATAGCTCTGGTAGAATGAGCCTTGATAGATGTTGTAAGTTGCTTATTAGAAGAAGAATAAGTCTGAGTTATGCAATCTCTGATCCATTTTGAGATAGTAGCTTTTGTGATGGTTTGGCCCAGTTTATTATCTGAGAAGGACACAAACAACTGGTCTGACTTACGAAGTTGCTGAGTCCTGTCTAAATAGAAGCGTAATTGCCTGTGAACATCCAATTTATGAAGAGTGTATTCTGCTTCATTGGAGAATTTTGGGAAGAAAACCGGTAGCTCTAGAGATTGTTGGAGGCAGAAACTAGAACAGACCTTTGGGACAAAGGATGGATTAGGCCTAAGTGATACTCTATCCTTGTGGAAAATCAAGCACGGTGGCTTAATAGACAGGGCTTGAAGCTCTGAAACTCTTCTTGCAAGTAATTGCAACTAAGAAGGCAGTTTTCCAAGACAGATATTTTAACTCGCATGTAGCAGCCGGTTCGAAAGGGGAGATGTTAATGCCAAGCACCAAATCAAGATCCCACGGAGGTGCAGGATGAAAAATTGGTGGTCTTAATAGGCTCGCACCTTTAATGAAAGTTTTGCATAGTCTGCTGCTCATCAAAGGAGGATCCATGGATTCGTGGAATTTAGAGATAGCCGCTAGTTGGACTTTTAATAGTTGAGACAGAAGATCCCTGATTAAACAAGGATGTTAAAAATTTCAAGACCTCTGGGACAGGAGCAGTGATAGGGTCTAAGCCCTTAAGTTGAGCCCAGATAGCAAACCTCTTCCACTTACTAAGGTACAATTTGTTAGTGGTGGGTTTGTGGGTCAAGATAAAATGTGAACAACTTCCGGTCTAGAATGTGCCTTCTAACTAAAGTCGGAAGTGGAGGAGCCAAGCTGTCAATTTCAAAGATTGAAGGGACTGATGTCAAGTCCCGACTGATGGATTAGCAAGTCCGAATCAGGTCTAAAGTCCACGGATCGTCCACTGCATGCTTCTTCAGGTAGGGAAACCATACCTGACGAGGCCAGTACGGGCAATCAGAATCATTGAAGACCCCAGTTGAGAGGCTTTTGAATAACTCTGGGAAGACGCGGAATTGCCGGAAAGGCATATAGTATCCCTGTTGGCCAACGTTGTGCTAGAGCACCCATGGCTGGTACTCCTGATGTGGGATCAAGGAGAAGAACCTTTGGCACTTGGTGTTTAATGGAGTTGCAAATAGGTCGCAGCACGCGTCCCCATCTCCTGAAAACCTGAGCTGCTACTGTGTGGTTTAGAGACCACTCGTGAGGAGAGAGAATTGTCCTGCTCAATTTGTCTGCCAATATATTTGACTTTCCCGGGATGTGGGTCGCTACCAAGAAGCGGTTGGTAGCTACAGCCCATTCCCACACTCTCATGGCCTCTCTGCAAAGGGGATATGATCTGGTCCCTCCTTGTTTGTTCAGATACCAAACCACCGACATGTTTTCTGTGTGGATGGCGATGATGCCCTGAGGAAGAAACTTGTGTAAGGCTTGTAGGGATAGAAGTACAGCCCTCATCTCCAACACATTGATGTGGAGAAGAGCTTCGTCTGGAAGCCAGGAGCCCTGAACTAGCCTGCCCAGACAATGCCCCCCCCACCCTATCTGGGAGGCATCTGTCGTCAGGGTAACCACTGGAGAGGGAAGAACAAAAGGGTTTCCTTGATCCAAATTGGATGTCTGAAGCCACCAGCGGAGGTCCCTTTTGCATATATCCGTAATCATGATGTGATGATTGAGGGGAAGATCCTGAAAGGACCATTGCGTTGACAATAGCCACTGAAGAATCCTCATGTGCAATCTTGCCAGAGGGACTAAAAGAACCGTGGCAGACATTGAGCCCAGAACTTGTAGAACCATCCTGGCTGGGGCTTTGGATCTCGAGATTAGAGCTTGAACTTGGCCCTGTAAAGTTTGGATCCTTTCGGCAGGAAGAAAGACGCCAAGATCAATCTTGAGTCTATCTCTGCTCCTATGAACCTTATGCGTTGAGAGGGCAGCAAGACAGACTTTGACCAATTGAATGTAATCCCCAGGGGAACACCCAGGGAGATGGTGGCTTTGAGGTTGTCCATTAGTAGATGCCTGGTGGTTGCAGTCAGGAGCCAGTCGTCCAGATAGGGAAACACTTGGAATCCAAGACTTCTCAGGTGAGCCGTCACTACTGCCAAACACTTGGTGAACACCCTGGGGCTGTGGTGAGGCCAAAGGGCAGAGCGCAAAATTGGTAATGACTGACTCCCAGGCTGAAGCGCAGATACCTCCTGGACGCCTGATGTATCGGTATGTGATAATAGGCGTCCTTGAGGTCTATGGAGCACATCCAAACATCCTTCTCCAACAGTGGTAGAATGGATTGCAACGTGACCATTCGGAATTTGGATTTCGTGACGGATTGGTTCAGTCTGCTGAGATCCAATATTGGTCTCAGGTCCCCTGTCTTTTTTGGCACTAAAAAGAACCTGGAGTAATTTCCTGATCCGATCTGGTCTGTGGGGACAAGGGCCAAGTTCAAGCTCTAATCTTGGATGACTCCTTTTTCTAGCAGCTTTAAAGCTTCTGCGGCTGCCATTTCCCTTTGACTGGGTGGTGGGTCCGGGATTCTTTTGGACGGTGGGGGCGAGTATGTGAATGGGATGGTGTAACCTCCGGCAATGATCCGAAGCACCCATCTGTCCTGAGTGATTGACTCCCAGGCTTTTAGGTGCTTGGCAAAACGACACCCGACTGGCTCCGGAGCAGCACAGCCGGGCAATCCCTCATGAAGTGTGGGAGGCTGAAGAGCCACGAAAGGACTCGCGGTCTCCAGAATTGCGGGGCCCTCTGCCGCCTCTGGGACGCCGTCTCCCTGAAAAATTTCCCCGTCCTCTGCCTCTGGAAGGGGAATCTTCCTGCTGTTGAGAGAAAAACTTTCGAGATTTGCGGAACCACATTTTCCCCCCTCCTTTAGCCTTGGGGTAAGGCCGAAAGGGAGTGGAATAACGGGCACCTACGGCAGATAAAGTTTTCCCTTCTTGCTCACAGCGGGTAAGGGTGTCTTTAACCTTGGGTCCAAACAAGGAGGACCCATCAAAGGGAGCGTCGGCGAAGGAAGACTTGAAGGCCTCCGCAAACTGACACAAGCGGAGCCAGGCTTGTCTCCGTAGAGCCACGCCTGTGCCTGCCGCTCTACCCGCCCCTTCGGCCGCATAGGAAATGAGCCTCATGGACGAGTTAGAAATTGACGTAAGGATAGCCAACTGAGAGCTAACCGACTGGGCCAGCTGCTCAGGTAGGTTACCCGAGAGGGAATCTGACAACTCCTTGACCAGATCCCTCTGAAGCCTGGTAAAATGTGCCAAATAATTCAGAGACCTTAACGTAAAGGCCGCTGAAGTCAGGGTGCGCTTCCCGTATCTGTCCATACTCCTAGACTCCTTATTAGGAGGATGGACGGACGTTGAAGCCTCTGCCACGTCCTGTTGTGTAGCAGATGCCACCACCATGGCATCTACAGCCACGCCTTTAGTAAGGAACTCCTTCTCGGGGGGAGCAGACAAAAATTTATTTGGACGAGAAGGGACTGGTTCCACGGTATCTGGGTGTTCCCACGCCCTTCGACAAACTAAATCCAGAAGCTCGTCGAAGGGCGGAGGGCTGAGCCCCAAAGGCCTTGAGGAGCACTGACTTGTCAGTAGAGGGGGGTTTGGATATCCAGCCGCTTCGTTGTTTGAGGATCTCTAAGATGTCTGCAAAGGAGACATCATCCGAGGACGACTTCGGGGAGCCCTCTGCATCATCCAGATCAGTGTCTGAAGTAATAGACTCGGGGGAGTCCACGTGCTTCCTCTTGCACGATCTCTTCCTTGGGGGTTCCTCCGAAGACAGCTCAGAAGAACCCTCAGGAGGAGGGGAACCCCCACTGGGGGTAACCTCAGGCCCGGGCTCCGCTGGCTACGGACAGGGAACTGCCAAAGACCCAGTCTCCACGCCTAGGGAAGGTGCCGTAAAGCCGGGAGATGGTCAAGAGGACTTGGCCAAGGCACTCCTCATGGCTCTGAAAGCCGGACCCCAGAATCCTGGGAGTGTCCGGTCCCGAGCCGTGATAGCCGACGGAAGACGCGCAGCCGAAGCACCGAGGGGAGGCTCGGAACCGAAAGCATAGGTCCCAAACATCACCCCGGGTCCAGCCAAGACGCCCACAGACAAACTCGGACCCGAAGGCCGGGTTGGAGTAAGGGTCGGAGCCGACCCTGAGATCTCCATCGGCTCCAACAGCACCTGCTCGACGGAGCCAAGCAGTCGGAGGAGGAATGGCAATGGGTGGGCCAAGGTCATCGGCTCAAGCCAGCTGGGTCGGAACCGAAACAAATTTTGGAAGACTGGGGACTGGAACAGTCTTTGGAGCACCCTGTCTATATCAGAATCTGACATCCTCGAAGACCGAGAGGAAACAGAACGGGTCCGAGACGGCCTCTCCAACGGCCCCAAAGGACTAGGGGACCGGCTCCGAGGCGACTCGATGAGTATCGGCGCCGAGGGAATACACACACCCGATTCCATCGGTGCCGAGGTGGACTTCGGCGCCGAGGAGGAAGTGTCTGTGCGGCAACCTTGTCGGCTCCGAGATCAGTGGAGCCGAAGATGACCCGCCTCTCGATGCCCCAGCTATCGGCTCCAAGCCAGAGGAGTCGATACTGGTGGCATCGAGGCAGACTGTTCGACCTCGGCTCCGAAGTCCTTGGAGCCGAAGGAGAGGCCTGCCTTTGTTTCTTAGCGATCGGATCCGACGGACTGGTCGGAGCCGACGCCCTTTTCTTTTTGGCCGGAGAAGGAGAGGAGGCCAAAGCTTCTTCGAAAGAAGGCTTAATTAATCCCTTAAGAATTAATTTATTTTTCCTCTCCTGGAGGACCCTTGAGGAAAAAGCGTGACATACACTACATGATTCCTGTAAATGCTTTGCCCCTAAGCAATACACACATAGCGAGTGATCGTCCGTGATGGACATTTTGAAGCTACATTTTACACATTTCTTGAAGCCCGAAGGCCTAGGATTCTGAGACATTATAGAAATTTTCAGAAAGTAACTGTAAAGAACACTGGTGACACACCTAGAATAGGCTTACAGTTATCACTCGCAATACTCTGAGTTAGTCAAAACACAGCACAAACTCTGTAAATGCAATAATTTCTCTCAGTTAGTTCTTCTTAAAAGAAGGGAAATATCAATAATTTGCAACAGAACCGAAGTCACCTACAAATAAAAAGACCGGGAAAGGCCTTTCCAGACAAGAGGTACTCCTAGTCCACACTCACAACACAAGAATTCACCAAGTGAATTTTGTCAAACACACTCAAAACACAAGAATAGCTGTTAAAACAGCTTTTTGTAGAGAATGAAGAAAATCCTGACAGAAAAACTAGTGAAATAATCACTACTTAACTCAGCCAGCTCGAGACCACGTCTTCACTTGTTAGCGGCAAACGAGATCTGGGGGACTGGTAGTGGTGCATCCTGGGATATGGTAAGCTCAGCCAGTAAGAGACTTCGCTCTTTGGCATAAGCGTGCCGAGTCGGAGCCGAGGGATCGGCTCCGAACCCATCATTCAGAATGTAGGCGAGATAGGATCACATAACATCAAAAATTCGGAGGTGCAGCACCGAGCAGGATGAAAGCACTCTCATCAAACTAAACAAACAACTTAGAAGACAAATAAAGTCTGCCAAAACCAGATTTGAGGTAAATTTGTCCTCCCAGGCCAAGGACAACCACAAGGCATTCTTTATCTATGTCCACAACCTCAAAGGCAATACACAATTTTGTGCAGGGCTCATTGCAAATGGAGCCACCTATACTGATCCAAAAGATATAACAAACCTACTGGCCAACAAATTCAGCTCCAACTTTATCCTTCACTCCCCATCAACCATCCCTCAAGAAATACCATCAAATATAAATCCCCCTGCTATCACTAGGGAACAGATCCTTAATGCTCCATCTAAAGCGAAGAACACTGCATCACAGGGCACAGAGAATATCCCAGGAATATCACAGGATGCCTTCTAAATAGCATGAAACATGATCTATCAGGCCCTCTGGAACTGATATTTAACTGCAGCCTCCAAACAGGCTTTGTGCCTCATGAATGGAGAACAGCAAGAGTCCCTCTGCACAAAGGTGGGCCATCTACAGACCATGGAAACTACAGACCCATAGGTCTCACTAGTCTCATATGTAAAGCCATGGAAAGAAATATCATGGAAATGATCATTAATGACTTAGGAAACCTTCAGACACTGGGACCAGCCCAATTTGGTTTCATCAAGGACACATCATGCCTACTCAAGCTGGTGAACCTCTTTGAGAAGGTCACCAAAGAAATGGATGAGGGTAGAATGGTTCACACTGCCTACCTTGACCTGGCCAAGGCGTATGACACAATGCCCTCACTTGGGCATTGTTGACAAACTTAACTGATTAAGTATAAATTGGGGAATCCACGTCTACAAAGAGAAAAGTCACAAGTGGAGTCTCTCAGAGATCGGTCCTGGGACTGCTCCTTTTTGGCATTTACTTCTCTGAAGTCAAGGCCAACATCAATGGCCTCTGACTGACTAAATTTGCAGATGATTGCAAATTAGGAACTGTCACTGAATCGCTCACTGACACAAATGTTTTCCAGGAAGCGCTGACACAAACAAACAGTTGGTGTCAGAGTCATGGACTAAAACTAAATGCCAAGAAATGCATAATACGATCCTCTGTGAAGTCATCCATCCCTGGTAACTATCATATTGACAACACACATCCAAGAGTTCACCCAGTAGTTAGGGACTTGTGGACACACATAGACAGTAATCTAGTCTTTCACTATCACATGTCTACAGTAGTGAGGAAGTCATTCTATTCTTCACAACTTATAAACAAAGGTATAGCATCTAGGTCCAAGGAAGTCATTGTACCACTGTATTCGGCATTCACCAGACCTATCATTGAGTACAATGCCTCCTTTGGTATGTACATAACCAGGCATATCCAACAACTGGAATGTCCACAAAGGTTCCTCATTAAAATAATACAGAGCATAAGTAACATGTGCTATCCGGATTGCCTCAAGGCCCTATCCATGGATTATGTCTCCTACAGGTTGTTGAGGGGAGATCTATGCCTGGCATACAAGACATTGCCAGACCCCACTCTGATGGACCTCCTCAATAACCACAAAACAAAGAGCACCAGAATTACCCATTCTAAAGACTTAAACCTTGCCTGTGATATAAATAGGACCTGATGGAAAGGCATGTATGTATCCTAGACACTGTCCCTTCTCTGGAACAGGCTCCCCGTCCATATGAAGCACAGTTCCTCCCTAACCCAATTCAAGAGTAACTTGGACAACTGGATGACGAACAAGAAATTCATTCCTGGTTTGGCACTTATCTCTCTAATGGACACAGGCAGCCTGTAAATGGTTCATCCCCAAGCCCCTGCTTATATTAATCAAGGGTACCAGAACTTGTCAGAGATTTGGGATGCATGAATAGGCTTAAAAACCGCCTTGAGGTTGTTAGCCCAGTAAACAGCTATGAATCTATGGTTCTGTCGAGAAACGGGCCAGATGAGAAGAAGATCGGTGCAGAAGAGCAGTCGGTTCTGATGTGCATGCAGTCTTCAGACTGGGACTGACTGGTGCTGTTGGATATGGTGATCTTTTGCAGGTTGTCCCACAAAGCTAAGTCAAAACTATACAAACTCCATCTAGCATCTACTACACACTCTCTCCTCATTAAAAACCTACTTTGTTCTGGAGATATCCATCCCAACCCTGGCCCCTCTTCTCTCCCGAAAACTACCTCTACACTGCCCCCATCTTACTCTTCTAACAGTCACCAACCTCAGTCACAATAATCATCTCCATCCAAATACTTAACTATTTACTCATTGAATATTCAGAGTCTAGCAAATAAAGTCACTGAGCTGCAGTCATGGATAGCTCTCAATACCCCTCAGATCCTCTCCCTATCTGAAACCTGGCTCAAGCCACAAATCTCAAATTGTGAAATACTCCCACCAGGTTATAATATCTTCAAATTTGATAGACCTGTAAAAAAGGTGGTGGTGTGGCCATCCTCTATTCAAACAACCTTAACCTCTCACCATACCCTTCCCCAATTCCTGACTTCCTCCCAGCTGAAATCATCATCCTTAACTGTCATCTGAATCCCCACAAAAAACTTGCAATTGCCTCTATCTACCTTCCTCCTGGTAACAATCTGCCCATTCTTGAAAACATCCTATCCTGGTTCTCCCACAACAAACCATATGAGACACTTATCCTTGGTGATGTCAACATTGATTGGTCCAAACTCACAACTGACTCCCCCCAACTCAGTATCCACCTACACGGCTTCCACCAACTTATCACATCTTCCACTCGCTTCCATAAAACTTCCACTTCCAGCTCCATCATAGACTGGATCCTTACCAATTCCCCCCACCAATACAACAATCCCACCACCTTACCTGACTCCCTCAGTGATCATCTCCCTACCACCATCTTAAGACACTACTCCCATATTCCTATACCCCACCTTATTAAAGACTATTGAAAACTATCAACTTTCAATTCATCCCAATTTAACTCCATTCTCCACAACATAGATTGGTCCATCCTAAAACACCTCCTCCTAAACGATGCTGTAAGCACTTTCAATAGCATTTTCATAAATACTATAAATTCCTTAGCTCCCTCTAGGAAGATCACAGTAAAATCAAACCATGCTCCCTGGCTCACCAAAGAGACTAGGTCCCTTATGAAACAAAGAGGTCGTGCTTGGAAAACCTGGACTAAAACTAAACAACCACCATTTCTTCAAAAATACAGGCAACTGAGGAACCTTGCAAAAAAAAAAAACATACAACTAATGACAAAAAGTTATACTATAGCTCTGCTCAGCTTAGCAACAAATCCAATCCTCGAAAATTTTGGTCAACTCTCAACAACATCCTCTATTCTGGAAAGCCCTCTAATCCCTCCCCATACCCTAACTCTTCCTCTCAGGAAACAGCTACCCTCCTGAATAAACACTTCATCTTTTCCATCCAAAATCTGGTAACCTCTAAGCCAAACTCTACTTCGACACCCACCCCTCCAAGTCCCACTAACACAACTTTGTTTTCTTTTGAGCCAATTCCCATTACTTACATCAAATATCTACTACTCAAGCTAAAACCTTGCTCTCCTTCCACTGACAATCTATCTTCTACATTCCTCAAACTTGCTGCTGACTCAATTGCCTATCCTATATCTATACTAATTAATCGATCTATTCTAGAATCAACTGTCCCCACCCTTTGGAAATCTTTCTTCACTATCCCTCTTCAGAAAAGTGGAAACTCCACTGACCCCTCAAACTACCGACCCACTGCCATTCTGGTCTCCCTCTCCAAGATATTAGAAAAATGTATTGACTCACAGCTTCTCAATCACCTCCCCACACACCACTTAATTACCACTACCCAACATGGATTTCGTCCTCACCACAGCACCACCACTGCCCACCTCTCCTTCACTCATATCATTGCAGAGGCCCTAGATGACAATAAACTCATTTCGTGTCTCTTCCTAGATCTCTCCAAAGTCTTCAATACTGTCTCTCATCCTCTATTACTATCCAAACTCGCAAATCTCCACCTACCCCCCTCCACACTTGCCTGGTTTAATAGTTCCATATCTGGCAGGGAACAATCTGTCAAATGGCTCTCATCCTCCTCACCTTTCCTTCCCATCTCCACTGGTGTTCCCCAAGGCTCCATCTTGGGACACCTTTTGTTTAACATCTTCACCAATGATCTTTACACCTCATGCAAAGAATCCTCCCTTATTCAATATGCCGAAGAATTCCACACTTATATCCATCTCAAATAACATTCCTGAACTACACTCCCTGACTCAACAGACCCTACTATCTACTGAACAATGACTCTCTCACAGCCTATTGATCCCAAATCCCAAAAAGACCAAACTCCTACTTTTCCTTCCCCGTTCTCTTTCTCATCACAAAACCTCCTTTTTTATTACATCTTCTAACAATACAACTATCCAACCTGACACCCACACAAAACTCCTAGGGGTCATTATCGATGATGAACTTAAGTTCAGCCTACACATCCGCCAATGTATAAAAGAAAAACAGAAACTAGGTCTGCTATATCAGAACAAAAAATTCCTAACCTCTGAATCTAGACTTACCCTGGGCCTGGCACTCCTCCTCCCCTCCCTCTTATACGCTGCCAGAGTTCTTACCAATATCCAGGCCTCCACTCTAAACAAACTGCAACAGACTTACCATAAAATAGCCAGATTCATTACTAACTCCCCATACAACTCACACCACTGCATTTCTTTAAACTCTCTTCAATGGCTTGAACTTCCCCAATTTCTGTTATCTTATCAGTTTCATACGCTACACTCTATTCTTTATAAACTCTCCTTCTGTCCATCTCTATCTTCCTTAGTCTCCATCTACATCCCATCCCAGACCCTCTGTACTTCTAACCAAAAATTACTTGATATCTACCACCCAAAAAGGTCAGTAGGCAAACTACTCTTACAAACACTCCCTTGCCCATGCTTGGAACAAACTTCCCCTTGATTTATGTTCAATCTCCCACACCTCACACTTTAAAAATGAACTAAAAGCTTATTTTCTCAATTCCAGAACCTGCCCTTGCCATGACCCTACCTAGTCTTCCTTCCCTTTATGTACCCTCAAAAGGGCCATACTTAGTACCTCATCACACCTCTCTCTCCAATGTGTCTACTATGCATTTGCATAATTTTATACAAACAAAATTTTTTTATTGTTGACCTATTGAACTATATCAATGTAAAATTGTTACTTAGCTTCTTTTTAATGCAACTTTAACTTTATGCATGTAACCCAACATCTTTTTGCTGTAACTGCTATTATATCAATATTGTTTAAAATCGTACTTGTTTAAAATGTACTACTGGAGCTTTTCTCCACAGGTTTCCACTGAAAATGGGCTACAAGCCCAGTAGGACAAACCCAGTTAACAACTGTCAATAAATAAATAAATAAAAAATAAAATTGTCTTTTCCAAAGATGCTTTCCTTTTTTCCTTATCTGATCCACTGTCCTTTGATTTACCCTTATCTACCTTCTTAACAGGAGACACAGATGAAGGCTCAGATGAAGAGGATGACCGTCTGTGAGGGGAGTATGCATTTAACTATGTCTCTCTCTTCTTGCTTGTAAAGCCCTGGAACTAAAAGCTTTACATAACTGGCAGTCTAGATTCAAATGGGCAGCACATAAGCACACATAAGGTGAAGGTCTTGAGGGAGCAATTTGAACCCGCACTAGCTAATTTTTTTTTAAGTTATATGAATCTGACATTCTTATTCCAAATACACTCCCTTTACGAGGGATTAAGAGCACAAATCCTAATAAACTACCTTAACATCTAAAGAAAAAAACAGCAAATCATCCAATATTAACTATGACTAATATAACAACACTACAAGAACAACAGTGTAAATAACTAACTACCTAACACTAAATCTACACTATGCCGAAGTAATAATAATAATAAGTAATAATAATTTTACTATAAAACTTGTCTAGAAATAGAGGTAAACTCTCAGTAAAGGGAGAAGGAAACACTTCACAAATCTGAAAAGGATATGATGACTCAACGAAGAGCCCTCGCAAACACGTCTGATAGCTTCAGGTGGGAAACAAGATCTGGGATGCTACAGTAGTGTACAGGGGATTTTGTGAAGGGGAGGAATCACAGCCCTGGTACTGTAAAAACTTTAAAGTCCGTGCCGAGGTCAGATCACCTTGGATCTAACAGCCCATAGCTTGAATAGGAGGAAAACAGACAGCATTAGATCCAGTCTTCTGTGCCACGAAGAAGTCACTACAGTGATTTTTGGGGAGTCCTGAATCTTCAAAATTACATTGAACATCACTGGAAACGATGGAAAAGCATAAAGAAGCATTCCTGCTCACAGGAATGAAAATCCATCCATTTGCTAGGCTTGCATGCAAGGAATCCTAGTGCAGAATGTATTTAGTTGCCAGTTATGAAAGAAGGTGAACTGATTTATTGGAGGTGTTCCCACAACTGAATCAATTTGTGGAAGACCCAGTCATTCAATTTGCTTTTGTGAAGGTCTTTCTTGATGCTGCTCAGCTTGTCTGCCATCATAGTCCACCTCATAGATGGCACAACCTTGTACCTTCCTGCTTGTGTAGGTATACGACTGTGGTATTATCACTTGTAAAGGTTGTGGCGACCATAGGTGAGGAAGAGATTTCAAGACGTGAATCCCAGCCAACATCTCCTTTATACTGACTTGCTTCGGTCTGTCTGATTGACCACACAGGCCTGTTACCTTTATCCCCATGGAAACTGCTCCCCAAGCAAAATTTGAAGTGTCTGTGGTGACAGACTGATTTGAGGTCTGAGAAGAGAAAGGAAGAAGTGAGTTTAGCTAAATTTGTAATGCTGTTAATTTTTTTTAGAAACCTGTAATATAATGCTCCAGATGATGTAAATGCTGGGTCCATGTGCTTTTTAGAAACCATTGCATCTTTCTCATGTATAACCTGGCTAGATGAATCATGAGAATCATAAAGGCCATGAACGCTTAAATCATGTGAAATTCTCTTGCAGAAGCCTAAGACTGGCTGAAGAAGCACAGGAAAGATTTCAGATAAAAATCCACCTTCTGTTATGTCAGAAAGGCCTTCTGAAGAGAGGCATCCGGAAGGCTGTCAAGAAACACAATCCTGTGAGATGGAGTCAAGTAGAATTTTGTAACATTTATCTGGAAGCCAGATTAGTCAAAAAAGACATAAATTATGTTAATGACTCAATATCTAGATAAAGATATAGCAGTTAACTGGACCCGAACTGTGGCTGCTGCCGCTCCTTTGTTAAAAATCATAGTCAAGAATTCTAGTATGGATGTCAAGGAGGCTTGGTAAGGATCAATATTATGCTTAGAGGCCCATATGGAAAATCACTTCCACTTACTACTAAGATATAATCTTCTAGTGGACAGATTATGAGAAGACAAAAGGATCTGTTCTGTCTCACTGGAAATGTTATGAAGCCTGGCTATGAGGGGAACTGGAGCAGCCAAGCTGTCAGCTTCAATGACTGCAGAGAGGGATGAAGGTCCCCCCGACGGATGTGTCAGTAGGTCTGGAACTGTGTCCAGAATCCAGGGATCCTCCAAGAGATGATGTTGAAGGAACGGGAACCAAATCTGCCGAGGCCAATGAGGGGCTATAAGGATGATGGTCCTTCTCAGGGATTTTGCTTTCTGTAGAACCTTGGATATTAATGGTATTGGTGGAAATGCATACAGGAGACCCGGGGGCCAATCGTGTACGAGTGCGTCCCTCGGTGCTTCTCCGGGAGGGGGAATCAGGGCAAAGTAGCTTCTGCATTTTGTGTTGATGTGACTGGCAAAAAGGTCACAGCAAGGCTGGCCCCATTCCTGAAAATCCTGTCTGCAATCACTTTCTTGAGGGATCACTCGTGTGGCGACAAGATTGCCCTGCTCAGTTTGTCTGCTATCACGTTGGATCTCCCCGGGTTGTGCGTTGCCAACAGAAAGCGTTGGGAAGAAACAGCCCACTGACAAACTCTGAGGGCTTCTCGGCAAAGGGCGTAACATCTGGTTCCCCCTTGCTTGTTCAAGTATCAGACTACTGACATATTTTCTGCCTGAATCGCAATCGTTCCTAGAGGAAGAGAGACCTGGAAGTACTGCAACGCCAAAAGTACTGCTCTCATCAATGATATGCAAGTGTGACTACTGATCGGTCCATGTGCCTTGGGAAGTCTTTCCCTGAAAATGCCCCCCCACCCTATCAGGGAAGCGTATGTGGTCACAATGGCTACTGGAGGGGGTAGAACAAAGAGACGTCCTATCGAGACATGAAGAGACGTCAACCACCACTGGAGATCTTTCTTGCAAGAGCTCATAATCAATACTGTGTGGTCCATTAGGTAGTTCCTGGTAAGACCATTGAGTGAATAACAGCCACTGAAGTATCCGCATATGCATTCTTGCTAATGGTATGGCTAGAATTGCTGCAGCCATCATACCCAATACTTTCAGAACTTCTGAAGCTGGTGCTCTGTCTTTCGATACCAATGTGCTGACATGCTGACGAAGAAGAAAGACTCTTTTGATTGGTAGCCTTAGAGTGGTGGTTGAGGTGTCTAGCTCAGCCCCGATAAAAACGATATGCTGCGATGGCGACAAGGCAGACTTTTCTGAGTTGACTGTAATACCTAAATGATTGCAGAGTGACAGAGTGTACTCCCTTGCCTGAATAAGTTGATGCCTGGTGGTGGCGGTAAGGAGCCAATCGTCTAGGTACGGAAACACCTGGAATCCTATACGCCTCAGGTGAGCCGTGACCACTGCCATGCATTTGGTGAACACTCTGGGGGCTGTAGTGAGACCAAAGGGCAGGGCTCGAAACTGAAAATGATTGGCTCCCAGCCGGAAATGCAGGTGATCTCTGGATGGCCTGGCCATCTTTATGTGGTAGTACACATCCTTGAGATCTATCGAGCACATCCAATTGTCTTTCCCTAAGAAGGGAAGTATAGACTGAAGCGTAAACATCCAGAACTTCTCTTTCTTTACATATTGGTTGAGTCTGCTGAGGTCCAAAATGGGCCTCCAGTCCCGTTTTCTTTGGAACCAAAAAGAATCTTGAGTATGTTCCGGATCCTGTCTGGTCTGCTGGGACTGGCTGGATGACTCTTGTGTAGCAACTTTTGGACCTCTATAGTTGCTTGTTCCCTGTAACTTGGTGGAACGTCCGGGATTCTCCTTATGGATGCGGGTGGAGTGGGGGGTGGCGAATAGTATGAAGTACCCTCTGGAAATGATACTTTGTACCCAGCTGTCTTTTATTTCTTGCCAGGCGTCTGGGTACAAAGATAAGCGACCCCCGACTGCCTCCAGAGCAGGACAGTCGGGCCTCCTTTCAGGAGCGCTGATAGGGTTACCCAGAGAAGTGAATTCTGTCACCCTGACGTTGCAGATCCCCTCTGCCGCGAGGGTGGCATCCCCACTATTACCCCCTCCTCTGCCCCTGGTGGGGGGGTTCACCACGTGTGCCCTGAAAGGCTCCTTGGGCTATCCGGAACCACATTTTCCCTCCCCTCTGACCTTTGGGATAAGGTCGGGTAGGGGTGGAAAAACAGACTCCGACAGCAGACAGAGTCGTTCCCTCCTGTTCACACCTGGTCAACCTTCACTTTAGGCCCAAAAAGGGTTAATCCATCAAAGGGGGTGTTAACAAAGGATGACATGAAGGGCTCCGCAAAGGAACACAAGCGCATCCAGGAATGTCTTCTAAGAGCGATTCCTGTACCTGCTGCCCTACTCATTCCATCAGCTGCAAAGGATATGAGATGCATGGACAAGTTAACAATAGAATTTAGGGTAGAAAGCTTGGCAGCAACTTTGTCAGAGGTACCTGCAGCTACTGTACCCTGAACAGTATCTCCCAAATCCATAAGGAGATCTCTTTGCAACCTAGTAAAATGGGTTAAGTAGTTCAATGAACGGAGCGCAAAAGTCGCTAAACTGAACATGCATTTCCCATATCTATCCATGATCCTAGACACTGTATTAGGAGGATGGATAGACGAGGAAGTCTCAGGCATTTCCTTTTTGGTGGCTGCCGCCACCACCATGGCATCAACTGGGACTCCTTTGGTTAACAAAGTTTTGCCTGGTGGGGCTGATATGAACTTGTTAGGCCTCTTAGGGATAGGCTCCATGGACTCCAGTGACTCCCACGCCCTTCGAGAAACCAACTGTATGAACTCATCGAAGGGAGGAGACACCCAAGAGGTGGACGGCTGAGACAAGAATTGACTCATCCTCAGTAGGGCTTTTGGACTGCAAATCACCCCTCTGCCTAAGGATCTCAAGTATCTCAACAAGGAGACATCCTCAGAGTGGGACCGTGGGGACCCTTCTGACTCATCCATGTCAGTGTCAGATGTTATAGACTCCTGTAGGGAGTCCAAGTGTCTCCTCTTGCACAATCTCTTCCTAGGGACCGCCTCAGTGAGAGCCTCTGGGGAAGTCTCGGAAGAGCAGGGGGCACCCTGTGGGGCTACCTGAGGCTCTGGGTCTCAACGCTTAGCCTGAATGATGGAAGTAGAAGCAGACACAGGCGCTTTAGGGGATGAAGAAGCAAGGCCTGAAGCCGAGGATGTCTTGGGGGACAAAGCTCTCCTCATGGCTTCGAAGGCACCACGGCTCCGATGGGAAGGAATCGACGGATCCGAGGGAACCGTCAAACACTCCCACACCGAGGCAGTGGGCTCAGAGCCAGAGGTAGTAGCCGAGCTCATCTGGGACGAAGCCCTGAGAGGAAGAGTCGGCACTGACAAGTCGGTCCGACTATCCTCCCTGGATCCGACTGGAGAGTGTCGGCTCCTAGAGTCCCCAGTCAGCGACAAGGACGGCAGAGTGGATGGAGCCGAGGACACTGGAGCACGTCTTGGCTCCAAAGGCTCCACAATCAGCAGGTCTGCTTCTTGTGTCTCCGCAGGGCCGATATGGCTCGGAGGAGGAGTAGCCAAAGCAGGAGTAGTGGTCTTTGGCTCTGAAACCACTTGTTTCGGAGCCGACAACAATTTAGCAAGGCCTGGTGCCTGTAAGAGCTTCTGCACCAATCGATCCATATCCAAATCTGAAAGGCTGACAGATGATCTATATGAATGCACCGATGGTGCTGATTGGAGCAATGGTCACTGAGGCACTTCGGATACCGGCACCAAGGCTGTGGGCCGGCTCCAAAAAGAAAAGACAGTCGGCTCCGAAGTCTGTGGAGCCGATGCTGCAGAGTCATCAGACTTTTTTGATTTTTTTGAGTGCTTGGAGTCCTTAGATTCAACGGAGGACTTAGAGGACTTAGAAGATTTGCTGGCCACATCCTTGTCACTCAAAGCCTCTTGAAAAGGGTGTTTAAGCAAACCCCTGTCCATTAACTTCCTTTTCCTTTCTAACAACACTCTTGATGAAAAGGAATGGCAGATAGCACAAGATTTTTGTAAGTGGACAGCCCCTAAACAATACACACAGGTTACATGTCCATCAGTCACTGACATTTTCTGACTGCGGTCAGGGCATTTTTTGAAACCCGACTTGGGATGTTTGTCCTTATCATTCGCATTAATAACTACTTTAACATGCAATCCAGATATTAATAAAGCTTAAACACACACAGAAACGAGCCTGAGACCAACAAATTTTAAACAGCTAGAAAAAGGCTGTATATAGCCACTAGATCTATTTAAGCACACTCTCTACAGAAAACTATGGCCAAAACACACGAGGCCAAAAATAGAAAAAGGCTGTTTATAGCCACTAGAAAAACTACTTAAACACACACACTCTAAGAGATAACTAGGCCAAAACACAAGAGGCCGATATTTTAAAGAGTAATAATAAGACATGGGAAGGGGAACTTCAAGGAAGCTTTAAAAGCTAATTATCTAACTATCCTAAGTCAAAAGTTTAGTAAAATGATTTAACTAACAACTAAATAGAAAAGTTTTTAAATTGTACTGACCCAAGCTTTCACTGGAACCTCTGATCAGATGCTGCGCCAAACTAGATCTGAGGTAATTCACAGTGCATCATGGGATAGAGGCTTGGCCTCGAGCTACTGGAAGACTTTGAGCTTTGCATGTGGCCCTACCGGTGCCGATGGATCGGCTCCGAACCTATCAGTCAAGAATGAACGGCGAGATTGAACAACTTCACATTAACCATCTTTTAAGTCTGGTGCTACTATGTAACTCATCCCAGGAATGAGTGTAATTGTTTCTGTAAGCTCAACACTTCGAATTTTGGTACTTTCACACACAAGTTTAGAAACAAAATCTGTAGTACTGGTCTCCAAGAGGCCTTTTTATTTGGTACCAGAAACATTCTGAATTAGAAGCCTTTGCCCCTTTGACTTACAGGCACTGATTCTATGATTCCTTGGATATGTAAAGACTGAAGAACCTGAGGAAAAGTACAGCTGTGCAAGTCCTGCTTACCCATAACAGTAGATATTCAAATTTCTTCACACTTTAGAAGCCTATGGGTAGTATCCAGCCAAGACCACAGCATCTGTCCATTTTACTCACTTACTAGCTCTGGCTACTAATGGGGTGCACCCTTCTTGGAGGGAAGCATATCAGCAACTAGTTTGAGGTAAACCAGAATTTTCCTGTCACCTCGAGGAGACGCTGGCTCCAGAGGAACAGAAATCAGTAAAAAAAAGGGGGGGAAAAATCAGCGATTTGCTACCTGTTTTTGTCGGGGGTGTTCAATATGTGCTTCTGCACTGTTTAGGTGGTTTATTTTACAATTTTGTATGGAAAACTGTTATTTTATGTAAATATTAAGTGTTTCAGCTGTGCATTTATAGTCAGAATGTGGCTGTTTTGTGCCTGTTGCTGCTTGTAATCGAATTAAAATGTTTTCTCATTTCTGAGGGTAATAAATATTCTGTGGCATTTCCAGCTAACGTTTATAATGTGGTGACATGTTTTAAAATGCACTGCTTGTGTTTATCAGTTTTTTTTAGTCTTTGGGGAAGGGAAGTGTGCTCTTGTGCTTACTGGGGAATACATACCTTCTCCCAGTGTTACTGAGCTTACTGTATTGACACTGATAATAAGTGGTCTGAGGAACAATCGATGGCCATGACAGGTTCACCCACTATCAGCTGAGGGATAGAGTGAGCCTGTCCTTGGATATGGTTATGTCTAAAAAGTTGAACGAGGTCTTGCTGTGACAGGTCATGAATCTCAGAAAGCTAGTGGAATTATTGATATGCAGACTACTGGAATAGGTGTCCATTGCCTCGAGCCCACCCAATCTGGCTCTGGAAAAATGGAAGGAGGAGGAAGCAGTATAACTTCTTCTTCTTCTGGCTTTTTCCCGGTTAGGGGACGCCACAGCGGATCACCTGTCCGCTCATGACTGGCAGTGGAGTTTTACAGTGTCAAGTTGCCAGCCCAGCACCCTACCTTCCACAAAAGGCACATACATGCACGCACTCACTCCTAGGACCAATTTAAAGTGTCCAATCCACCTACGGCATGTCTTTGGGAGGAAACTGGAGCACCCGGAGGAAACCCACACGACCACAGGGAGGACATGCAGACTCTGCACAGAAGGCACCCCAGCTGAGAATCGAACTGGAGAACCTCTTGCTGTGAGGCAGCACCGCTAACCGCTGCACCACCGCGGCCACCCTAGGAAGCAGTATAACAAAGACCCCTATTTTGCATCAGTGAAATGCTATCCCCGTTTTATTGAGTACATATTTATCACCTGGGAGGGGGACAAGGCCACACTGAATTACTTTTACATCCATATCAGTAAATTTCACTAGCTTCCTGAGATTCTTAGCTTGTCACAGCAAGACCTCAGTCAACTTTTTAGACATAACCATATCCAAGGACACTGAAAACAAATGCCTCTCCAACAACCTGTTTAGAAAACCAACCAGGGATAACATGCTGCTGTACAGCAAAAAAAGAAGTTATGTCCTTACCATAACGTTCCATGTGGAGTGTTCATCTCGCCTTTGTTCTTACACATGGGTTCTGAGCCGATCCTCGGCTCCGTGCCGGCCTCTTGCAAGCTCTGCATCGAGAAGAAGCTCGAGACAATCTAATACCCACAATCCCCCTCTGCCTTTACCTTAGATCTAGTTTGCAAGCAAACCAATCTACAGAGAGAGCACATTCATACTTACATCACATATGCACAGAAGAATCTATACATAACTATATATATATATAAGCCAAATAGACATATATATAAAAATATATATATATGCCAACTATGTACACAACATTGCAACAGCAGCAGAATGCTCCTGGCCAGGCATCAAAGAACGTTCTTCCTAAGGGTGGGAGGGTGGGACTGTAAGAACAAAGGCGAGATGAACACTCCACATGGAACGTTATGGTAAGGACATAACTTCTTTATGTGATAGTGTTCAATCTCGCTTGTTCTTACACATGGGTAGCGTCCTAGCTCCTTGTTCCTGAGGAACTCACGGAGGGCGTTCTTGAGCACAGTGGAACCAAAGGTTGCCCTGTCCCTAGAAACCTTGTCTACCTTATAATGAGAAATAAATGTATGTGGCTTAGACCAAGTATCAGCCGCTGAATGGCGCCCAGTGGTAGGCGGGCTGCATGAGCCAAAGATGTAGACACTGACCTTGTGGAATGTCCTTTGGGTTTGTGCAAAAGGGTTTGATTTGAAGAATCGTAGACATAGATTATACAATCCGTTAACCATTTAGAAAGAGTTCTTTTGGTAACTGCAAGTCTTTTCCTGCTATCAGCAAAGGCCACAAAGAGTTGATCAGTTTTTCTGTGATCTTTCGTTCTATCCAAGTAAAATCTTAACTGTCTGTGAACATCTAATTTGTGTAACATATACTCCATTTTGTTGGAGTGGTTTTTGAAGAAAGTGGGTAATTCAATGGACTGATTAATATTGTTAATAGAACACACTTTAGGGAGGAAGGATGAATTGGTTCGAAGAGAAACTCTGTCAGAGTGAAAGATCAAATAAGGGTGCTTGATGGAGAGAGCCTGAAGTTCAGATACTCGCCTAGCGGAAGTAATGGCTACCAAAAAGAGAGTCTTCCAGGACAAAAATTTTAATGGGCAAGAAGAGGCAGGTTCAAAGGGGGGGCAACATTAATTTAGATAACAACAAGTTTAGACTCCAAGGAGACGTAGGAGATCTGACTGGTGGTCTAATATGAAAAAAATCCTTTTAAAAAGGCTTTACAAAGTCTGTGGGCCATAACAGGAGCCCCACCTTCTTCCACATGGAAATTTGAAATGGCAGCCAGTTGAACTCTTAGTGTAGCAGGAGAAGCACCCTGATGGAATAAGTCCGTTAGAAACTCTAATATCTTATTCAAAGGAGCTATAAAAGGATCCACATGGTGTGTATTCGCCCAGAATACAAATCGCTTCCATTTGCTAGCATATGTTTTAGTAGTGGAAGCCTTATGGGAAGCCACCAATATATCCTGGACTGCTGGTGACAAAAGATCAGACCTGGCTAAGTTGGGAATTGGAGCAGCCAAGCTGCTAGATGGAGGGACAGGAGGCGGAATGGGGAACCCCTGACGAGTGAGTCAATAGGTCTGGCTCTGGGTCCAGAATCCAGGGTCCCCGAAAGCAGTGTATCTTCAGGAAGGGAAACCAAATTTGACGAGGCCAGAATGGGGCAATGAGGATTATTGTCCTGTGTAGGTTCCTGGCTTTCTGGAGAAACTTTGATATCAGAGGAAATGGAGGAAATGCGTACAGGAGTCCCGGGGGCCAATCGTGAACCAGTGCGTCCCTGGGGACTTCCCTGGAGGGTAATAGGGCAAAGTAGCTCCTGCATTTGGCGTTCATTGGAGACGCAAACAGATCGCAGGAAGGCTGGCCCCACTTGCGAAAAATCCTTTCCGCTACAGATTGTTTTAGGGACCACTAGATGCGGTAACAGAATTGCTCTGCTGAGCCTGTCGGCTATGACGTTGGATGACCCCGGGATGTGCGTTGCTATCAGAAAGCGACCCGTGGACTCCGCCACTGCCAGATTCTCATGGCCTCTCTGCATAGCTGATAGGATTTGGTTCCCCCTTGCTTGTTTATGTACCAGACTACAGACATGTTGTCCGTCTGAACTGCAATAGTTCCCAGAGGAAGAAGGGGAGCAAAGTGTTGCAACGCTAGAAACACTGCCCTCAACTCTAGAACATTGATGTGCAGATTGTACTCCAAATTGGTCCATTCGCCTTGGACTGTCTGTCCCTGAAAGATGCCCCCCCCACCCGATCAGGGAAGCGTCCGTGGTCACCGTAACTGTGGGCGTGGGTAGCACAAACGGTCTCCCCTTGGAAAGGTTGCGTTTGAAGCCACCAGTTTAGATCTGTTTTGCATGTCTTTGTTATAAGAATCTCGTGTGTTAGAGGTAGTTGTTGAAACGACCATTGTGCAAACAGGAGCCATTGTAGGACTCTCATGTGCAGCCTTCCCAAGGGAATTGCAATAAGGGAGGCTGACATGAGGCCCAACACTTTCAGTACTAGTTTTGCAGGAGATTTCCTTGACAAGAGTAGAAGACGTATATGAGTCTGAAGTGATAATATCCTTTCTGGGGGAAGCCTCAGAATCAACTGACGTGTGTTTAATTCTGCTCCTATGAACAAGATATTTTGTGATGGCTGAAGTAAGGATTTTCCGAAGTTTACGGAAATCCCTAGGTGAACACACAGTTGAAGAGTAAAGTCTCTGGCCTGTAACAGATGACGCTGGGTGGTGGCAGAAAGGAGCCAGTCGTCCAGATACGGAAACACCTGGAATCCTTGGCGTCTCAAGTGAGACGCTACCACTGCCATGCATTTGGTGAAGACCCTGGGGGCTGAGGTCAGACCAAAGGGCAGGGCTCGAAATTGAAAGTGACTGGCCCTCAGCCGGAAGCGCAGATGATCTCTGGATGCCCTGGCCATTTTGATGTGGTAGTATGCATCCTCTAGATCTATTGAGCACATCCAGTCGTCCTTCTGTAAGAATGGAAGGATCGATTGAAGCGTGACCATTCGGAACTTTTCTTTCCTGACGAAGGTATTGAGGTAGCTCAGGTCCAGAATGGGCCTCCAGTCCCCTGTTTTCTTTGGAACTAAAAAGAACCTTGAGTAAGTCCCGAATCCTTGTTGGTCCGCTGGGACTGGTTGGATGACTCTTTTTTCTAGCAGCTTTGAAATTTCTATGGCTGCTGGCTCTCGCAGATGGGGCGGTACACCTGGGATTCTTTTCTTTGGAATGGGATGGGATAGAAAGGGAATGTTGTAACCTCTGGTAACCACGCTTTTTACCCACTTGTCTGTAGTTATATTTTGCCAGGCCTGAGGGTATAAAGCTAAGTGACCCCCGACTGCCTCCAGAGCAGGACAGTCGGGCCTCCTCTCAGGAGTGCTGGAAAGGTTTACCAGGGAGTGTATCCCTGTCACCTTGATGTTGCGGATCCCCACTGCCGCCGGGGCGGCGTCTTCCACCTCTACCCCCTCCTCTGCCTCTAGAGGGGGCGTCTCCCTGTGTGCCTGGGAAAGATCCTTGGGGTTTTCGAAACCACATTTTTCCACCACGTTGCCCTTTGGGGTACGGTCTGGTTGGGGTGGAAAAACGGACTCCGACAGCAGAGAGAGTCTTTCCCTCCTGTTCACACCGGGTAAGGGTCTCCTTTACTTTGGGGCCAAAGAGAGTGGCACCGTCAAATGGGGCGTTAGTAAAGGAAGACTTGAAGGCTTCCGTAAAGGAGCATAAGCGCATCCAGGATTGTCTGCGAAGAGCAATCGCTGAAGCTGCTGCCCTACTCGAACCTTCGGCTGCGTAGGAAATCAGCCTCATGGACGAGTTAACAATCGAAGTAAGGGTATTAAGTTGCGCTGTCACTTTCTCGGAGACAGCTGCATCTGTAGTACCCTGGAGGGTATCTCCCAACTCTTTGACTAGATCCCTCTGTAGACGTGTAAAATGGGTCAAATAGTTCAGGGATCGCATAGAAAAAGCCGCTGAACTAAAAATGCGCTTCCCGTATCTATCCATCGTCCTAGAATCTTTATTAGGAGGATGGATAGACGAAGAAGACACCGACATCTCCTTTTTCGTGGCTGCTGCCACCACCATAGCGTCTACTGGAACTCCTTTTGTTAGATAGGACTTGTCCAGAGGTGCCGCGATGTATTTATTAGGTTTCCTTGGAACTGGTTCCACTGTGTCAGGAGCCTCCCACGCCCTTCGAGCAATTAGTTCCATTAGTTATGAAGGGCGGAGTGACCCAGGAGGAAGAAGGGCGAGCACCAAATGCCTTCAGCAGAACTGACTCATCCTCAGAAGGGGGAAGGGACTGCCAGTCACCCCTCTGTTTCAGGATCTCCAATATGTCCGAAAAAGAGACATCTTCCGAAGGTGACTTAGGGGACCCCTCTGACTCATCTAAGTCAGTATCAGATGTCAAGGATTCCTGTGGAGAATCCAAGTGTCTCCTCTTACACAATCTTTTCCTAGGGACTTCTTCATGGGGAGCATCCGAAGAAGCCTCGGAGGAAGAGGGGGCACCCTCCAGGGGTGGCTGAGACACTGGTGCCCGACGCTTGGATGTGGCCGTGGGTGCAGATGAAGATAACGGCCCTTTATGGGGAAGAGAGGTTGCTTCCACTGATGTGGTTGTCTGGGTAGACAACACCTTCCTCATCAGGTCGAACGCTCCCGGGTCCCGCATCGAAGAGTCCCCCGGTTCGAGGAAATGGGAAGAATCCCGACACGGGCACGAAGGCATCGACCCGAGGCGGGCGAATCGATCGAGCCGAGGCCCGAGGGAGAGTCGGAACCGAACGTCGGTTCGACTCTCGGCCCGGAACCAGGACAGACCGTCGGCTCCGAGACTCTGGTATCGGGTCCGGCCAGTCGAGTGAGAGGAACAGAGCGAGAAAGGCGGCTCTGGACCCGATGGCTCCACAATCAGTAGATCAGCCTCTTCCGGCTCCAAAGACTGAATCGGTCTCGGAGGAGGAATGGATGGAGATACAGGAGGCCTTCAAGTTTCGACACCAACTGGGTGGAAACGAAATAAGTTTGGAGAGGGCGA
The DNA here is from genome assembly GCF_019279795.1 of Protopterus annectens. Classification (NCBI taxonomy): domain Eukaryota; kingdom Metazoa; phylum Chordata; order Ceratodontiformes; family Protopteridae; genus Protopterus; species Protopterus annectens. The sequence goes on along the minus strand of NC_056733.1, from coordinate 124,970,869 downwards.
ATGCTCCAATAACTTCTGCACCACGATCCACATCGATATCCGAAAGTTTGGAGGAAGAGCGGGTCGAAGGAACCGAAGGCGGAGCCGACCTCAATAAGGTCGAAGGAGGGAGCTCCATCACGGTTCCAAGACTCGAGGCTCAGGAACCGATACCAGTTGAACACTCGGCCCGAAGTCTGTGGAACCGGTGATCTAACCTTTGCTGAAGAGCTCGGAGCCGATGACTTGGGCTCCGACGTCTTCGATTCCTTAGAGGACTTCGATGCCTGGTCAGAAGCATCCAGAGCCTCCTGAAAAGAAGGTTTCAACAGACCTCTGTCCATTAGTTTCCTGCGTCTATCTGTCATGACCCTCCCACTAAAAGAGTGACAGATGGAACAGTCCTCTTGCAAGTGGAGAGGGCCAAGGCAGTAGACACAGGAACTATGGTTGTCAGTCACTGACATTTTCTGGCCACACTGACAACGCTTGAAACCTGACTTCACCTTATCAGACATTACAGAAAAGAGAGACAAGTCCAGTAATGCAGTCAAATCCGTTAAAGTTTGTCAAATCCGATAAAAATTGTCAAATCCGGTATAAAAGAAACTTTTCTTTCCTCAAATATTAAATTTATGAAGGGTTGTAGGCCCCGAAAAAAATCTAACCGATAAAACTAGTTAACGGTACCAAGAAATCAACCAGACCACAACACAATCATACAGTATAATACTGAAACATCAAATAGAAATAGAAAATCTAATAAAATATAACAATAAGTTATATCTTAGCTTTAGACGTTCTCGAGCTAGCTCCCAACGATGCGAATGCAGCAGCGGCAAACTAGATCTGAGGTAAAGGCAGAGGGGGATTGTGGGTATTAGATTGTCTCGAGCTTCTTCTCGATGCAGAGCTTGCAAGAGGCCGGCACGGAGCCGAGGATCGGCTCCGAACCCATGTGTAAGAACAAACGGCGAGATTGAACACTATCACATCATGCATCCTCAGATCACAAAGAGAACTGTTATAAAATCTCAGGGGATGAGAATTGCATGTGTCTCCAAACAGCTTAGAGATTTCATCACAAATCTAATCTTCCTACACCAAGATTTCCTGGCTAGGGGGTACAACAATAGATTACTAAATTCCATCCTCAACCCCATCATAGGTTCATAGGCAGGTACTAGGCTATCTGCCCGAGGGCATTTATAAGCCTAGCCAGAGTGTGTCAGCTTTCGCTGCCCCATTGATTAATTAACTAAGCCTCTGTCAAGAAGAGCCAATGAAGTGATCCCAGGGGTGTATTTTCTGTTACCCATCCACTCGTCAAGGTTTCTCTTGAAGAGTGTTAGTGAGGGGCTCTGCCTAATGTAGTTAGGAATTTTGTTCCAAAGCATGGGGAGTCTCTGTGACAGGAATCTATCTCTCCAGCATGTTCTATTTATTGTTGTGGCAAGGTTTAGCTTACTAGAGCGAGTGGCTCGCAGTGACTTGGATTTCTTTAGGTGGAACATGTCCATCAATTCTGAGTTGGACATGGCTTTGTATGTCAGGCAGAGATCACCTCTGAATAAGTGATATGCCACTAAGTACAGCCAGAGTTTTTCCAGTCGGGCTGCATAGGACATATATTTGAGGCCAGTAATCCTCTTGTTGAGGTACTTTTGTGGTCTTTCCAGCTGTTGGAAGTGTCTTGGAAGGTACATCCCAAATGGTGCATTGTACTCTATGATGGGTCTGATGAGTGATGAGTAGAGGGGCCCTATAACATCCTTATTTCTAGATGCGAACCCTTTAGTAATTAGATGGGCTACATAGAAGGATTTCCTAACTACTTTGGCAATATGATTATCAAAGGAGAGATTACTATCTGCCTGGGTCCCCAGATCTCTTCTTACCTCTTCTGTATTAAGGGGGCTGCCACCTATGTGATACTTCATGGGTGTTTTGTTCTTCCCAAACGGGATTACTATGCATTTTTTGGCATTTAGCTTGAGACCATGACTTTGACACCAGGTGCCCGTCTCAGTAAGGCCCTTTTGAAGAATGTCCGCGTCAGCCGGAGAGTCAATTATTTCATGTAGTCCAGGGAGGTATGTCTCAGGTCATTCACATCAACGTGAACAATGACAGACTCATATTTGTACTTGTTCTGGAGTGACCTGAGTGCTTGTGTTATGTGGCAGATTCTGGTTCCCAACAGGCAGCTAACAGTAACCTTCTCCTTGTCCAGCCTAGTGAGTGGGATGTGAGTGTGCCTGATTATAGAGTCACATATTACAAATGTGTTAGGTATGTTATTTCGCCTTAAGGGCTTTGACTGTGCAGCACACTGATTTTGTGTTTTATGTGTTGCCTGGTTTGTGATGGGAGGTGCAGGTTTTTTGGGTGTCTGCTTTGGAGGTCTCTGATGCTTTTTCAGGTTTTTATATAGAGCCTCCGAGTATGATTTTGTGTATTTATATGTATTTTTTGCCAGTGCTGGTTTAGTATGTCTGTGTGAGGCTGGAGGTGTAGTGTAAGTGTTAACCTTCTCCGCATGAATGCCTGTTCCAGTCTTGGGTGGAGAGAGCTTAGCCTCCAATTTAGCTATATAATTGAATCTCTCGCATATGTTAATGTTTTGTGGTAGGAGGAGAGGGTTGTCTGTGTACATGAGGCAGTTGTAACATTGCCTCAGGATACACAGGTTCATCAGCTGGACTACAGATTATACCAGAAATTGTCCTTTGGTCATGCCTGAATAGTAGGGTGGGCTGCTTAGTCACTTGGTTGGTGAGGGGTGAATAATAAGCCTTGCCCTGCTGGACAATCAAGTGTCGGGGTATATTAGTGCTTGCTATTAGGTCTGAGCAAGTGCTGGACTGTAGGATGCTTTTTAAGTGCTTAGGTTGAGAGTTAGACTACTTTCAAGGGAAAAACTGAACAGGAGACTTAGTGGAGCCGGGAATAATTTAGCCCTAGCTAACCGGCAGGGCCCAGATGTGCAAAACCATGCAAAAGCGTTTTTTTACAGCAGGGAAATGGAAGAGATAGAAATTAGCCCCAAACGGCCTATAAACTACTAACTTTTGGGCTGGAACCACTCCTCCAGGGACAGATGGCTGCTCAAAGCTCCCTCTCTCACAGGTGAACAGAGAAACCTCCCTCTAGCCAAGTAAGGTATGGACAACTCATAAACTTATAACACAGCCCTGAATTCAGCACTAGCCTGAAAACTGGACTATACTAGCTTAGAAAAGTGGGAAAAAAGGGAAACTTTTTTTTTTAAAAAGATAAGGCAAAAACAGTAAAAAAATACACTTAAACAGCTGTAAACGACTACAAACAGCAAAAAATACATTTAAAACAGCTTTAGATGACTACAAGCAACCAGAAAAAGGCTTTTAAACAAATTACCCAATTAACCTTAAAAAAAAAAACATCTCAAAACTGAGCCCTGTTCCTGTAGTCTTCAGAACTTTAAAAGAGGGAGCTGTCCCCATTTTGAGAACCCCTCCTGGAAGAGTCCCAGGGCTTAACAGAAACCAACACTGGGATCCGAAAGAGGACAAAAGAAAAAGAAATATGACACTTGCTTGAACAGTAGATTATAACACAATCAGAAAGATCATGATTGACAACTGGGTAATAATTACAGGCAATAAACAAGTGGAAAAACATCTAGGGTCTCATCCTGTTTTGTATTTAAGAGAGCCAGGAACATTAGGGACTGGGTAGAGCTCAAATTAAGCTCAGAGGAAGACAACAGAGGAACTTACACTTCTGCCCCCCCCCCTTTTGCACTTATTGTAAACACATGAGCAACAAGGTATATCTTTTGTCCTATACTCAGGAGAAAAATCAATAGCATTTGTTCTGGTAACTGCAGCACTGCTTTTGTGATATACCATGCACAGCGTAATGGTTGCAGTTGTTTATACATGGGGAAAACTGTGAACAAATTCAAAGTCAGGTTAGCACACCACCTGTCTGACATCATACTCCAGATCCTCAAAAAACAACTAGCGAACCACTGCCACAATTTCCCAGACCATGGAGGTTTCCACTTCCACCCTGGACAAGCTTACTGTGTGTCCTCTCAAGGAATCAAAAATGCAATCCTTGAAAAAATGGAGTTAAGCTGGTAAATCAGGCTGGACGCCCATCACCATCCTGGTCTAAACTCAAGCATTTCCATTAAAAGTGTGTTTGCACTCAGGAAACTAAACCATAAATCATATAGCAAAAACACCTAACTCAGGATTTGGACATAAACTGCTAATTAACCCCAATTGCTGCTGTTAATATGAAAAAGTCAATCAAGTAATTATATTTCTAAATCACTGCATCTATATTAGCATGGTTTCTCTGGTGAACTAATGTCATGGAAAGCAAGCCACATTCGATTTTTTGTGCGTGTGGGATCTTTAGATGTGTACACATCTAAAAAGTAACTGGCATGGGTTTGAAAATTTTTTTTTTACCTCACGATGTGCACAAACTTAAACAGCAACTTTTAGTTATTTGAAATATATGTGTGTGTGTGTTTTTTGCTTCCTACTACTGATTTGGGACTTGAGTTTTCTTTTTGGTGTTAAGAGTAAGAAAAGGTGGCCAAACTCTAGCCTCCCAGTTTGACTGACAGCCCACTCCCATACTGATTATATCAGCCTCTTACATTATCTAACCCCACCCTGGGCCCTATGGCACTACCCCCTATCTAAGGAGATTGGTTAACTGCCCTTCTACCTGATCTCTTACAGTTTCTAGCCCTTTATCTAGCCAGGCACAAAGCTATCTAGCCCTCTTTTGTATTAGCTTTACCACATGGAACGTGAAGAGAGGAAGAATCTGAACTGAAGAGCCCTGTCTTAACCACTTGGAACCTGGAGAGAGGAAGAATCTGAACAGAAGAGTCCTCATTATCTCCTAGACTCAGGATAAAACTTGACAGTGAAGACTAGGATTGTCACCTTTCGTTGAGCCTAAAACCGGACTAAGGCCACACCCCTTGCATCACCCATAACCCCGCCCATTTCAACCCCTTTCCCATCCAAGTTCCACTCCTTTATTTGACATCATCAGCTGGTGGGAACACCCCTTACCCTGTTCCTGATGCCTGCTTTCTGCAGATTTACTATGCTTTTACCTGACAATTTTACAAACTCTGATAGTCTGTTTCCTTTTCTGAAACAGAATACTGGAGTTTGCACAGTGTTTTCTGGACTACCAGACAATCAGTTTGATTTCCGGATAGTCTAAATAAAAATGGATAGGTGGCAACCCTAGTGAAGACCCCAAAGTGGAGCACTATAAAACCATTCCTGGGACCAACAGCATTCCACCTCTCACTACAGTTACCTCACAGCAACCAGGTGTATACTGTGGCTACTGGGCCTCATTTAACAAACTTTCTATAATCTGCAATAATATGAAAATTGTTGTTCCATGGCACCACTCCACACTGCTATATTCTTTGCACTACAGGCACAATTTGCCTATGCTCAAAGATGATCTGAGATTCATGTTTATTAAAAGTTTCTGTATACTCTATCGTTCACCACTCAGTGGATTTTTGTTCCATGGGCACAGAAGGCCTACACAAAAGTTTCTAAGGTCTCAAACTTTACTTACTTTTTTTCCTCCTACTTATGCACATTCATGAGCTCTGTAAAAAAATGAGCACTGTGACTTGTTTTCCACTGTATGCTATTTCACTGGGTGCATGTATTTTTCAAAAATAAGAATCACCTAATGACTACCTCCCCTGCATATAAAAAGCTCTGTCTTCATCAAGAGGAAAAAGAATGAGGACTGGTCACATTAATCATGTGTATCAGCCTCTTATAAGCAGGCACTGTAAATCTTTTTTGTTATATAAGAGAACATTAGCTTTTCATATTATATGACAGGAGATAAAGAACCCCTTAAAAGTTTGCATATCCTCTTATACTACATGTGATAGACTGGAAAACGTTCTGTAATAAAGCTTTCATACTTGGTTCCAAGAAATATGAGCCCCACTGATGCAGACGCAGCCTATCATTTTACTTTTCTTATAAAACAGATTGATAAAGTCTGGTGATAGCCTCGTAAAAGCAGGAATTTTCAATGATCAAAGTGTAAACCACTCAATTAGATGGAAATGATGAATCTCAAATGCAAGTGTTTTTCTTAAATATAGTTCTATAGTTGTAGCTCGTAGAGTGTTGTCATGTTTTGTTTGTTAGAAGCTAAAAAAAAAATGAAAAATAAAACCTTTTAACTAAGAATGAGGTTTCACAGGTTGCTGAGCTGGTGAACCCTCACCGGTCTTTCAGAACATTAAAATAAGGGACTGGCTCCTTGTTCTTCCATCTCCCAGATTTTCCTCCAGTCAGCTCCAATGGGCCCTCCTACCATTGTCTGCAACTGCACTTAAATAAATGACCCGTTGAATGCAATGTATTAGAACAAGAACATCCATCCATCCACCTACTAAACTGAATAAATTACTGGAAACTTCAACAAGGTGTCGTTATTCCTCCCACAATGAGGGTATCAGAGACAGCGTCTTCTAGATCTGTTAGCTAAAGTGATTTTATGTGGACTAACACTCTGTACTCTATTTCTTGTTAGTCCTGTCACCCTCTGGGATACAGGTGGGATACCAGACTTCACTTGAGCCCTCTGGATTATCTCTGTTTTTTTTAATACAACTTTTAGTCACAAAATTATAAGTTTACACAAGCAGTACATATACTTCACAAAATAGCCCCTAATGAGTCAAATACCACCAGTAGATAAAAAATAGGGGTCAATGACAGGAAAAGTACAGTTGGGTAAGTAAAAACTTACCATAACAGTAAATGTTTGAATGATCACTGCTGCAGTAGCCTTAGCTATTTTGGTTATATCCAGCCAATGATATAACAGCTGGACAGCTTCCAAAGTTTCAGGGCACCTTCCATGCATCACAAGCTGTCAGGCAGCTCAACCTGAGATGACTAATAGACAAGTTTGGGTGCAAGGCCTTTCAGAGCTTTCCTGCCAGCAGAGAGATGGAAGCTGGACCCTGAAAGGCTAAAGCTAGGAATAACAAATAATACATATCTACACACAGGCATTAAAAACACACCTAAAAAGGGGGGGGGGGGCAGCAAGGATCATTAGAACATCTACTGTTATGGTAAGTTTTATTTACACAAAATATGATTGTAGTAACCACTCCAATATTGTTGGTTTGTGTTTTTTAAGTTTTACTTACACAGTTGTACTATGTTCATTATATTGATCATTACCATAGCCTTAGCAGCATGGGTAGATTGCCTTAGCTAACTACATTTGAGAGGTACAAGGAGAAATCTCCAAGAGCCCATGGACAATGGTCTTAGAAAAGTCTGATCTTGACATAGACAAGCTTTTAGAATACTTAAAGAACCCAGCTCTTTCCAGAATGCCATAGATGATGGCAGAGTGAGCCATGACCCTGCCGGGAACAGTTCTGTTATGGAGAGCATAACAAAAGGTAATAGCCTTGGAGAATCATTTCGAAATAGTCTGTTTTGACAAAGGAAGTACCTTCTTCTTACCTTAACGAGAAATAAGCAACTGATCTGAAGATCAGATTTAGTTATTTTAAGAAAGTACCTGACTTGTCTGTGGACATCCAAAGTATGGAATATAATTTCTCCCTCATTTTTAGGTTCATGAAAGAAAATTGGGAGATGGGTAGTTTCTCTTAAAGTCAACTTGAATACTTTAGGCATAAAAGAAGGATTAGTTCTCAAAGAAACCCTGTCCCTATGGAAAATAAGATAGGGTTGACCCACCAAAAGAGCATGCAACTCAGATCAGATTCAAGATCAGAGCAATCTATAAGATTGTTTTCCATGTTAAGAACCTCTAGTCATCCAGATTTAGCTGGTTCAAATGGAGCGAGTTTTAGTTTCCCTAGCAAAATCAAGATCTTAAGCAGGGCCATTGATTCCTCTTCTACAAAATCCCTTTCAAGAATAGTCTGACATACGATTACTGCTCAATATCTGAGTTGTTTGGCTTCTGCTACATACGTACAATCAACTGCATTTCTAGCTGAGTTAACTACTAACTAGCAATGTTAAACATTGTACTGCATTTTATTTTTCTCTCTATTTAACTGTTTCATTGAATATTGTGGCCTGGGTCTCTCTGCAGTTACTTATTTTTTTATTTAATTGTTTCATAGAATACTGTGGACTCTCTCTCTCTCTCTGCAGTAAGTGGGGGCTAGTGTGTTTCACTTCATTGATATTCAGTGTTAAACTCTTAGCCTAGAGGGTTTCTTTGTATTTATAATTGTTAGTCATACATCTTTGAATTTATTACTGATCAATATCTGAGTTGTTTGGCTTCTGCTACATACCTTCAATCAACTGCATTACTAGCTGAGTTAAGTGCAAACTAGCAGTGTTAAAGACTGTCCTGCATTTTATTTTGCTGTCTATTTAATTGTTTAATTGAATATTGTGGTTTGTGTCTCTCTGTAGTTATTTATTTTTCTATCTAATTGTTTCATAGAACACTGTGGTCTCTCTCTCTCTCTCTCTGCAGTAAGTGGGGGCTATTGTGTTTTACTTCATTGATATTCAGTGTTAAACTCTTAGCCTAGAGGGTTTCCTCTATATTTATAAGTGTTAGTTACATATCTTTGAATTTATTACTGCTCAGTATCTGAGTTGTTTGGCTTCTGCTACATACCTACAATCAACTGCATTACTAGCTGAATTAACTACAAACATGCAATGTTAAAGATTGTACTGCATTTTATTTTTCTATCTATTTAATTGTTTCATTGAATATTGTGGCCTGGGTCTCTCTACAGTTATTTATGTTTCTATTTAAATGTTTCATAGAATACTGTGGTCACTCTCACTCTCTCTCCCTGCAGTAAGAGGGGGCTATTGTGTTTCACTTTATTGATATTCAGTATTAAACTCTTAGCCTACAGGGGTCATCTGTATTTATAAGTGTTAGTCACATATCTTTGAATTTATTACTGCTCAATATCTGAGTTGTCTGGCTTCTGCAACATACCTACAATTAACTGCATTACTAATTAAGTATAAACTTGCAGTGTTAAAGATTGCACTCCATTTTATTTTTCTGTCTAATTGTTTCATTGAATATTGTGATATGTGTCTCTCTGTAGTTATTTATTTTTCTACTTAATTGCTTCAGATACTACTGTGGTCTCCCTCTCTGCAGTAAGTGGGGGCTATTGTGTTTCACTTCATTGACATTCAGTGTTAAACTCAAAGCCTAGAGGGTTTCTCTGTATTTATAAGTTTTAGTCATGTATCTTTGAATGTATTACTGCTCAATATCTGAGATGTTTGGCTTCTGCTACAAACCTACAATCAACTGCATTACTAGCTGAGTTAAGTACAAACTTGCAGTGTTAAAGATTGTATGGCATTTTATTTTTCTGTCTATTTAATTGTTTCATTGAATATTGTAGTCTGTGTCTCTCTGTAATTTATTTTTCGATTTAATTGTTTCATAGAATACTGTGGTCTCTCTCTCTCTCGCTCTCTGCAGTAAGTGGGGGCTATTGTGTTTCACTTCATTGATATTCAGTGTTAAACTCCTAGCCTAGAGGGTTTATCTGTATTTATAAGTATTAGTCACATATCTTTGAATTTATTACTGCTCAATATCTGAGTTGATTGGCTTCTGCTACATACCTACAATTAACTGCATTACTAGCTGAGTTAAGTATAAACTTGCAGTGTTAAAGCTTCTACTGCATTTTATTTTTCTATTTAATCGTTTCATTGAATAATGTGGTCTGTGTCTCTCTGTAGTTATTTATTTTTCTATTTTATTAATTTATAGAATAATGTGGTCTCTCTCTCTCTCTGTCTGCAGTAAGTGGGGGCTAGTGGGTTTCACTTTATTGATATTCAGTGTTAAACAGTTAGTCTAGATGGTTTCTCTGTATTTATAAGTGTTAGTCACATATCTTTGAATGTATTACTGCTCAATATCTGAGATGTTTGGCTTCTGCTACAAACCTACAATCAACTGCATTACTAGCTGAGTTAAGTACAAACTTGCAGTGTTAAAGATGGTACTGCATTTTAATTTTCTGTCTATTTAATTGTTTAATTGAATATTGTGGTCTGTGTCTCTCTGTAGTTATTTATTTTTCTATTTAATTGTTTCATAGACTACTGTGGCCTCTCTCTCTCTCTGCAGTAAGTGGGGGCTATTGTGTTTCACTTCTTTGATATTCATTGTTAAATTCTTAACCTAGAGGTTTTCTATGTATTTATAACTGTTAGTCACATATCTTTGAATTTACAACTGCTCAATATCTGAGTTGCTTGGCTTCTGCTACATACCTACAATTAACTGCATTACTAGCTGAGTTAAGTACAAACTTGCAGTGTTAAAGATTGTACTGCATTTTATTTTTCTGTCTATTTAATTGTGTCATTGAATACTGTGGTCTGTGTCTCTCTCTCTCTGTAGTTATTTACTTTTCTATTTAATTGTTTCATATAATACCGTGATCACTCTATCTCTCTCTCTCTCTCTGCAGTAAGTGGGGGCTATTGTGTTTCACCTCACTGATATTCAGTGTTAAACTCTTAGCCTAGAGGGTTTCTCTGTATTTATAAGTGTTAGTCCCATATCTTTGAATTTATTACTGCTCAATATCTGAGTTGTTTGGCTTCCTCTACATACCTACAATAAACTGCATTACTAGCTGTGTTAAGTATAAACTTGCGGTGTTAAAGATTGTACTGCATTTTATTTTTCTGTCTATCTGTTTCACTGAATACTGTGGTCTGTGTCTCTCTGTAGTTATTTATTTTTATGTTTAATTGTTTCAAAGAATACTATGGTCTCTCTCTCTGCAGTTAGTGGGGGCTATTGTGTTTCACTTCATTGATATTCAGTGTTAAACTCTTAGCCTAGAGGGTTCTCTGTATTTATACTAGTCACATATCTTTGAATTTATTACTGTTCAATATCTGAGTTGTTTGGCTTCTGGTACATACCTACAATCAACTGCATTACTAGCTGAGTTAAGTACAAACTTGCAGTGTTAACAATTGTACTGCATTTTATTTTCATGTCTATTTAATTGTTTCATTAAATATTGTGGTCTGTGACTCTCTGTAGTTATTTATTTTTCTATTTAATTGTTTCATAGAATAATGTGGTCTCTCTCTCTTTCTCTCTCTCTCCTTCTGCAGTAAGTGAGGGCCAGTGTGTTTCACTTCATTGATATTCAGTGTTAAACTCTTAGCCTAGAGGGTTTCTCTGTATTTATAAGTGTTAGTCACATATCTTTGAATGTATTACTGCTCAATATCTGAGTTGTTTGGCTTCTCCTACATACCTACAATCAACTGCATTACTAGCTGAGTTAAGTACAAACTTACAGTGTTAACAATTGAACTGCATTTTATTTTTCTGTCTATTTAATTGTTTTATTGAATATTGTGGTTGGTGTCTCTCTGTAGTTATTTATTTTTCTGTTTAATTGTTTCATTGAATACTGTGGCCTCTCTCTCTCTGCAGTAACTGGTGGCTATTGTGTTTCACTTCATTGATATTCAGTCTTAAACTCTTAGCCTAGAAGGTTCTGCTGTATTTATAAGTGTTAATTACATCTCTTTGAATGTATTACTGCTCAATATCTGAGTTGTTTGGCTTCTACTACATGAGTACAATCAACTGTATTACTAGCTGTGTTAAGTACAAACGTACGGTGCTAAAGATTGTACTGCATTTTATTTTTTCGTCTAATTGATTCATTGAATAATGTGGTCTGTGTCTCTCTGTAGTTATTTACTTTTCTATTTATTTTTTTTCATAAAATACTGTGGTCTCTCTCTCTCTGCAGTAAGTGAGGGGCTATTGTGTTTCACTTCACTGATATTCATTGTTAAATTCTTAGCCTAGAAGGTTTCTCTGTATTTATAAGTGTTAGTCACGTATCTTTGAATTTATTACTGCTCAATATCTGAGTTGTTTGGCTTCTGCTACATACTACAATTAACTGCATTACTAGCTGAGTTAAGTACAAACTTGCAGTGTTAAAGATTGTACTGCATTTTATTTTTCTGTCTATTTAATTGTGTCATTAAATATTGTGGTCTGTGTCTCTCTGAAGTTATTTATTTTTTTATTTAATTGTTTCATAGAATACAGTGGTCTCTCTATCTCTCTCTGCAGTAAGTCGGAACTATTGTGTTTCACTTCATTGATATTGAGAAGTTATGTACCTACCATAACGTTCCATGTTAGTTGTCTTCTCTCGCCTTCTTTCTTGCTTGATGGGTTCGGAGCCGATCCTCGGCTCCGACTCGGCACTTTGCTAAGCTCGAGAGTCACTTTTACCAGCTCGAGGCAGCCCCATATCCCATGATGCAAGGCGGTAAGTACCCAGATCTCGTTTGTTGTCTATAGGCAATAACACCTAGCATAAAAAACTTCCCAAAAGGAAGAAAGAAAGGCAGAAAAAAAAAACCTGAAGGATGGGTTAGGAAGACCAGAACTGTATGGTCTTAAGAAGTATTCTTCCATGTAGAGAGAAAAAGGTCTGTCTAGGCCAGGGGGAAGGAGGGAGGGTCGCAAGAAAGAAGTTAGAGAAGACAACTAACATGGAGCGTTATGGTAGGTACATAACTTCTCAATGTTAAGTTGTCAATCTCGCCTTCATTATTGCTTGATGGGACCGTCCTAGCACCTCTATCCTGGGTGGCTCAATGGAACAGACTCTTGAGAACTGTAGAGCCAAAACTGGCTCTATCCCTGGAGGCCAAATCCAATTTGTAATGAGAAACAAAGGTATGAGGAGTGGCCCAAGTGGCTGCTGCACAAATAGTGTCTAATGGAAGTCTAGCCTGAAAGGCTGTGGAAGTGGCTAAGCTTCTGGTTGAATGCGCTTTAGGTTTCGAGCACAGCTGTTTTCCCCTGAGCTGATAGATTTCAGAGATGACAGAAGAAAGCCATCTAGATAAGGTCACTTTTGAGACAGGAAGGCCTTTTTTGTTATCAGCATAAGAAATAAAAGCTGATCGGATTTCCTGAATTGTTTTGTTCTGTCCAAATAATATATGAGTTGGCGGTGGACATCAAGATAATGTAATTTTGTTCCGATCTGTTTGAGTAATTTGGGAAAAATACAGGAAGGTCAATAGACTGATTCAAATTACTCTTTGAGGCGACCTTAGGCAAAAAGGTCGGATTAGTTCTCAAGGATACCCTGTCTTTGTGGAAGACCAAATAGGGGGGACGAACAGAGAGAGCATGAAGTTCAGACACTCTCCTAGCCGAGGTAATAGCAACCAGGAAGAGTGTTTTCCATGAAAGAAATTTCAGGGAACATGAAACAGCTGGCTCGAAGGGAGGAAGAATCAAGGATGTCAGCACTAAATTTAGGTCCCATTGAGGAGGAGGACTCCTGACTGGAGGTTTCAGGAGAAAGATTCCTTTTAAGAAGGCTTTACAAAGCCTGTGGGACATAATGTTGTGATCTGCGAACCCGACATGAAAGTTCGAGATAGCAGCCAACTGAACTTTGACCGTGGAAGAAGAAGAGCCCGCGTGAAAGATTTTCGCTAAGAAATCCAAAACTGCTTGAACTGGAGCAGTAAAAGGATCAATATTTTTAGCTTTTGCCCAACAAGAAAAGCATTTCCATTTGCTGTTATAAATCCTTCTAGTAGAGGATTTTAGGGAAGCCACTATGACATCCCTAACAGGATTAGAGATCATAGGAAGCCTGGCTAAGGAAGGAAGTGGAGCAACCATGCTGTGAGGTTGAGAGAAGGGATAGACCGGTGCAGCTGACCCGATTGGTGAATCAGAAGGTCTGGTACTGGGTCCAGATGCCACGGCTGCACCAAAATGTGACGATGGAGGAACGGAAACCAAATTTGTCAAGGCCAATAGGGAGCAATGAGAATCATTTTGGCTCTCAAAACGGTGGCTTTCTGGAGAACTTGTGGAATCAGCGGAAAGGGAGGAAAGGCATAAAGAAGTCCCTGGGGCCAATCCTAGGTTAGAGCGTCTCTGGGGGGATGGCCTGGCAGTGGGAAGAGAGAAAAGAAGTCTGGGCATTTGCTGTTTTGGGGAGTAGCAAAAGATCGCAACATGGGCCCCATTCTAGAAAAATCTCTTCCACTATAGATTGTTTGAGAGACCACTCGTGAGGCATGAGAATAGCTCTGCTCAATCTGTCCGCTAGAATGTTGGTTTTCCCAGGGATATGCGTTGCTACCAGAAACCAATGAGAGGAGATCGCCCATTGCCAAAGTCTGAGAGCTTCTCGACACAAGGGGTAGGACTTGGTTCCACCCTGTTTGTTGATATACCATATTACAGACATGTTGTCTGTGTGAACTGCAATTGTTCCCAAGGGAAGAAAGTCGTTGAGGGCTTGCAACGTTAAAAGCACTGCTCTCATCTCTAGGACATTTATGTGCAGGTGGTATTCGAACGGTTGCCAAGTCCCATGAACCATCCTGCCCTGATAATGACCCCCCCACCCGATCAGGGAGGTGTCCGTAGTGACAGTGGCTACCGGGGCCGGGGATACAAAGGGTCTGCCTTGGTGAATCTGGGGAGAAGTAATCCACCATGAAAGATGATTCTTGCAAATTTGTGTCACCAGAATTTGGTGACGCATTGGAAGTTGTTGGTAAGACCACTGAGTGAACAACATCCACTGAAGCAGACGCATGTAGAAGCGAGCCAGGGGAAGAAGGGTAATGGCCGCAGCCATGAGGCCCAACACCTTCAGAACCATTCTGGCTTGCACCTTTTTGCTGGCAAGGATGATCCGCACGTGGCTTTGTATATCTGAGATTCTTTGGTCTGTGAGGGTTGCTGACATCCGAACAGTGTTTAAGTTTGCGCCTATGAAGGTAATAGACTGGCAGGGCAATAAGGAGGATTTTTCGTAGTTGATCAAAATTCCCAATTGAGTGCAGAGATTTAATGTGTAATCCCTGGCTTGAAGAAGTTGATGCCTGGTGGTGGCTGAAAGGAGCCAGTCGTCGAGATACGGAAACACCTGGAATCCTTGACGTCTCAGGTGAGCCGTGACCACTGCCATACATTTGGTGAACACTCTGGGGGCTGTAGTGAGACCAAAGGGCAGGGCTCTGAAATGAAAATGACTGGACCCCAGCCGAAAGCGGAGAAACCTTCTGGAGCGTCTGTGAATTTTTATGTGATAGTACGCGTCCTGAAGATCTATTGAGCACATCCAGTTGTCCTTCTCTAGGAAGGGCAAAATTGACTGAAGAGTGACCATTCGAAATCTTGTCTTTCTCACAGACTTGTTGAGTCTGCTGAGATCCAATATTGGTCTCCAGTCTCCCGTCTTTTTGGGGACCAAAAAGAATCTTGAGTAGATACCGGGCTCTGAATTGTCTGTTGTAACTGGCTGAATGGCTCTTTTTTGTAGAAGCTTTAATACTTCTAACTCTGCAACTTCCCTTAGACCGGGTGGTACATCTGGAAGGGAATTTGTGTGAGAGAAGGGACTTTCCTCGAAAGGAATTTTGTAACCCTCGGATATAATCGACTGTACCCATCTGTCTTGAGTGAGGAAACGTCAGGCTTCTGGGTACAGCGATAGTCTTCCCCCGACTGCCTCCAAGGATGGACAGTCGGGCAACATCTCAGGGATGCTGGAAGGGCTTGTCAGAGAGAGGCTCTCTGCTTCCCTGGTTCTGTGGACCCCCTCTGCCTCTAGAGCGGTGTCTGTTATTATTAGCCCCTCTGCCTCTAGGGGTAAACTGACCACGTGTATCCGGCGAGACTCCTTGGGATTTGCGGAACCACATCTTTCCACCCTTCTGTCCTTTGGGGTAAGGTCTAGAAGGGGTGGAAAAACGGACCCCTACGGCAGAAAGAGTCTTGCCGTCCTGTTCACACCTGGTCAATGTATCCTTCACTTGAGGGCCGAACAAAGCTGACCCATCAAAGGGAGAGTTTGTGAAGGACGCCTTAAAGGGATCTGCAAAATTACAGAGCCGCATCCAGGATTGACGTATAAGAGCCACCCCTGTACCTGCGGCTCTACTCGCTCCATCTGCTGCATATGATATCAGTCGCATGGAGGAGTTAGCTATAGAATTAAGGATTCCTAGCTGAGAAGCAATTTTCTCTTGAGCCCCTGCAGCCGTAGGATCCTGTATTACTTCACCTAGTTCCTTAAGGATGTCCCTTTGGAGTCTGGTGAAGTGACATAAGTAGTTCAGCGAGCGCATAGCAAAGGTCGCTGAAGAGAACATCCGCTTGCCATACCTATCCATGGTCCTAGAATCCTTATTAGGAGGATGGATTGGTACGGAAGGATCTGCAAGTTCCTTCTTAGTGGCAGCCGCCACCACCATGGCATCAACAGGGACACCTTTCGTAAGGAATTGCTTTTCCGAAGGGGCAGTAATAAATTTAGACGGTCTCCTAGGAACTGGCTCTACAGAGTCAGGAGCAGCCCAAGCCTTTCGAGCAATAACCAACATAAGGGGGTCGAAAGGCGGAGACACCCAGGAGGTGGAGGGCCGAGATCCAAACGCCTCTAGGTATACCAACTCATCCTCAGAGGGATTTGTGGAGGGCCAGTTTCCCCTCTGTTTTAGGAGTACTAGGATGTCTGAGAAGGAGACATCCTCAGAGGGGGATCTTGGGGATCCCTCCGACTCATCTAAGTCGGTATCTGAAGTGATAGACTCAGGGGAGTCCAGGTGCTTCCTCTTACAAGTCCTCTTGCGTGGAGGATCTCCTGACTGATCAGGAGAATCCTCAGAAGAGGGGGTTATTCCCAGTGGGGAAACCTGAGGCGGTGGATCTCTGGGTCCGGGAGCAAGAGAGATGGAAGAGATATCGACAGGCACTGTAGAGGGAGGAGCTAAGGGAATGAACTGCTGGCTGAGCCCAGTGGCCAGCACACTCTTCATCACCTCGAAGGCCCCCCTCCCAGGGAGGTCCGAGAGAACCCGTTCCGAAGAAACCGGGACTCCAGGGCCCACTGAAAGGGAAGGCTCCGAGGCAGATGTCGGAGCAGAGCTCACCAAGGCCGAGGCTCCAAGGGGAAGAGCGGATGGACAAGGGTCCGATGCCACTCACCCCTCGGAGGAGACCAGGAAGCCCGACCACGAATCCCTCCAAGGAAGGTCTCGAAGAGGAGATAAGAGTAGATGCCGAGGGTGCAGAAGGGGGGGTATCCGCCCCTCAGCCATAGCAGTAACTATCCTCGAAGACTCCAGCTCCAAACTCTGAGGTAGAGTTGAAGGAGGAACTTGAAGAGGGTGTGGACTAATAGTCGCCTGTTGAGACGGACTATGCAGCATCTGGGCCAGTGCCTGTGATTTCAATAATCTACTTACCACCCTCTCTAAATCATGGTCTGAAAGCCTGGACGACCTAGATGATCGGCTCCGATGGCTCCGCTCCGAGAGGAGAGGTGAGGCCGAGCAGAGTATCGGTTCAAGGAAGGGACCTGGACCTCTTCCTCGAAGGAACCATCGGAGCCGAAGAAATCACAGATCCAGTCGGAGCCGAGGACTTTTCGGCTCCGAATGAAAGTCTCGATGCATCGGCTCCAGCCGGAGCCGATACAGACATAACAGTAATGGTGTCGGAGCCGGTCGGCGCCGACACCGAAGCCTGAGCCACATGGTGGTCGGAGGCAGTCGGAGCCGACACCGATGTGACCATAACAGTATTGGCGAAGATTTTTGCAAGACTGGATCGGCTCCGGCCGGAGCCGATCTCGACTCCGAAGGAGTCAGAGCCGTGGCCACCGGCTTAGATACAGAAGCCTGGGCCTTAGAAGACTTAGAAGTCTTGCTCGGAGCCGATTTGGCCGGAGAGCCCTCCGGTCTAAGAAGACCCCTTAAAATCAACTTATTTCTCCTCTCCTGCAGGACTCTCTGGCTAAAGGAATGACAAATTGCACAGGAGTCCTGCAGGTGGAGAGGTCCCAGGCAATATAAACAAGAAGTGTGACCGTCTGTCAGAGACATCTTCTGACAGCATGAGTCACACTTCTTAAAGCCTGAGACCCTTTCTTTGGACATAGTTGTACACAAGCAGTACACAACAACACAGTCCTAATCAGACAACTAAAGTTATCTAAAATATAGTAACTAAACTCTCACACACACACACCCTGACAGGGGGGTGGGGTGGGAGGGAATGAAGGTCTGACTAAAAGAAGGGGAAGGAAATAAAATTTTAGTCAGAAAAGGGCTTATAACTAAGTAAAACAGAAGGTATTCTAAATAAAAATGAAAATTTTAAATTTTAGGGGCAAAAAGTAGTTAAATACTAACACTTACCAGGAGCTGGCAAAAGGAGGACCTCATCAGCGAAGCGGCAAACGAGATCTAGGAACTTACCGCCTTGCATCATGGGATATGGGGCTGCCTCGAGCTGGTAAAAGTGACTCTCGAGCTTAGCAAAGTGCCGAGTCAGAGCCGAGGATCGGCTCCGAACCCATCAAGCAAGAATGAAGGCGAGATTGACAACTTAACATTCAGTGTTAAACTCTTAGCCTAGGGGGTTTCTCTGTATTTATAAGTGTTAGTTACACATCTCTGAATATATTACTGCTCAATATCTGAGTTGTTTGCTTCTGCTACATACCTACAATCAACGGCATTACTAGCTGAATTAACTACAAACTTGCAATGTTAAAGATTGTACTGCATTTTATTTTTCTGTCTATTTAACTGTTTCGTTGAATATTGTGGCCTGGGTCTCTCTGCAGTTATTTATTTTTCTATTTAAATGTTTCTTAGAATACTGTGGTCTCTCTCTCGCTGCAGTAAGAGGGGGCTATTGTGTTTCACTTCATTGATATTCAATGTTAAACTCTTAGCCTACAGGGTTTCTCTGTATTTATAAGTGTTAGTCACATATCTTTGAATTTATTACTGCTCAATATCTGAGTTGTTTGGCTTCTGCAACATACCTATAATCAACTGCATTACTAATTGAGTGAAGTATAAACTTGCAGTGTTAAAGATTTACTGCATTTTATTTTTCTATTTGTTTCATTGAATATTGTGGTACGTGTCTCTCTGTAGTTATTTATTTTTCTATTTAATTGTTTCAGATAATACTGTCGTCTCTCTCTCTCTCTCTCTCTGCAGTAAGTGGTGGCTTTTGTGTTTCACTTATAGTGGTCTGCGTCTCTCTGCAGTTATTTGTTTTTCTATTTAATTGTTTCATAGAATACTGTGGTCTCTCTATCTCTCTGCAGTAAGTGGGGGCTATTGTGTTTCACTTCACTGACATCAAGTGTTAGAACTCTTAGCCTAGAGGGTTTCTCTGTATTTATAAGTGGTAGTCACATATCTGTGAATTTTATTACTGCCCATTATCTGAGTTATTATGCTTCTCCTACATACCTACAATCAACTGCATTACTAGCTGTGCTAAGTACAAACTTGCGGTGTTAAAGATTGTACTGCATTTTATTTTTCTGTCTGTTTCATTGAATACTGTGGTCTGTGTCTCTCTGTAGTTATTTACTTTTCTATTTATTTTTTTTCATAAAATACTGTGGTCTGTCACTCTCTCTTTCTCTCTGCAGTAAGTGGGGGGGGGCTATTGTGTTTCACTTAATAGATATTTATTGTTAAGCTCTTAGCCTAGAGGGTTTCTATGTATTTATAAGTGTTAGTCACATATCTCTGAATTTATTACTGTTCAATATCTGAGTTGTTTGGCTTCTGTTACATACTACAATTAACTGCATTACTAGCTGAGTTAAGTACAAACTAGCAGTGTTAAAGATTGCACTGCATTTTATTTTTCAGTCTATTTAATTGTGTCATTGAATATTGTTGTCTGTGTCTCTCTGTAGTTATTTATTTTTCAATTTAATTCTTCCATAGAATACTGTGGTCTCTCTCTCTCTCTGCAGAAAGTGGGGGCAATTGTGTTTCACTTCACGGATATTCAGTATTAAACTCTTAGGCTACAGTATTTCTTTGTATTTATAATTGTTAGTCACATATCTTTAAATTTATTACTGCTCAATATCTGAGTTGTTTGGCTTCTGCTACATACCTACAATCAACTGCATTACTAGCTGAGTTAAGTACAAATTAGCAGTGTTAAAGATTGTACTGCATTTTATTTTTCTGTCAATTTAATGGTTTCATTGAATATTGTGATCTGTGTCTCTCTGTAGTTATTTATTTTTCTATCTAATTGTTTCCTAGAATACTGTGGCCTCTCTCTCTTTCTGCAGTAAGTGGGGGCTATTGTGTTAAACTCTTAGCCTAGGGGGTTTCTCTGTATTTATAAGTGTTAGTTACACATCTCTGAATATATTACTGCTCAATATCTGAGTTGTTTGCTTCTGCTACATACCTACAATCAACGGCATTACTAGCTGAATTAACTACAAACTTGCAATGTTAAAGATTGTACTGCATTTTATTTTTCTGTCTATTTAACTGTTTCGTTGAATATTGTGGCCTGGGTCTCTCTGCAGTTATTTATTTTTCTATTTAAATGTTTCTTAGAATACTGTGGTCTCTCTCTCGCTGCAGTAAGAGGGGGCTATTGTGTTTCACTTCATTGATATTCAATGTTAAACTCTTAGCCTACAGGGTTTCTCTGTATTTATAAGTGTTAGTCACATATCTTTGAATTTATTACTGCTCAATATCTGAGTTGTTTGGCTTCTGCTACATACATACAATCAACTGCATTACTAGCTGTGGTTAAGTACAAACTTGTGGTGTTAAAGATTGTACTGCAATTTATTATACTGCATATTATTTTTCTATTTAATGGTTTCATTGAATATTCTGATGTGTCTCTCTGTAGTTATTTATTTTTCTATCTAATTGCTTCATAAAATACTGTTGCCTCTCTCTCTCTCTCTCTGCAGTAAGTGGAGGCTATTGTCTTTCACTTTACTGATATTCAGTGTTAAACTCTTAGCCTAAAGGGTTTCTCTGTATTTATAAATGTTAGTTAAACATATTTGAATTTATTACTGCTCAATATCTGAGTTGTTTGCTTCTGATACATACCTACAATCAACTGCATTACTAGCTGAGTTAACTACAAACTTGCAATGTTAAAGATTGCACTGCATTTTATTTTTCTGTCTATTTAACTGTTTCATTGAACGCTGTGGCCTGGGTCTCTCTGCAGTTATTTATTTTTCTATTTAAATGTATCATAGAAAACTGTGGTCTCTCTCACTCTCTCTATGCAGTAAGAGGGGGCTATTGTGTTTCACTTCATTGATATTCAGTGTTAAACACTTAGCCTAGAGGGTTTCTCTGTATTTATAAGTGTTAGTCAAATATCTTTGAATTTATTACTGCTCAATATTTCAGTTGTTTGGCTTCTGCAACATACCTATAATCAACTGCATTACTAATTGAGTGAAGTATAAACTTGCAGTGTTAAAGATTTACTGCATTTTATTTTTCTATTTGTTTCATTGAATATTGTGGTACGTGTCTCTCTGTAGTTATTTATTTTTCTATTTAATTGTTTCAGATAATACTGTCGTCTCTCTCTCTCTCCCTCTCTCTGCAGTAAGTGGTGGCTTTTGTGTTTCACTTCATTGATATTCAGTGTTAAACTCTTAGCCTAGAGGGTTTCGTTGTATTTATAAGTGTTAATCACTTATCTTTGAATTTATTACTGCTCAATATCTGAGTTGTTTGGCTTCTGCTACATACCTACAATAAACTGCATTACTAGCTGATTTAAGCACAAACTTGCAATGTCAAATATTGTACTGCATTTTATTTTTCTGTCTATTTAATTGTTTCATTGAATATCGTGGTCTGTGACTCTCTGTAGTTATTTACTTTTCTATTTATTTTTTTCATAAAATATTGTGGTCTCTCTCTCTGCAGTAAGTGGGGGCTATTGTGTTTCACTTCATTGATATTCATTGTTAAACTCTTAGACTAGAGGGTTTCTCTGTATTTATAAGTGTTAGTCACATATCTTTGACTGCAGTGGTGGTACTGCGGTAGCGTTGTCGCTTCACAGTAAGACGTTGTCCTGTTCTATTCTCAGCTAGAGCGTCTTCTGTGTGGAGACATGTGTGAATGGGCGTGCCTTCATTGAAGGTTGTGCATCAGGGCCGGCAACTCGGCACGTAAAAATCTATTACCAATCATTAGCGGACCGGAGTTCCGCTGTGGCGACCCCTAACCGGGAAAAGCCGAAGGACACAACAACAACAAAGTCACATATCTTTGAATTTATTACTGCTCAATATCTGAGTTGTTTGACTTCTGCTACATACCTACAATTAACTGCATTACTAGCTGAGTTAAGTACAAACTTGCAGTGGAAAAGATTGTACTGCATTTTATTTTTCTGTCCATTTAACTGTGTCATTGAATATAGTGGTCTGCGTCTCTCTGCAGTTATTTGTTTTTCTATTTAATTGTTTCATAGAATACTGTGGTCTCTCTATCTCTCTGCAGTAAGTGGGGGCTATTGTGTTTCACTTCACTGACATCAAGTGTTAGAACTCTTAGCCTAGAGGGTTTCTCTGTATTTATAAGTGGTAGTCACATATCTGTGAATTTTATTACTGCCCATTATCTGAGTTATTATGCTTCTCCTACATACCTACAATCAACTGCATTACTAGCTGTGCTAAGTACAAACTTGCGGTGTTAAAGATTGTACTGCATTTTATTTTTCTGTCTGTTTCATTGAATACTGTGGTCTGTGTCTCTCTGTAGTTATTTACTTTTCTATTTATTTTTTCATAAAATACTGTGGTCTGTCACTCTCTCTTTCTCTCTGCAGTAAGTGGGGGGGGGGCTATTGTGTTTCACTTAATAGATATTTATTGTTAAGCTCTTAGCCTAGAGGGTTTCTATGTATTTATAAGTGTTAGTCACATATCTCTGAATTTATTACTGTTCAATATCTGAGTTGTTTGGCTTCTGTTACATACTACAATTAACTGCATTACTAGCTGAGTTAAGTACAAACTAGCAGTGTTAAAGATTGCACTGCATTTTATTTTTCAGTCTATTTAATTGTGTCATTGAATATTGTTGTCTGTGTCTCTCTGTAGTTATTTATTTTTCAATTTAATTCTTCCATAGAATACTGTGGTCTCTCTCTCTCTCTGCAGAAAGTGGGGCAATTGTGTTTCACTTCACGGATATTCAGTATTAAACTCTTAGGCTACAGTATTTCTTTGTATTTATAATTGTTAGTCACATATCTTTAAATTTATTACTGCTCAATATCTGAGTTGTTTGGCTTCTGCTACATACCTACAATCAACTGCATTACTAGCTGAGTTAAGTACAAATTAGCAGTGTTAAAGATTGTACTGCATTTTATTTTTCTGTCAATTTAATGGTTTCATTGAATATTGTGATCTGTGTCTCTCTGTAGTTATTTATTTTTCTATCTAATTGTTTCCTAGAATACTGTGGCCTCTCTCTCTTTCTGCAGTAAGTGGGGGCTATTGTGTTTCACTTCATTGATATTCAGTGTTAAACTCTTAGCCTAGAGGGTTTCTCTGTATTTACAAGTGTTAGTTACAAATCTTTGAATTTATTACTGCTCAATATCTGAGTTGTTTGGCTTCTGCAACATATCTATAATCAACTGCATTACTAATTCAGTTAAGTATAAACTTGCAGTGTTAAAGATTTATTGCATTTTATTTTTCTATTTGTTTCATTGAATATTGTGGTATGTGTCTCTCTGTAGTTATTTATTTTTCTATTTAATTGTTTCAGATAATACTGTTGTCTCTCTCTCTCTCTCTGCAGTAAGTGGTGGCTTTTGTGTTTCACTTCATTGATATTCAGTGTTAAACTCTTAGCCTAGAGGGTTTTGTTGTATTTATAAGTGTTAATCACTTATCTTTGAATTTATTACTGCTCAATATCTGAGTTGTTTGGCTTCTGCTACATACCTACAATTAACTGCATTACTAGCTGAGTTAAGTACAAACTTGCAGTGGTAAAGATTGTACTGCATTTTGTTGTTCTGTCCATTTAATTGTGTCATTGAATATTGTGGTCTGCGTCTCTCCGTAGTTATTTGTTTTTCTATTTAATTGTTTCATAGAATACTGTGGTCTCTCTATCTCTCTGCAGTAAGTGGGGGCAATTGTGTTTCACTTCATTGACATTAAGTGTTAGAACTCTTAGCCTAGAGGGTTTCTATGTATTTATAAGTGGTAGTCACATATCTGTGAATTTTATTACTGCTCATTATCTGAGTTGTTAGGCTTCTCCTACATACCTACAATCAACTGCATTACTAGCTGTGTTAAGTACAAACTTGCGGTGTTAAAGATTGTACTGCATTTTATTTTTCTGTCTATTTGTTTCATTGAATACTGTGGTCTGTGTCTCTCTGTAGTTATTTACTTTTCTATTTTTTTTTTTTCATAAAATACTGTGGTCTCTCACTCTCTCTGCAGTAAGTGGGGGGGGGGGCTATTGTGTTTCACTTAATTGATATTTATTGTTAAGCTCTTAGCCTAGAATTTTTTTTATGCATTTATAAGTTTAGTCACATATCTTTGAATTTATTACTGTTCAATATCTGAGTTGTTTGGCTTCGGTTCAATACTACAATTAACTGCATTACTAGCTGAGTTAAGTACAAACTAGCAGTGTTAAAGATTGTACTGCATTTTAATTTTCTGTCTATTTAATTGTGTCATTGAATATTGTTGTCTGTGTCTCTCTGTAGTTATTTATTTTTCAATTTAATTCTTCCATAGAATACTGTGGTCTCTCCCCCTCTCTCTGCAGAAAGTGGGGGCTATTGTGTTTCACTTCATTGATATTCAGCATTAAACACTTAGGCTAGAGGGTTTCTTTGTATTTATAATTGTTAGTCATATATCATTAAATTTATTACAGCTCAATATCTGAGTTGTTTGGCTTCTGCTACATACCTACAATCAACTGCATTACTAGCTGAGTTACGTACAAATTAGCAGTGTTAAAGATTGTACTGCATTATATTTTTCTGTCTACTTAATGGTTTCATTGAATATTGTGATCTGTGTCTCTCTGTAGTTATTTATTTTTCTATCTAATTGTTTCCTAGAATACTGTGGCCTCTCTCTCTTTCTGCAGTAAGTGGGGGCTATTGTGTTTCACTTCATTGATATTCAGTGTTAAACTCTTAGCCTAGAGGGTTTCGTTGTATTTATAAGTGTTAATCACTTATCTTTGAATTTATTACTGCTCACTATCTGAGTTGTTTGCTTCTGCTACATATGTACAATCAACTGCATTACTAGCTGAGTTAACTACAAACTTGCAATGTTAAAGATTGTACTGCATTTTATTTTTTTGTCTATTTAACTGTTTTATTGAATATTGTGGCCTGGGTCTCTCTGCAGTTATTTATTTTTCTATTTAAATGTTTCATAGAATACTGTGGTCTCTCTCACTCTCTCTGCAATAAGAGTGGGCTATTGTGTTTCACTTTATTAATATTCAGTGTTAATCTCTTAGCCTAGAGGGTTTCTCCGTATTTATAAGTGTTAGTCACACATCTTTGAATTTATTACTGCTAAATATCTGAGTTGTTTGGCTTCTGCAACATACCTACAATCAACTGCATTACTACTTGAGTTAAGTATAAACTAGCAGTGTTAAAGATTGTACTGCATTTTATTTTTCTGGCTATTTAATTGTTTCATTGAATATTGTGGTATGTGTCTCTCTGAAGTTATTTATATTTCTTTTTAATTGTTTCAGATAATACTGTGGTCTCTCTCTATCTCTCTGCAGTAAGTGGTAGCTATTGTGTTTCACTTCATTGATATTCAGTGTTAAACTCTTAGCCTAGTGGGTTTTGCTGTATTTATAAGTGTTAATCACATATATTTGAATTTGTTACTGCTCAATGTCTGAGTTGCTTGGCTTCTGCAGCATACCTACAATCAACTGTATTACTAGTTGAGTTAAGCATAAACTTGCAGTGTTAAAGATTGCACTGCATTTTATTTTTCTGTCTATTTAATTGTTTCATTGAATATTGTGGTATGCGTCTCTCTCTCTAGTTATTTACTTTTCTATTCATTTTTTTCATAAAATACTGTGGGCTCTCTCTCTGCAGTAAGTGGGGGCAATTGTGTTTCACTTCATTGATATTCATTGTTAAACTCTTAGCCTAGAAGGTTTCTCTGTATTTATTAGCGTTAGTCAAAGATCTTTGAATTTATTACTGCTCAATATCTGAGTTGTTTGGCTTCTGCTACATACCTACAATTAACTGATAAGCCGCGGTGGTGCAGCGGTAGCATTGTTGCCTCACAGCAAGAAGTTCTCTCGTTCGATTCTCGGCTGGAGTGCGGGGAGTGCCTTCTGTGTGGAGTCTGCATGTCCTCCCGGTGGTCGAGTGGCGTTCAAAAAGACATGCGTGAATGGGCATGCCTTCGTTGAAGGTTGGGTGTCGATCTGGCAACTCAGCACCGTAAAAACCTACTACCAATTATTAGCGGACCGGAGTTCCACTGTGGTGAACCCTAACCGTGAAATGTCGAAAGACAAAAAAACAACAAAAACTAGCTGAGTTACGTACAATCTTGCAGTGTTAAAGATTGTACTGCATTTTATTTTTCTGTCTATTTAATTGTGTCATTGAATATTGTGGTCTGTGCCTCTCTGTAGTCATTTATTTTTCTATTTGTTTCATAGAATACTGTGGTCTCTCTATCTCTCTGCAGTAAGTGGGGGCTATTGTGTTTCACTTCATTGGCATTCAGTGTTAAAACTCTTAGCCTAGAGGCTTTCTCTGCATTTATAAGTATTAGTCACATATCTTTGAATTTATTACTGCTCAATATCTGAGTTGTTTGGCTTCTGCTACATACCTACAATCAGCTGCATTACTAGCTGAGTTAAATTTGGAGTGTTAAAGATTGTACTGCATGTTATTTTTCCATTTAATTGTTTCATTGAATATTTGGTCTGTGTCTCTCTGTAGTTATTTACTTTTCTATTTATTTTTTTTTCCATAAAATACTGTGGTCTCTCTCTCTCTTTCTCTTTGCAGTAAGTGTGTGTGGGGGGGCTATTGTGTTTCTCTTCACTGATATTAAGAAGGTATGTACCTACCATAATGTTCCATGTTAGTTGTCTTCTTCTCGCCTTCTTTCTTGCTGGTTGGGATTGGAGCCAACCCTCGGCTCCGACTCGGCCATTTTCTAAAGCTCAAGAGCTACTTACTGGCTCGAGGCCTCCCTATATCCCACAATGTCTGGCGCTAGACCCCCAGATCTCGTTTGGAAGACCTAACACCAACATAATACAAGAGGACAACTGTCCCAAAAGCAAGACTTCAGCTAGAGGGCTGAAGAAAAAAAGGGTAGAGGACATAAAACGGTAAAGTCTCAGCCAGTGACAAGACTCGTAGGAAGACTCTTCTCGGTCCATCTAGGCTAGGGGGATGGAGGGTGGGACACAAGAAGGAAGGTGAGAAGAAGACAAATAACATGGAAAGTTATGGTAGATACATAACTTCTTAATGTTAAGTTGTCTCTCTCGCCTTCATTCTTGCTGGTTGGGACAGCATCCCTAGCACCTTAGTCCTGGGTGGCTAATCGGAACAGACTCTTGAGCACAGTGGAACCAAAATCAGCTCTACTCCTAGAGGCCACGTCCAATTTATAATGTGAAAAGAAGGTATGAGGGGTGGCCCATGTGGCTGCCGCACAAATGGCTTCCATTGGTAGTCTTGCTTGAAAAGCTACCGACGTAGCTAAAGCCCTATTAGAGTGGCCTTTAGGTTTAGAAGGGAGTTCTTTATGCCTCAACTGATAAATAAGGGTAATAATAGCGGACAACCATGTGGATAAGGTTACTTTAGACACTGGTCGACCCTGCTTACCCTCCGCATAGGACAAGAAGAGTTGGTCTGATTTCCTTATTTGCTCAGTCCTATGCAAATAGAAACATAATTGTCTATGAACGTCCAACTGGTGTAATTTGTGTTCAGCTTTGTTGGAATAATTTGGAAAAAAGACTGGCAGATTGATGGATTGATTCAAACTGTTCTCGGAAGGGAACTTAGGAAGAAAATAGAAGTTATGTTCTTACCATAACGTTCCATGTTAGTTGTCTTCTTCTCGCCTTCTTTCTTGCTGGATGGGTTCGGAGCCGATCCTCGGCTCCGACTCGGCCACTCTAAAAGCTCGAGAGTTGGTTCCACCGGCTCGAGGCTCCCCTTATATCCCACAATGCTAGGCGTAATACCTCAGATCTCGTTTGTAAGCTAGGCCCAGCCAGGAAGAAATCCAGAACACTGGAAAGGGGAAACCCACCTCTATAAAATGGCAGAAGGAAGGTGACCTGAAACCTGATGAAGGAATATATACATAGTACAGTATATACATATATACAAATAGAGGTGGTAGGAAGAAAAGGTCACAATCAAACTCCTCTAGGTCTGTCCAGGCTAGGGGGAAGGAGGGTGGGACGCAAGAAAGAAGGCGAGAAGAAGACAACTAACATGGAACGTTATGGTAAGAACATAACTTCTATATGTTAAGTTGTCCATCTCGCCTTCATTCTTGCTGGATGGGACCGCGTCCCTAGCACCTTGTCTCGGGTAGCCTATCGGAACAGACTCTTGAGTACAGTGGAACCAAAATTAGCTCTGTCTCTAGAAGCTAACTCCAACTTATAATGAGAAATGAAAGTGTGAGGAGTAGCCCATGTAGCTGCCGCACAAATCGTATCAATAAGCAGCCTGTCTTGGAAAGCTATGGAAGTAGCCAAGGCTCTAGTTGAATGAGCCTTGGGTTTGTTTGGTAAGTTTTGATGCCTAATCTCATACACAAAGGAAATCAAGGATGTAAGCCATCTGGAGAGTGATACTTTCGAAACTGGAAGGCCCTTTCTGCCTTCTGCATAAGAAACAAACAATTGGTCAGCCTTTCTGGTCTGTTTGTTTCTATCCAAATAATACCTTAATTGTCGATGAACGTCTAGCCAATGTAATTTTTGTTCAGACCTGTTAGAATAGTTAGGAAAAAACACAGGAAGGTTAATGTTTTGATTTAGGTTAGTTGCAGAGGCTACTTTAGGCAAAAAGGATGGGTTGGTCCGTAAAGATACCCTATCCTTATGAAACAACAGATATGGTGGTCGACTGCAGAGTGCATGTAGCTCCGAGACTCTTCTAGCCGAAGTAATGGCTACCAAAAAGAGTGTTTTCCAGGACAGCAATTTCATTGAACAGGAAGCTGCAGGTTCAAAAGGGGGAAGAATCAAAGACGTGAGAACTAAGTTAAGGTCCTAAGAAGGAGGAGGATTTCTTATAGGAGGCTTGAGAAGAAAAACTCCCTTCAAAAAGGCTTTGCAAAGCTTGTGAGACATGATGGCAGAATCTGAGATTCCCACATGAAAGTTAGATATAGCTGCCAATTGAACTTTAAGAGTAGAAGGAGACGAACCTGCGTGAAATAGTTCGGCTAAAAAATCAAGGACCGATTGAATGGGAGCAGTGAAAGGATCCATGTCCCTTCCTTGTGCCCAATAAGAGAAATGTTTCCACTTACTAAGATAAATCTTCCGAGTGGAGGATTTATGGGAAGCTATTAAAATATCTCGAACTGAGTGAGATATTAGATGAAGCCTGGCTAGGGTTGGAATTGGAGGAACCAAGCAGTGAGGTTCAGGGAGGGAAGGGAGCGATGTAACTGACCCGACTGATGGGTCAAAAGATCTGGAACTAGGTCCAGATGCCAGGGTTGCTCCAACAGAAAATGGTGCAGAAAGCGGAACCAAACTTGTCGAGGCCAATAAGGGGCAATGAGGATCAAGGAAGCTTTCTGAGCGATGGCTTTCTGTATCACTTGAGAAATTAGTGGGAAGGGAGGAAATGCATACAGAAGTCCCCGGGGCCAAACTTGGACTAGAGCGTCTCTGCTGGGATGGCCTGGTAGGGGAAAGAGGGTGAAATAATCTCTGCACTTTCTGTTTTGGGGAGTAGCAAAAAGGTCGCAGCAAGGCTGGCCCCACTTCAGAAAAATTTCTTCCACTACTGAATTTTTCAGAGAACACTTGTGAGGCATGAGAATAGCTCTGCTCAATTTGTCCGCAATGACATTGGACTTCCCGGGGATGTGCGTTGCTATCAGAAACCGCTGAGAAGAAATCGCCCATTGCCACAGTCTGAGTGCCTCTCGACATAGGGGGTAGGATCTGGTTCCACCTTGTTTGTTGATATACCACACTACAGACATGTTGTCCGTCTGTATTGCTATCGTTCCCAACGAAAGAGAGTCTTGAAGGGCTTGCAACGCTAAAAGCACTGCTCTCATCTCTAGAACATTTATATGCAAGTGGCGTTCGCAAGGTTGCCATATGCCCTGGACTGTCCTGCCCTGATAATGCCCCCCCCACCCGATCAGGGAGGCGTCCATCGTCAGAGTAGCAACCGGAGGGGGAGGGACAAAGGGTCTTCCTAAGAAGAGCTGGGGGGAAGAAATCCACCAAAGAAGGTGATTCCTGCATGCTTGCGTTATCACAATGGTGTGGGACATCGGAAGTTGTTGGTATGACCATTGTGTGAAGAGCATCTATTGTAAGATTCTCATGTGAAATCTGGCTAATAGAAGTAGAGGGATAGCAGCTGCCATTATCCCCAGTACTTTCAGGACCAGTCTGACTTTGATTCTGTTGCTGTGGAAAAGAAGAGAGACTAGTTTGTGTATGTCTGCTATCCTTTGGTCTGTAAGTCTCGCTGACATGCTGACTGTGTCTAGATTTGCGCCTATGAAGGTAATAGCACGACAAAGCGACAAAACAGACTTTTCGCAATTTATTGAGATACCTAGCTTTCGAAATATGCGAAAAGTGTAGTCTCTGGCAAGTAGCAGAAGATGCTTGGTGGGAGCTGTAAGGAGCCAGTCGTCTAAGTATGGAAACACCTGGAATCCTTGACGTCTCAGGTGAGAGGCAACCACTGCCATGCATTTGGTAAACACCCGGGGGGCTGTGGTGAGTCCAAAGGGCAGGGCTCTGAATTGAAAGTGACTGGTTCACAGCCTGAAGCGGAGGTCCTGGAGCATCTGTTCATTTTTATATGATAGTACGCATCCTGGAGGTCTATAGAGCACATCCAGTTTTCCTTCCCCAATAGGGGTAGGATGGATTGCAACGTGACCATCCGAAATCTTGTTTTCTTGACAGACTTGTTCAAGATGCTGAGGTCCAAAATGGGCCTCCAGTCCCCTGTTTTCTTTGGAAC
This sequence comes from Protopterus annectens, assembly GCF_019279795.1. Classification (NCBI taxonomy): domain Eukaryota; kingdom Metazoa; phylum Chordata; order Ceratodontiformes; family Protopteridae; genus Protopterus; species Protopterus annectens. Next base: position 124,939,663 of record NC_056733.1, on the reverse strand, counting down.
CAAAAAGAATTTGGAGTAGATTCCGGATCCTTGCTGGTCTGCTGGAACTGGCTAAATGGCTCTTTTTGCAAGCAACTTTGATATTTCTAACGCTGCTTGTTCCCTTTGAGCGGGTGGAACATCTGGAAGGGACTTTTTTGATTGATTTGGAATGCGAAAGAACGGAATGGAATAGCCTTCGGAAATGATGGACTGTACCCATTTGTCTTGAGTTAGAGATCGCCAGGCTTCTGGGTAAAGTGATAGTCTTCCCCCGACTGCCTCAGAAGGTGGACAGTCGGGCAACATCTCAGGGATGCTGAAAGGGCTTATCGGAAAAAGTTTCTCGATTGCCCTGGTTCTGCGGACCCCCCCCTGCCTCTAGGGCGGCGTCTACCATTATTGTTCCCCCCCACTGCCTCTAGAGGGGAACCGACTCTGTGCGTCAGGCAAGGCCCCTTGACATTGCTTGCGGAACCACATCTTTCCACTTTTCTAGCCCTTGGGGTAAGGCCTAGAAGGAGTAGAAAAACGGACTCCGACGGCAGAAAGAGTTTTGCCATCAGTCTCGCACCTTGTCAGGGTTTCTTTCACTTGAGGACCAAAAAGGGACGATCCATCAAACGGGGAATTAGTGAAAGATGTCTTAAAGGGGTCCGCAAAATTACATAGCCGCATCCAGGCATGCCGGCGTAAGGCCACACCTGTACCTGCGGCTCTGCTCGCTCCATCAGCCGCATATGACAGAAGGCGCATGGAGGAGTTAGCTATCGAATTGAGGGTAGCCAGCTGAGCGTTCATCTTATCCTGAAAACCCGCAGCTGTTGGATCCTTTAACATCTCACTCGCTTCCTTGATCAAGTCTCTTTGAAGACGAGTGAAATGACAGAGGTAGTTCAGCGAACGCATAGAAAAGGTCGCTGACGAAAACATCCGCTTCCCGTACCTGTCCATAGACCTAGATTCCTTGTTAGGGGGATGGACAGGTACTGAAGGATCAGCTAGTTCCTTCTTGGTGGCAGCAGCTACCACCATAGCATCCACAGAAACTCCTTTAGTCAGAAATTGCTTGTCTGCTGGTGCTGTAATAAACTTTGAAGGTCTCCTGGGGGTGGGGTCCACAGAGTCAGGAGCCGTCCAAGCCTTTTTTGCTACCACCTGCATAAGGGGGTCAAGGGGGGGGGACACCCAGGAGGTGGAAGGGCGAGAGCCGAACACCTCAAGATACACAGATTCATCCTCCGAAGGGTTAAGGGCTGGCCAATTCCCCCTCTGTTTTAAGATCTCCAGGATGTCTGCAAAGGAGACATCTTCAGAGGGGGAACGGGGGGAACCTTCAGAATCCTCTAAATCCGTGTCAGAGGTGACAGACTCAGGTGAGTCTATGTGCTTCCTCTTGCACTTCCTCTTCCTAGGGGGCTCTCCTGCCAATTCAGGAGAGGCCTCGGAAGAGGAAGAGATCCCCACAGGGGATTCTTGAGGAGCTGGCTCACTGCGGTCTGGGATGAGGGAGTGAGTAGAAATTACCTGAGGCACCGAGGAGGGAGGGGCGGATGGAGCCGACTGAGGAGTTGAACCAGGTTCCAACACACTCCGCATGACCTCGAAAGCACCCCTGTCAGGCAGAGCCAGATGTCCCCGCTCCGAAAAGCTGAAAACCTCCCTTGGCACCGACAGTGATGGCTCCGAGGCCAATGTCGGAGCCGAACTCACTAGCGCCGAAGCACTGAGAGGAAGAGTGGGGTCGGACAAGGGTCCGATGCCACTCACCCCCTCGGAGCCGACGAGGGAAGTCCGGCGCCGAGATTCTTCCAAAGAGGAAATCGGAGCAGACGACGGCGCCGAAGACAATTGTATCGGCTCCGACGCTACCACAGTCTTGGGTCCGAAACGCCCCGGCTCCGAACTCAAAGGAGTCGGAGGAGGAACATTTTGAGAAATTGGATTCAGCATCGACTGATGAGTCGGGCTCTGAAGCATCTGGGCAAGTGCCTCGGACTTAAGAAGTCGACTCACTACCCTCTGAAGGTCATGGTCCGAAAGTCTCGACGACCTAAAGAGGTGAGATCTATGGCTCCATTCAGACAGCAAGGGAGATGCTGGAGCCGAATGAACGGAGCCAAGAGATGGTGACCTAGACCTCTTCCTAGTTGTCGGTTCCGATAGTATTATCGGAGCCGACTCAGAGATTTCCAATACCTCGGCTCCGGCCGGAGCCGAGGGAACCGAAGAAATAAGAGTTCGAGTCTCATCGGCTCCAGCTGGAGCCGATGTTGTAGCAGACTTCGATGTCTTAGGTGTCGACTCAGAACCTGGAGCCGACGACCTAGAAACCTTAGAGGGTTTACCCGAAGAAACAGTCGGGGGACCCTCAGGTTTTAATAAGCCTCTTAAAATAAGCTTATTTTTTCTTTCCTGCAGGACTCTAGGGCTGAAGCCATGGCATACAGCACAAGAGTCCTGCAGGTGTAAAGGTCCCAGGCAGTAAACACAAGAAGTGTGACCGTCTGTCAGAGACATCTTCTGACAGCACGAATCACACTTCTTGAAGCCTGAGACCTTCGAATCCTTAGACATTTTAAGGAATAAGTGCAATCACACACACACAAACACACTGATTACACTACTCACTAAAATAAACTAATAACTTTAAACTAATAAAATTAGATAGTTTTAAAAATCCCTACAAAAAACACATACACTCCACTACTAAGAGGGGATGGAAGGGCCCGAAGGCCTAAGGGAAGAATATATAAGTTCTTGTGGTAAGGATGGGTGAAGAACAAGAAGGAAGGGATAAAAATCCACTAAAACTAAGGGAATTATTAACAAAAAAACTAATTTAAAAGGAGTTTATTAAACTTTAAATTGTTTAACTAACTAACCTGAAGCCGGTAGAAGCAACACACCTCGATCGCTGTAGCGGCAAACGAGATCTGAGGTATTACGCCTAGCATTGTGGGATATAAGGGGAGCCTCGAGCCGGTGGAACCAACTCTCGAGCTTTTAGAGTGGCTGAGTCGGAGCCGAGGATCGGCTCCGAACCCATCCAGCAAGAATGAAGGCGAGATGGATAACTTAACATCGAAGGATTAGCCCTGAGTGAAACTCTATCCTTATGGAAAACTAGATAAGGAGGACGAACACAAAGGGCTTGAAGTTCAGAAACTCTCCTCGCTGAAGTAATGGCCACCAAAAAGAGGGGTTTCCAAGTAACCAATTTCAAGGGACAGGAAGCTGCAGGTTCAAAGGGAGGAAGTATCAAGGAAGCTAGGATCAAATTTAAGACCCACAGAGGCGGGGGATCTTTCACTGGAGGCCTGAGCAAGATTGTTCCTTTCAGAAAGGCTTTGCAAAGCTTATGGGACATGATGCTGGTTTCTGACAGGCCCGTATGGAAATTAGAGATTGCCGCTAATTGAACTCTAATGGTGGCCGACGAGGAGCCCGCTTGAAAAAGTTCTGCTAAGAAGTCCAGAACGTTATGGACAGGGGCAGTGAAGGGATCTATATTTCTAGCCTCTGCCCAGAAAGAGAAACGTTTCCACTTGCTAGCATAAGTCTTCCTGGTTGTAGGTTTGTGCGAGGAAAGGATAATCTCATGCACTGAAATACAAATACTGGGAAGCCTGGCTAAGGTTGGAGGTGGAGCAACCAAGCAGTGAGGTTGAGAGACTGAAAAGACTGATGCAGCCTGCCCGACTGATGGATTAGGAGGTCCGGAACTGGGTCCAGATTCCAAGGCTGCTCTAGAAGGTGACGATGCAGGAAAGGGAACCAGATTTGTCGAGGCCAGTAGGGGGCAATGAGCATCATCCTGCAACCCAGCACGTAGCTTTCTGAATTAGTTTGGGAATTAGTGGAAAGGGTGGGAATGCATACAGAAGTCCCTGGGGCCAATCGTGAACTAAAGCATCTCTGGGGGAGTGTCCGGGAAGAGGGAAGAGAGTGAAGAAATTGTCACACTTGCTGTTGAGAGGAGTTGCGAAAAGGTCGCAGCAAGGCTGACCCCATTTGCGGAAGATTCTGTCAGCTACTGTCCGGTTGAGAGACCACTTGTGAGGCATGAGAAGAGCTCTGCTTAGCCTGTCCGCTATGACGTTGGACTTCCCAGGGATGTTCACTGCTGTCAGAAACCGTTGAGAGGAGATCGCCCACTGCCATAGTCTGAGTGCTTCTCGACATAAGGGATATGACTTGGTTCCGCCCTGCTTTTTGATGTACCACACTACAGACATATTGTCTGTCTGAATTGCAATGGTCCCAGTGGGTAGAGAGTTCTGAAGAGCTTGCAATGCTAAAAGCACCACCCTCATCTCCAAGATGTGTATGTGCAAGTGGTACTCGTGGGGCTGCCAGGTGCCCTGGACAGTCCTGCCCTGAAAATGCCCCCCCACCCGATCAGGGAGGCATCCGTGGTCACCGTGGCAACTGGAGGAGGAAGGACAAATGGTCTGCCCTGGGGTACTGACAGAGAGACCATCCACCAAGCCAAATGGTCTTTGCATGATTGCGTGATTATTATCTTGTGAGACAAAGGAAGTTGTTGAAAGGACCATTGGGTGAAAAGCATCCACTGGAGAATCCTCATGTGAAAATGAGCCAGGGGAACTAATATGATCGCTGCTGCCGTGAGACCTAAGGTTTTATGACGAATTTGGCCTGAATCTTTCTGCATCCTAATAATACCTGTACATGTCGGCGAATGTCTGCCACTCTGTCTACTGGTAGCCTTGCAGACAGATCTTTCGTATTTAATCTTGTGCCTATAAAGGTTAAGGACTGACAAGGCGACAATGCAGACTTTTCAAAATTTATTGAGATACCTAGGTTGGAGCATGTTTGGATGGTATAATCCCTGGCTCTTAGCAACTGATGTCTGGTGGTAGCAGTAAGGAGCCAGTCATCTAGATATGGAAACACCTGGAATCCCTGCCGTCTCATGTGAGCGGTAACCACTGCCATGCATTTGGTGAACACCCTGGGGGCTGTGGTGAGACCAAAGGGCAGGGCTCTGAACTGGTAATGACTGGCTCCCAGCCGGAAGTGGAGAAACCTTCTGGAACGCCTATCCATTTTGATGTGGTAGTATGCATCCTGAAGATCTATGGAGCACATCCAAGTGACCTGACCAAAAAAGGGTAGAATGGACTGAAGCGTGACCATCTGGAACTTCGTTCTTTGAACAGACGTGTTTAGTCTGCTGAGATACAAAATGGGTCTCCAGTCCCCTGTCTTCTTTGGTGCCAAAAAGAACTTTGAGTAAATTCCAGATCCTTGCTGGTCTGCTGGGACTTGTTGGATGGCCCGTTTTTTTAGCAGTCTTGAAATTTCTTGTACTGCCTGTTCCCTTAGACTGGGTGGAACATCTGGGATGGTGTTGTTTGATTTTAAGGGAGTGTGGTGTGGACAAGCGGGATTTTGTAACCTCTGGATATGATAGACTGTACCCATCTGTCTCGAGTGATGAGACACCAGGCTTCTGGGTACAGAGACAACCTTCCCCCGACTGCCTCCGAAGGCGGACAGCCGGGCAGCCCCTCAGGGGTGCTGGAAGGGCTTGTCAGAGAAAGATTCTCTGCTGCCCTGATTCTGCGGACCCCCTCTGCCCCGCGGGCGGCGTCTATTGTTATTCCCTCCTCTGCCTCTGGAGGGAAACTCTCCACGTGTGTCAGGCATGGCTCTCTGGAGTTTCCGGAACCACATCTTCCCACTCTTCTGACCCTTAGGGTATGGTCTAGAGGGAGTGGAAAAACGGACTCCAACGGCAGAGAGAGTCTTGCCTTCCTGCTCACATCTGGTAAGTGTATCTTTCACCTGAGGTCCAAACAGAGCCGAAGCATCAAAAGGGGTGTTGGTGAAAGACGCCTTGAAGGGATCAGCGAAGTTACATAACCGCATCCAGGCATGCCTTCTCAAAGCCACGCCTGTGCCTGCGGCTCTACTTGCCCCATCAGCCGCATACGAAATGAGCCGCATGGAGGCGTTAACGATAGAATTAAGAGTCGCCAGCTGGGAGTTTATCTTGTCTTGAGCCCCCGCAGCTGATGGATCTTGCAAGGTATCTCCTAGCTCCTTGAGGAGATCCCTCTGAAGATGGGTGAAGTGGCACAAATAATTCAGCGACCGCATGAAGAAGGTCGCCGAGGAAAATATCCGCTTCCCGTATCTATCCATCGTCCTATACTCTTTGTTAGGGGGATGGACAGGTACAGAAGAGTCAGCCAACTCCTTTTTCGTGGCAGCTGCTACCACCATGGCATCAACGGGGACACCCTTTGTCAGAAACTGTTTATCTTGGGGGGCCATGATAAACTTAGTAGGCCTGTGAGAGGTTGGTTCCAGTGTGTCTGGAGCTAACCACACCTTCCAAGCCACCACTTCCACTAATGGATCGAAAGGCGGAAACACCCAGGAAGTGGAGGGGCGAGAACCAAACGCATCCAAGTATACCAACTCGTCCTCAGAAGGGTTAAGGGCAGACCAGTTCCCCCTCTGCTTGAGGATCTCAAGGATGTCTGAGAAAGAGACATCTTCAGGAATCCTCCAAGTCAGTATCTGACGTGACCGACTCTGGGGAGTAAACATGTTTCCTCTTACATTTCCTCTTTTGAGGGGGCTCCTCTGAAATCTCAGGGGAGGGCTCGGAAGAGGAAGATACACCCAGTGGGGAGACCTGGAGCATTTGGTCCCCTTGCTTGGGGTCTGGAGGAAAGGCAGAGAGACTGAAGCAGGCACCCTGGGGGTAGGAGCTGAAGGGGCTGATCGAGGTGCAGACGCAGAAGTCAGCACGCTCCTCATGACCACGAAAGCACCCCTGTCTGGCACAGAAGAGGGCCCTCGCTCCGAGGAGACAGGAATCCTCTCCGGCACCGAAAGGGATGGCTCCGAGGCTGATGTAGGAGCCGAGCTTACCTGCGCCGAAGCTCCGACAGGGAGAACGGGGTCGGACAAGGGTCCAATGCCACTCGCCCCCTCAGAGCCAACGAGGGAGTCTTGGCGCCCAGATCCCTCCAAGGACGGAACCATTGAAGAAATCGGAGCCGACGAAGGAGCTGAAAGGGGAAGCATCGGCGCCGACGTTTCCAGGACCCAAGCCCCAACAAGCTCCGGCTCCGAATGACAGGAGGAGGAGTCCCAGGAGGAACTACTTCAGAAAGGGGAGCAGCCACAGCCTGATGAGGAGGGCTAGTTAACATTTTAGCCAGGGCATGCGATTTGAGGAGTCTACTAACCACTCTCTCCAAGTCATGATCGGACAGCCTCGAGAACCGAGAAGAGTGGGACCTATGGCTCCGTTCGGACTGTAGCAAAGGTGATCCCGGAGCCGAGCGAATCGACTCCAGGGATGGCGATCTGGATTGGTTACGGCTCCCTGACGGCTCCAACACCAAGGTCGGAGCCGAGATAGATTTTGATACTTTGGTCCCGGACGGAACCGAAATTGAAGCAGATGCTCCACCTGGCGATGGCTCCGTACTGGGAGCCAACGGCTTGATGGGCTTAGGGGTTTTAGCTAGCTGAGACTTTGCCGGAGACCCCTAAGGCTTTAATAAACCCCTGAGAATTAACTTGTTCCTACGCTCCTGCAGGACTCTTGGACTAAAGGCATGACATACCGAGCAAGAGTCCTGCAGGTGTAGGGAACCAAACAATAAACACAAGAAGTTTGACCGTCTGTCAGAGACATTTTCTGACAGCACAAGTCACACTTCTTGAATCCTGATACCTTGGTATCCTTTGACATGTTATAAGATAAAAGGAATACCGATGGATGAAAACTTTTGACTAGTGCACAAAAAACACACACACTAGCACACACACACTAGTCCCACACCTTCACACAAAAAATTTTAGGTAACTATACAAACTAAAACTAAGAGACTAAGATTTTAGACTACAAAGGCTAAACACTACTTCCTACTGAAAAACAATGTAAAAGGGAAGGGGATAGCCTCTAACTTAAACGGCTTACTTAGGGTGAGGGGGGGGGGGATTCTCAGTTTCCTAAGGGTCAGAAAAACACGGGAAACCTAAGACTAGTCTACAGTACTATTCTGATTAACAAAAAGATTCGACAAAATATATATAACAGTTAAACTACTAAAAGTACAAAAGACTAATACAACCTGAGCCAGTGAAGCGCAACCTCGTAGCTGAAGCGGCAAACGAGATCTGGGGGTCTAGCGCCATGCATTGTGGGATATAGGGAGGCCTCAAGCCAGGAAACAGCTCTCGAGCTTTAGAAAATGGCCGAGTCAGAGCGGAGGGTCGGCTCCGAACCCAACCAGCAAGAATGAAGGCGAGAGAGACAACTTAACATTTATTGTTAAACTCTTAGCCTAGAGGGTTTCTTTGTATTTATAAGTGTTAGTCACATATCTCTGAATTTATTACTGCCCAATATCTGAGTTGTTTGGCTTCTGCTACATAAGTACAATCAACTGCATTACTAGCTGTGCTAAGTACAAACTTGCAGTGTTAAAGATTGTACTGCATTTTATTTTTATATCTATTTGTTTCATTGAATACTGTGGTCTGTGTCTCTCTGTAGTTATTTATTTTCCCATTTAATTGTTTCATAGAATACTGTGGTCTCTCTCTCTCTGCAGTAAGTGGGGGCTATTGTGTTTCACTTCATTGATAATCATTACTAAAGTCTTAGCCTAGAGGGTTTCTCTGTATTTATAAATGTTAGTCACATATCTTGGAATTTATTACTGCTCAATATCTGAGTTGTTTGGTTTCTGCTACATACCTAAAATTAACTGCATTACTAGCTGAGTGACGTACAAACTTGCAATGTTAAAGATTGCACTGCATTTTATTTTTCTGTCTATTTAATTGTGTCATTGAATATTGTGGTCTGTGTCTCTCTGTAGTTTTTTTTCTATTATATTGTTTCATAGAATACTGCGGTCTTTCTATCTCTCTGCAGTAAGTGGGGGCTATTGTGTTTCACTTCATTGACATTCAGTGTTAAAACTCTTAGCCTAGAGGGTTTCTGTGTATTTATAACTGTTAGTCACATATCTTGAATTTATTACTGCTCAATATCTGAGTTGTTTGGCATCTGCTACATACTACAATTAATTGCATTACTAGCTGTGTTAAGTACAAACTTGCGGTGTTAAAGATTGTACTGCATTTTATTTTTCTATTTGTTTAATTGAATACTGTGATCTGTGTCTCTCTGTAGCTATTTACTTTTCTATATATTTATTTTTTTTTTCATAAAATACTGTGGTCTCTCACTCTCTCTTTCTCTCTCCAGTAAGTTGGGGGCTACTGTGTTTCACTTCATTGATATTCACTGTTGAACTCTTAGCCTAGAGGGTTTCTATGTATTTATAATTTTTAGTCACATATCTTTGAATTTATTACTACTCAATATCTGACTTGTTTGGCTTCTGCTACATACCTACAATCAACTGCATTACTAGCAGAGTTAAGTACAAACTAGCAGAGTTAAAGATTGTACTGCATTTTATTATTCTGTCTATTTAATGGTTTCATTGAATATTGTGATGTGTCTCTCTGTAGTTATATATGTTTCTATCTAATTGTTTCATAAAATACTGTGGCCTCTCTCTCTCTGCAGTAAGTGGGGGCTATTGTTTTTCACTTCATTGATATTCAGTATTACACTCTTAGCCTAGAGGGTTTCTTTGTAATTATAAGTGTTAGTTACACATCTTTGAATTTATTATTGCTGAATATCTGAATTGTTTGCTTCTGCTACATACATACAATCAACTACATTACTAGCTGAGTTTACAAACTTGCAATCTTAAAGATTGTACTGCATTATATTTGTCTGTCTATTTAACTGTTTCATCAAATATTGTGGCCTGGGTCTCTCTGCAGTTATTTATTTTTCTATTTAAATGTTTCATAGAATACTGTGGTCTCTCTCACTCTCTCTCTCCCTCTGCAGTAAGAGGGGCTATTGTGTTTCACTTCATTGATATTCAGTGTTAAACTCTTAGCCTAGTGGGTTTTTCTATATTTATAAGTGTTAGTCACATATCTTTGAATTTATTACTGTCAATATCTGAGTTGTTTGGCTTCTGCTACATACCTACAATCAACTGCATTACTAGTATAAACCTGCAGTGCTAAAGATTGTACTGCATTTTATTTTTCTGTCTAATTGTTTCATTGAATATTGTGGTATGTGTCTCTCTGTAGTTATTTACTTTTCTATTTATTTTTTTCATAAAATACTGTGTTCTCTCTCTCTCTGCAGTAAGTGAGGGCTATTGTGTTTCACTTCAGTGATGTTCATTGTTAAACTCTTAGCCTACAGGGGTTCTGTGTATTTATAAGTGTTAGTCACATATCTTTGAATTTATTACTGCTCAATATCTGAGTTGTTCGGCTTCTGCTACATACCTACAATTAACTGCATTATTAGCTGAGTGACGTACAAACTTGCAGTGTTAAAGATTGCAATGCATTTTATTTTTCTGTCTATTTAATTTTGTCATTCAATATTGTGGTATGTGTCTCGCTGTAGTTATTTATTTTTCTATTTAATTGCTTCATAGAATAATGTGGTCTCTCTATCTGCAGTAAGTGGGGGCTATTGTGTTTCACTTCATTGACATTCAGTGTTAAAACTCTTAGCCTAGAGGGTTTCTGTGTATTTATAACTGTTAGTCACATATCTTGAATTTATTACTGCTCAATATCTGAGTTGTTTGGCTTCTGTACATAACTACAATAAACTGCATTACTAGCTGTGTTAAGTACAAACTTGCAGTGTTAAAGATTGTACTGCATTTTATTTTTCTATTTGTTTCATTGAATACTGTGGTCTGTGTCTCTCTGTAGTTATTTACTTTTCTATTCATTTATTATTTTTTTATAAAATACTGTGGTCTCTCACTCTCTCCTTCCCTCTGCAATAAGTTGGGGCTATTGTGTTTCACTTCATTGATATTTGTTGTTGAACTCTTAGCCTAGTGTGTTTCTCTGTATTTTTAAGTGTTAGTCACATATCTTTGAATTTATTACTGCTCAATATCTGAGTTGTTTGGCTTCTGCTACATACTACAATTAAGTGCATTACTAGCTGAGTTAAGTACAAACCTGCAGTGTTAAAGATTATACTGCATATTATTTTTCTATTTAATGGTTTCATTGAATATTCTGATGTGTCTCTCTGTAGTTATTTATTTTTCTATCTAATTGCTTCATAAAATACTGTTGCCTCACTCTCTCTCTCTGCAGTAAGTGGAGGCTATTGTGTTTCACTTTACTGATATTCAGTGTTAAACTCTTAGCCTAAAGGGTTTCTCTGTATTTATAAATGTTAGTTAAACATATTTGAATTTATTACTGCTCAATATCTGAGTTGTTTGCTTCTGATACATACCTACAATCAACTGCATTACTAGCTGAGTTAACTACAAACTTGCAATGTTAAAGATTGCACTGCATTTTATTTTTCTGTCTATTTAACTGTTTCATTGAACGCTGTGGCCTGGGTCTCTCTGCAGTTATTTATTTTTCTATTTAAATGTATCATAGAAAACTGTGGTCTCTCTCACTCTCTCTATGCAGTAAGAGGGGGCTATTGTGTTTCACTTCATTGATATTCAGTGTTAAACACTTAGCCTAGAGGGTTTCTCTGTATTTATAAGTGTTAGTCAAATATCTTTGAATTTATTACTGCTCAATATTTCAGTTGTTTGGCTTCTGCAACATACCTACAATCAACTGTATTACTAGTTGAGTGACGTACAAACTTGCAGTGTTAAAGATTGCAATGCATTTTATTTTTCTGTCTATTTAATTTTGTCATTCAATATTGTGGTATGTGTCTCGCTGTAGTTATTTATTTTTCTATTTAATTGCTTCATAGAATAATGTGGTCTCTCTATCTGCAGTAAGTGGGGGCTATTGTGTTTCACTTCATTGACATTCAGTGTTAAAACTCTTAGCCTAGAGGGTTTCTGTGTATTTATAACTGTTAGTCACATATCTTGAATTTATTACTGCTCAATATCTGAGTTGTTTGGCTTCTGTACATAACTACAATAAACTGCATTACTAGCTGTGTTAAGTACAAACTTGCAGTGTTAAAGATTGTACTGCATTTTATTTTTCTATTTGTTTCATTGAATACTGTGGTCTGTGTCTCTCTGTAGTTATTTACTTTTCTATTCATTTATTATTTTTTTATAAAATACTGTGGTCTCTCACTCTCTCCTTCCCTCTGCAATAAGTTGGGGGCTATTGTGTTTCACTTCATTGATATTTGTTGTTGAACTCTTAGCCTAGTGTGTTTCTCTGTATTTTTAAGTGTTAGTCACATATCTTTGAATTTATTACTGCTCAATATCTGAGTTGTTTGGCTTCTGCTACATACTACAATTAAGTGCATTACTAGCTGAGTTAAGTACAAACCTGCAGTGTTAAAGATTATACTGCATATTATTTTTCTATTTAATGGTTTCATTGAATATTCTGATGTGTCTCTCTGTAGTTATTTATTTTTCTATCTAATTGCTTCATAAAATACTGTTGCCTCACTCTCTCTCTCTGCAGTAAGTGGAGGCTATTGTGTTTCACTTTACTGATATTCAGTGTTAAACTCTTAGCCTAAAGGGTTTCTCTGTATTTATAAATGTTAGTTAAACATATTTGAATTTATTACTGCTCAATATCTGAGTTGTTTGCTTCTGATACATACCTACAATCAACTGCATTACTAGCTGAGTTAACTACAAACTTGCAATGTTAAAGATTGCACTGCATTTTATTTTTCTGTCTATTTAACTGTTTCATTGAACGCTGTGGCCTGGGTCTCTCTGCAGTTATTTATTTTTCTATTTAAATGTATCATAGAAAACTGTGGTCTCTCTCACTCTCTCTATGCAGTAAGAGGGGGCTATTGTGTTTCACTTCATTGATATTCAGTGTTAAACACTTAGCCTAGAGGGTTTCTCTGTATTTATAAGTGTTAGTTAAATATCTTTGAATTTATTACTGCTCAATATTTCAGTTGTTTGGCTTCTGCAACATACCTACAATCAACTGTATTACTAGTTGAGTTAAGTATAAACTTGCAGTGTTAAAAATTGTACTGCATTTTATTTTTCTGTCTATTTAATTGTTTCATTGAATATTGTGGTATGTATCTCCCTGTAGTTATTTATTTTTCTATTTAATTGTTTCAGACAATACTGTGGTCTCCCCCTCTCTCTGCAGTAAGTGGTGGCTATTGTGTTTCACTTCACTGATATTCAGTGTTAAACTCTTAGCATAGAGGGTTTCACTATATTTATAAGTGTTAATCACATATATTTGAATGTATTACTTCTCAATATCTGAGTTGTTTGGCTTCTGCAACTTACCTACAATCAACTGTATTACTAGTTGAGTTAAGTATAAACTTGCAGTGTTAAAGATTGTACTGCATTTTATTTTTTTCTCTTTATTTGTTTCATTGAATATTGTGGTACGTGTCTCTCAGTAGTTATTTATTTGTCTATTTATTTTTTCACAAAATACTGTGGTCTCTCTCTCTCTCTCTGTAGTAAGTGGGGGCTATTGTGTTTCACTTCATTGATGTTCATTGTTAAACTCTAAGCCTACAGGGTTTCTCTGTATTTATAAGTGTTAGTCACATATCTTTGAATTTATTACTGCTCAATATCTGCGTTGTTTGGCTTCTGCTACATACATACAATCAACTGCATTACTAGCTGTGGTTAAGTACAAACTTGTGGTGTTAAAGATTGTACTGCAATTTATTTTTCTATTTGTTTCATTGAATACTGTGGTCTGTATCTCTCTGTAGTTATTTATTTTTCTTTTAATTGTTTCATAGAGTACTGTGGTCTCTCTCACTCTCTGCAGTAAGTGGGGGCTATTGTTTCACTTCACTTCACTGATATTCAGTGCTAAACTCTTAGCCTAGAGGGTTTCCTCTGTATTTATAAGTGTTAGTCACATATCTCTGAATTTATTACTGCTCAATATCTGACTTGTTTGGCTTCTGCTACATACATACAATCAACTGCATTACTAGCTGAGTTAAGTACAAACTTGCAGCATTAAAGATTGTATTGCATTTTATTTTTCTGTCTATTTAATTGCTTCATTGAATATTGTGGTCTGTGTCTCTCTGTAGTTATTTATTTTTCCGTTTAATGGTTTCATAGAATACAGTTGTCTCTCTCTCTCTGCAATAAGTGGGGGCTATTGTGTTTCACTTCATTGATATTCAGTATTAAACTCTTTGCCTAGAGGGTTTCTCTATATTTATAAGTGTTAAGCACATATCTTTGAATGTATTACTGCTCAATATCTGAGTTAGTTGGCTTCTGCTACATACCTATAATCAACTGCATTACTAGCTGAGTTAAGAACAATCTTGCAGTGTTAAAGATTGTACTCTATTTTATTTTTCTTTCTATTTAATTGTTTCATTGAATATTGTGGTCTGTGTCTCTCTGTAGTTATTTATTTTTTTATTTAATTGTTTCATAGAATACTGTGGTCTCTCTCTCTCTCTACTGTACGTGGGGGCTATTGTGTTTCACTTCATTGATATTCAGTGTTAAACTTTTACCCTAGAGGGTTTCTCTGTATTTATAAGTGTTAGTCACATATCTCTGAATTTATTACTGCTCAATATCTGAGTTGTTTGGCTTCTGCTACATATCTACAATCAACTGCATTACTAGCTGAGTTAAGTACAAACTTGCAGTGTTAAAGATTGAGTTGCATTTACTTTTTATGTCTATTTAATTGATTCATTGAATATTGTGGTCTGTGTCTCTCTGTAATTTATTTTTCTATTTAACTGTTTAATAGAGTACTGTGGTCTCTCTCTCTCTCTCTGCAGTAAGTGGGGGTAATGTGTTTCACTTCAATGATATTCAGTGTTACACTCTTGGCCTAAACGGTTTTGCTGTATTTATAAGTGTTAATCACATATAATCTGAATTTATTACTGCTCAATATCTGAGTTGTTTGGCTTCTGCTAAATGCCCACAATCAACTGCATTACCAGCTGAGTTAAGTACAAACTTGCAGTGTTAAAGATTGTACTGCATTTTATTGTTGTCTATTTAATTGTTTCATTTAATATTGTGGTCTGTGTCTCTCTGTAGTTATTTATTTTTCTATTTAATTGTTTCATAGAATACTGTGGTCTCCCCCCCCCCATCTCTGTCTGCAGTAAGTGGGGGCTATTGTGTTTCACTTCATTGATATTCAGTGTCAAACTCTTAGCCTACAGGGTTTCTCTGTATTTATAAGTGTTAGTCACATATCTGTGAATGTATTACTGCTCAATATCTGAGTTGTTTGGCTTCTGCTACATACTACCTACAATCAACAGCATTACTAGTGGAGTTAAGTACAAACTTGCAGTGTTAAAGATTTTATTGCGTCTTATTTTTCTGTCTATTAAATTGTTTCAATGAATATTGTGGTCTGTGTCTCTCTGTAATTTATTTTGCTATTTAATTATTTCATACAATACAGTGGTCTCTCTCGCTGCAGTAAGTGGGGGCTATTGTGTTTCACTTCATTGATATTCAGTGTTAAACTCTTAGCCTACGGGGTTTCTCTGTATATATAAGTATTAGTCACATATCTTTGAATTTATTACTGCTCAAAATCTGAGTTGTTTGGCTTTTGCTACATACCTACAATAAACTGCATTACTAGCTGAGATAAGTGCAAACATGCAGTGTTAAAGATTGTACTGCATTTTATTGTTTTGTCTATTTAACTGTGTCATTGAATCTGTGTGTCTCACTGTAGTTATTTATTTTCTATTGAATTGTTTCATAGAATACTGTGGTCTCTCTCTCTCTCTCTTTCTGCAGTAAGTGGGGGCTATTGTGTTTCACTTCATTGATATTCAGTGTTAAACTCTTAGCCTAGAGGGTTTCTCTGTATTTATAAGTGTTAGTCACATATCTTTGAATGTATTACTGCTCAATATCCGAGTTGTTTGGCTTCTGCTACATACCTACAATCAACTGCATTACTAGCTGAGTTAAGAACAAACTTGCAGTGTTAAAGATTGTATTACATTTTATTTTTCTGTCTATTTAATTGTTTCATTGAATATTGTGGTCTGTGTCTCTCTGTAATTTATTGTTCTATTTAATTGTTTCATAGAATAATGTCTCTATCTGCAGTAAGTGGGGGCTATTGTGTTTCCCTTGTTGCATTTAACATTTTACCTTAAATGAAGAGAATACACTTTTTCCTCTCTTTCAATGGTATTTATTACACAAGTGTGGAAGCGTCATGGAAAGTACCAGGGAGTCTCCCCAAACAAAGGAATGTATAAGTTTATATGCTGGTGATATTGCTGACAGTACAAAAAAATATAAACTAGACCAATTAAAATAGTATAAAAGACAATTAACCAATCAGTGGTTTACCCGTAGGCTTAAAGCACTTCACGTTACTATATCTCTAGGCAGAGAAAGAAAATCGGATATACTTCCATATAAGGCACATTTACTGCTTTCAAACAGGTTCTTGTTTTCCAGTACTTTTCCACTATTCACAATTTACTCAGAGTTCGTAGCACAAAGTTCATGTCAATACATACAGGTTTTCACATACTCAATCTCCTTGAACACATGCTTTGACCATTCATATTCTACAATCCCCCATTTGATGCTGTGTAAGCATCACCATTTAGTCTATCATAACAATGTGGCTAGTTCCCTCAACAATGTCACATATTTTTATTTCATCATCCATATTTATAACTGCAGGCATTTAAACTTTAGAATTTATTTAGTAGTCTTAAAAGACATTAATTTCAAAATCAGTGCTTTGATTAGAAACACAAAAAGAAAAGCATTAAGAGCTAATACTGCGATTAATAAAATTAACTTCAAAAGTCCACCTCCCCAACCAGAGAACAGGTTGGTTAGCCATGTCCACTTTGAGTTATCGGTCTCCTTGGCCATATAGAGTTCGGAGACTTTCTGAATGAGTTTGAGATGACTTTCAATTCCGTGCTGATTGTCAGGAATAAACATACAGCACTCCTCCTGGATTAAAGTGCAAGTTCCGCCTTTTGCCGCTAGGGTGAAATCGAGAGCCAGTTTTGGAGGACTACAGCTATCATAGCAGTCAGTTCATCAGTCACTAGTTCCAAAGCAGAAAATGTGGCATTGCTTAATACTTCAAGCAATTTAGACAGTTTTCTCAATTCCCAGATTGATTTTGCTGCTCCGTATGCTGGAATTATACCAGCCCACGATATGACATCACCACCCAACTCCATATGAGATAGTCCTTTGGTGCAAGCATGAGCTAGGTCATGATGATAAATCCATAATGCGTCAATTTGGCCTAACGGATTGGCAGGTTTTTTAACCTCTCGGACGTTCCGAATTTTTCCTTCAGGTAAAGCAGATGTATGTCGGATGGCTGGGACTAAATAACCTAGGAAACAGCTACCAGACCAGTTTTCCGGTAGCCACTTATAGGCCTTTCTTCGGCATATAAAACAACAATCCTACACCAGGGTGATAACGTTTGAAGAATGGTCACTGCCCGTAGTTATGCCATGGAATATGGCAAGAAATATGATATTGCGAGAACCAAGTAATGAGGCATTTCTCAATGTCGGCTGAATGGCATCAAATGAAACTCGACAGCCCGAGGCTATGCGTTTTCCTTCTGTATAATTACACTGGTATTCGATTGTTGTGTTGCAGATACTTTGTCCCATTTTTCGAGACCAATGATGTTGACTTGAGTAATTTTGTCGGAAACAGAGTGCCACTGCAACGGAGAGAAAGTTGTAATGCAATAGATTTACTGGATGTAATGTTAGCAGTGTTGTTGAGTAAGCTAGTCCGTGTATCAATGATACTTAGTGGAGCCACAGCCAATGACAATCCCCCATGTACGGAGGAAATGCAAGTGCAGATCTAACAATTAGAGATGTTAAATGTAGAAGGATAAACATATTTGATGGCTTGATAGGTGTTGAAAGGTGGGTGCCAAATAGCTCGCTTGGTGTGATGCGTCGATGGAGCAGGAAATAAAAATGGCACAGCAAAAATAACAGTACAAGGATGACCACCAAAATGATTGTGCAATATTTTTGTGGAAATGGTGGTTGGGTCTGCGTAGTGTCAGAAGTTTAGAGTTTTCCAATAGGGTAAATATTAGGCATCGTCAGGTACTGGAACAGTTTTACTGCAAATATGTGTAGCAATGGGAGGAGAATCTGGAGTTGAAAAAGGTAAAGGCTGATGATCTTCAGACAGCACAACTTTTTTCGCGTGTGAAATGTGAATCCAAGTTGGAGATCCCTGCAATCGCACAGCAGATGACGTTGTTAGAAGAACCAGGAAGGGCCCCTTCCAGCGCGGCTGGAGCGCTGTTTTTCTATAGAAGGATTTAACGTAGACCCAATCCCCTGGTTGCAGAGCAGATGCTAGAAAAAGATCAGGAAGATGTTGAGAGGCTACTACTTGGTGGTGAAACTGTAGGAAAGAAACGAGATTTGCAGTACAAAAGAATATCATTATCAAATGCATCATATTCAGAAAAAAGTGGTGGTGGTGTCATGGGCATACGCAAAGGGTGACCCATGCGAATTTCATGTGAAGAAAGACCTTTAGTAGGATGCGGTTGTGACCGCATAGAAACATAACTTCTTTATTTGATGTTGTTAATCTTCTTTCCATTCATCACTGATGGGACAGAATCCCCAGCTACCTTGTGAACATTCATGAGTACCGTTTAGCCAATGGCAGCTCTCCCTCTGGAGACCACATCCAATTTGTAATGCTTGATAAAAGTGTGGGGTTTAGCCCAAGTTGTTGCTGCATAGATATCATCCAAAGAAGCCCTGGAATGGAAGGCTACAGATGTTGCCATAGATCTAGTAGAATGGCCTTTAATATTCTGTGGCATAGGTTGTTTTGCAAATGAATAAGTGAAGTGTATGCAGTCCCTTAGCCATTTTGATACAATGACCTTGGAGACAGAATCTCCCATTCTAGGCCCAGAGAAGGAAATGAAAAGTTGGTCAGTTTTACGAATTGCTTTTGTCCTGTCTAAATAACATCTCAAATGTCTGTACACATCCAAGGAATGTAGACAGTATTCCCCTTTATTAGAAAAATTTGGGAAAAATACTGGTAAGTCAATAGTCTGATCGAAGGAAAAGTCAGAAACAACTTTGGGGAGGAAAGATGGATTTGTCCGGAGTGATACTCTGTCCTTGTGGAAGATGAGATGCAGCTTTTTGGTGCATAATGCCTAAAGCTCAGAAATTTGTCTGGTTGATGTGATGGCTAAAAGGAAGAGGGATTTCCATGACAAAAAGTTGAGGTCACACTTCACTGCGGGCTCAAATGGTGGTTGAGTTAAAGACTGGAGAACTAAAGCGAGGTTCCATAGCTCTATAGGTTGTCTGATTGGAGGTCTAATGTGAGAGACTCCTTTGAGAAATGTTTTGCATAAACGAAGTGAGATGAGGGGAGAATCATCCAATCCATTATGACAGTTTGAAATAGCCGCTAGATGTACTCATATGGTAGAAGCTGTGGCTCCATCCTTTAAAAACTTAGATAGGTATTGTAAAACTGCTGTGACTGGAGCCGAATATGGCTCTAGCATCTTTTTCTTTGATCAAACAGAGAATCTTTTCCATTTGTTCAGATATAGGGCCGGATTCACAAAGGCTTGCAGGGAGTCTAAGAGTAGAGTAAGACTCCATGCAGCCAACATGTCCGCTGAGAGATCCAGGAACAGCCGGTAGGGGCGTGCAACAGAGCTCCTTAAACGATTTCTACACGGACATGGCTTGGATATGCAAATTACCTCAATTGAAGGCGAAAGCTACGCAAATGAGGTAAATTTGCGATCCAGGAAACCCAAACCTGTCCGAGTAGGAGTAGTGTTATTTGCAGAAATGTACTCGGTTGACAACTGAGTACGGTTCTGCAAATAGCAAAACGGAGCTGTGACAGCTCCAAAAAAAGGATGCATTCACATGAGTAAGCATGCCAATGGCCAAAAATACGACCATTGGCAACGTTAGGTGATGCAAAATAAAAATAAAATAACTTTTTTTTTTATCACGATCTCCGGGGTTTAAGCGTAGAGCAGCACTCTAAAATCCAGAAAATCAGTAATGAAGATCCACAAATGTGGATTTTAATGCTAATATGAATTTACAATGCAAGTGAATGGCAGGCTGAAGACAACATGGCCACCGAGTAGAAGTTGCTACGGGGGGAAGCTCAGTCTAAGAGATGTAACCAAGCATTAGTAGGCAATCCTATGTAAATGAGGGTTAGGATAGTGAATAGCAAGTTTACATAGCAAATCAGCACAGTAAGTGGAGTGTAGGGGTAGGATAAGGGGAGTAACAGAGTAGAAGATAGGTGACATCACGAGGGGGGTATGTATGAAAGAAGTGAAGCTCATTGGAGCAGAGTGGCATGTGTCAGCTGTCATTTACACATCATTGAAAGAGGTGTGTCAATAGGTAGGCTAGGTAAAGGCAAGAAATTGAAGGTGTATGCCGTGGATAACACTAAAGTTTCTTGCTGAGCGTGTATGCGCGCGTGTGTGTGCCTGTAAACCCGAGTAAGACAGTGTGTGCACGTGTAAGCGTGAATGCGCACATTTAAGCCGGAGTAAGGATGTATAAGGCTGTTTAAGGAGTTGTAAGCGCGTTTGCGCCGGTGTGCATGCTTTTTAACAAGAATAAGCAAGTCTTAGTCCATGTAAGCATGTGTGCGCACGTGTGAGCTGGTGTGCTTGTGTTTGCGCTTGTGTGCGCGGCGCTGCCCCCCAAGGAAACAGAAGGGAAAAAGAAAGCACAACAAATAGTAGGAAGCTACCAGGGAGTACTAGCAGAGCTAGCAGGTGAAAACAATCAGAATCTGGCAATTACATAGGCAGTACACTAGCCCAGCCCAGCCCAGCCCTTAAAACTCTGCAAACAACAGTCCATTATGTTTCTCTCAAGAGACACTGCAACACTGCAGTAAGCTAATAGAAGTGAAAACTGAAAAAGCTTTACTGAGACAAAGAAATATTAGGGGCTGCCATTGCTGTTATAAGGCGACATATGCAACATGCTGAGGGTGGTGACAATGCAAATGCTGCTGGACAACCCACAGTGAGGAGACGGAGAAGAGTGTACAGGCCTAGGGTAACCTACCAGGGGCTACATGAGCTGGAGATAGTGGAGCACTATAGACTGGACAGAGACCTCTTGCAGCAAATTGTTGAGCCGTGCAGGCCACACCGCACACACAGAACCAACAGAGGGGAACCCATCCCAGTGGAAACCAAGGTATGTGTTGGCCTAAGAATATTAGCAACAGGTACCTTCCAGAGACCAACTGGTGATATGATGGGGATATAACAGGCATCACAATCCAGGGTACTGCACCAGTTCCTGGATGCCATGTCAGCACATGTCGGTGATCATGTATATTTCCCCAATTCCCATGAGGTATTGGCCAGCAATATTTGTCTCTTCCAGCAAATAGCGGAATACCTTGAGGTAGTAGGTGCAATAGACTGCACGCACATATGCATCAAAGCACCAGCCGGTGAGCGGGGTAGGGTCTACTTCAACTGCAAGGGCTTCCCCTCCATCAACTGCCAGGTCATGTGTGATGCCCAGAGCATAATACTGAATGTGTGTGCTGGCTGTCCTGGAAGCTACCATGATTCCCATATCTGGCATCTGACGCAGCTGTACCAGACATTTGCCAATGGGGACATCCCACATGGTCACCTAGTGGGGGATGCTGGCTATGCGCTGGAGCTGTGGCTGATGACATCCATCAGAAATGCACACACACCTGAACAGGAACACCATAATGAGGCACACGCACAAACACGAAATGTAATTGAGCGTGTGTTTGGGCTGCTCAAGTCACGGTTCCAGTGCCTGGACACATCTGGTGGAGCCTTGCAGTACTCACCAACTACATGTACCCAAATTGTCATGGTATATGCTATGTTACATAATATGATCCTGTGAAAACAGCTGCAGCAGGACCAGCATAGGCCTGGGCCAAACAGCCCCTCACCATTGCCAAGGCCATCACAGGCAGAGCATGACTCGGAGGAGGAACAACCTGAGCCTGCCCCAGTAGGCAAAAGGAGGCATGCCCAGTATGCTTTGGCCTTGGCAAAGAGGCAATGCACAGCATATACACTGGCTCAGTAGGAACTCTGGAAATGATATCTCTCTCTGACTCGCACATATAGTAAAAGGGATGCCTAAGTTGACACTACCTGCTTTCAAACATGTATAGGGAGTGTAGTATGTGCATCCGACATAGGCAGCCCTGCAGCACCACCTGAGGCATGATTGCCATGTGTTAAGCAATAAAAAGCAGTGCTAAACAGCATTTACCACCATGTAGTATATGTAAACAAAATCGCACACACCAACTAGCACAACTGTGATCAATGTTGAGTAATATTGGGCAACGTCCAGCAATGTTGGTTAATATTGAGCAATGTCGGACAAGCCTGGTCTAAGTAGGGCATAGCTGAGCAAAAGCCAACATGCTCATAATTGCTCTACTGGCCCTTAAGCAGTCTGGTCTGCTCAGTATGAAAAGATAAAGCAGTGATGGGCCTCGAACCCAGGATACTGTGCACTATAGTCATAATACTGAACCCCTAAACCATGACAGTATTGCAGTGGTCAGCCTGTATGACAAAATGTTGATAAGTCTATGCAAAGTATCTCATGGAAACCCTGCAGGCACAGCATAATCCCTGTCGAGTTATGACACAAAGGTGAGTCCTGCAGTAAGAATAGAACCTGACTTCTAACACACACAGTATAAATGTTAATATTGGTCATGTTCACACAAATCAACAAATGTAGTGGACCTCAGACAGCAACATACTGAAAGGTCACACTGGGCATGCTCACACCCTTGAATAAATGAGACAAATGTCAGGCAACAAAACACGGAAAGCCTGAACTGGGCATGCTCACACACTTAGGCCATGTCTGAGTACAGCAGTGGGCCACACATATCTGGCAGTTGCATGTGTTAACCCAGGAACCTCTCACTATCCAGCAATCCACCCTGTGCACACAGGTATATGACAACAGACACATATATAATATAATGGAACCCTGTCATAATGAAAATATGTTCTGCAGATACCTAAGTTGTTCATAGAAACTGGGAAAGCAAAGACGATAAAAACCTGCAAACAGTATCAGCAATAAACATTGTGCATCCCGAACATTATCATAGGTTCAGAGGTTGATACTAGGCTATCTGCCCTTGGGCATGTACAAGCCTAGCCAGAGTGTGTTTGGCTTTCGCAACCCTGTCAGATTACTACACTGTGACTGTGAATAGTAGGTCACACAAGATAGCCCATGTACGTGTTGTCTAATGTGCCTCTGTCTAGCAGGGACGCAGAAGATATCCCAGGGGTAAACATACGGTCACCCATCCAGTTGTCAAGATGTCTCCTGTAGGTGGTCAGTGGGTGGCTCTGCCTATGCGAAACTGGGATTACAATCTGGAGTGAGTGGAGCCTCTGGGATAAGAATCTGTCCCTCCAGCATGTCCTATTAACATCTGTGCTGAGGTATACGTCCCTGGAGTGTGTAGCTCCAAGGGAGTCGGATATCCTGAGGTGGAGCATGTCCAGTAATTCTGGGTTGGGTATTTCCATAAACAACAGGCACACATCATATCCGAGTAGGCGGTAAGCGACTGAGTAGAGCTGGAGTTACTGTATCCGAACTGTGCAGGGCATCCGTGTGAGTCCCTAGATCTGCTTGGTGAGGAACTTTTGTGGCTATTACAGTTGCTGCAGGTGTCGGGTAAGGTACATCCCAAATGTGGCATTGTAACCAAGCATGGTCGTGATGAGTATAGGGGCACAATGACCTCACTTGATCTAGATATGAAACCATATGGGATAAAATGGGCTATATAGAAGGTCTGTCTAACCACTTTGGCAACGTGATTGTCAAAGGCGACAGCACAAACAAGTCGTGTCCCCAAACCCCTAACAACTCATACCATATGTATTGGATTACTACCTATGTAGTAATGTGTGGGCATGTTGTTATTCCCAAAGGGGATGACTATGCAACTGATGGCATTTAGCTGTAGGCCATGGCTCAGGCACCAGTCATCCATCTCTGTGAGACCCTGTTTGAGTATGCATGTGCCAGCTGGAGAGTTGATTATGGCACCCAGTTTGCAGTCATCTGCAAACATGGTCAGCCACATTCCTCCTGTGTTAGCCTGTACGTCAGACAAATATATACTGAACAAGAGAGGTCCCAGGACTGAGCCTTGTGGAATGCCACATGTAACTGGTGTATAGTCAGACATGGCACCTGCAATACTGACCATGTGGGTGCTATCCTTGATCCAGGTAGCAATCCATCATGTGAGATATGTGTCCATATCGACACTGGTGAGCCTATGCATAATGGCCGAGCGGGGTATTGTGTTGAAGGGTTTTGCAAGGTCGAGGTAGGCTGTGTGGACAACCGTCCCTACGTCGATGGACCTGGTAACCATTTAAAGAATACAAACAGGTTCAAGAGGCAAGATCTGCCCACAACAATGCTGAAATGTGTAGGACACAGTGTCTGTAGGTTCCCGATGTCTATGTGTATGGGTCCCATGACAATACGCTCCATAGCTTTGCAGAACAGGCTAGTTAGGCTTATAGGGCGATATTGTCTGTGGTGCGTTGTGGCACCAACTCTGTGGAGCGGGACCACTGTCGCTGTGCGACATTCCTTGGGTACATATCCTGTAGTAACTCCGATATTGAACAGTGACTTAATGTGAGGGTTACGTCTGTCATGAAGCTTGTGTAAGATGCAGGCCGGGACACCGTCTGGTCCCATTGATGCTGTGTTGTCCGCTTTGGGGAGGGCAGCACTCACCTGTTAATTTGTGATGTCAGGGAGGCTACACTCTGTTGGGATGGATAGTTGCTCCTTGGGGGGGATGGGGGGAGACATCTGCACTGAACCTGTTTGCCAGGATGTTGGCAATGTCAGTGGGTTCAGGGTATGTTTAGTCAGTATGCAGTAACTCACAGCATATCAATGAGTGTCCATCCAGATTCCTGACATAACTGAAGAAGGCCTTGTGATTGTCCTACGTGTCTGGTGCAATTGTCCGTTAGAAGTGAGCCTTAGATAAATTCATGAGTGATCGTAGCTGTCTGCTAATACAGATCACAGATGTCTTCCCTGTCTGGGATTGTGATCTATCATGTAGTAGCTTCCTCCTTTCGTTGTATAGCTTATTAATGGCCGGGGTCTACCGGACAGGCCCCTGCCATTGGAGGAGTGAGTCTTGTTGTTATCTGGGATAGCACAATCCATGCAGTCCACTAGGTGTCCATAGAATGCGTATGTAAAGGATTCAGCAGTCTGGGCAGTATTTACCACTGTCCCAGGGTCTCTGAAGGATACCACCTTGCTTTGGTGAAGTGATACGTTTGCTTATGAGAAGTTCACCAAGATTACCCAGGATGGGTGTGGGGACGGGATATGGATGTCCAGTGACATAAATGTATGTTCTGACCTTACCAATAAGGGTATATCACTGGTGTGGAACATAGAGTCCCCATGTTGGTGATGATCAGGTCCAATATGTTTTCCCCTCTTGTGGGTGTGGTGACCGGTTGTGCCATAGCATATGAGTTTACAAATAGTAGCGACTGTTGGGCGAGGGTGTTGGGATATGAGTAGTATCCCAGTCAATGTTTGGGTATTTGAAGTCACCCAATATAATGGTGTTTGGGGAGACCTTCATATTATCCATTGTTCCCAGGAAAGCCGAGTGTGGTTCCTGAGTTTGGGAGGGTGGTCTGTAGCAGGCAACAAACTGAAAGGCAGTTTTGCACAATGTTAGTTGCATATGTATGGTCTGCGATGCTTCGTGCAGTGCTACTAACCTGGAGGTGTGTGTATCTGTGATGTATATGGATACTCCCCCTATTTGTGTTGTCCATTCCGAGTCTTGTGGTCAGAAAGCATGGTATGAAACATAACCTGGTAGTGCTGCTGTGCATTTGTGAGCCTGAACCAGGCATCTGTTAGTGCACAGATATCACTATTCTCCATACTGAGGAGAGTCCTGAGTGGGCGCAATTTGAGGGTAACACATCTGGTGTTGAGCAGCATTACCCTTAGTTTCATTTACTCTGTAATGTCCATGGAGGTGGGTTTGTCTTTTGAGCCCTGCTTAAAAAGGCACTATGGTGGTAGCAAGAGCCTTAGCCAGTATTCAAAAGTCCAAGGGTGACAGGTGCAAGCTGTCCATAGAGAAGCTACGTGGCATGTTGAGCATGTCACCCCAGGCTGACAGACACTGGATCCCCTTTGAATGACACCAATATGTTAGCCAACTGTTAAACATGATAAGTTTGTCTGTATATTGTGACATCATACTTGGTGAGTGTAAGATGCTACACAAGGCCAGGGTCATACTGGCCTGGCCTACATGATCAGAGAGTTCCTCTATGTATCATGTCATGTGGTCCAGGGAGAAACGTCTGAGGTTTTACGCACCAGCATGGACAATGATGGAGCCATTTCTGTACTTGCTGTGGAGTGACCTGAGTGCATGTGTTATGTGGTGGATCCTGGCACCCGACAGACAGCTCAAAGTGACCATCCCCTTGTTCGGCCTGGTGAGTGGGACGTCAGTGTGTCTGACAATAAGTGTCACCTATTACAAGTGTATTAGGTGTGTTGCTTAGCCCGAAGGGCAGTGACTGTGTGGCACACTGACATTGTGAACTATGTGATATGTGGGTATTGTAGTGGGGTAGCAGTTGTTTGTGTGTCTGCTTTGGAGGTCTCTGCTGCTTAGGCAGGGTTTATTTAGAGCCTCCGAGTATGTTTATGTGTGATAATGTGGTTTGATTGCTGTCGCTATAGGTTTATGTGAGACTGATATGTGGTGTGTGTGGTTACCTTCACCACTTGATAGACTGTGCCAGTCATGGGTCGATAGAGCTCAGCCTCCCTCCTGTATGTCTATATAGTTGCATCTCTCACATATATCTGAGTTTGTTGGGAGGAGGAGAGGGTTGTCTGAGTACATGAGGCAGTTGTGACATTGTGTCAAAATCACAATATTCACCAGCTGGACTGGACAGTACACACGAAACCGACCCCTGGACATGCCAGGATATTATGATGACATACTCTGTAGACTGATCACAAACGATCACTAGGGTGTTAAGTGTGTAAAAGAGTATAACAGGGATTAGTGCTCAGGTTTGTCGGTGTTTTGTAAAGAGTAGCTGCGAAGGTGTCCAGATGGAATCATGACACCTCCTTCAGCTATGTCATAAATAGCAATGTACACTCATATATGTCCTGAGTCAGAGCCAACTGTACCTGACTGACAATGACGACATCCTGTCAGACAGGCCCATATATACATACCTACCTCCCACTGCCGAAAGTCACTATCATCATACCTGCAGATATCACATGTAGAATGGGTGAACAGCTCCCCCCAAAGCCGAAAGCATGGCAGCAATTGGATTACATTGTTTCCCTATTTGTGTCATGAATGAACTACAGAACAAACAGACCCTGCACCTGAACAGTCTGTTGAGCCTCACCCTCTCCACAGGACCTGGAACCGTTGAATGTGTTACAGCAACATATGGCTCTCCCCACAAGTGTTGGTGCACAACACACCATGGGAAGTATAGTCCAGTAAGCCTATGAAGTCTGATTTGCAAAGCCATGGAGTTCATCATGGATGAAGTCATAAACAGAGCTATTGGAAGCTGACAAACACACAACCCTACCAACTGTGGTATGTCCATGTGCAGATCATGGTTCCCAAACATGCTAGACTGTTTGCAAGGCAGCCACCCAGGACACACATCACTGAACGGAGCTACACATGTCTCACATACACTTTGAATAGCCCTTTATCAACATCCCAGATACATGTCATATCTACAAAACCAACAATCTGTGCATAAATATGTGTTGACATATGAAGGAATGTCAATTTGTCCACAGACAGATAACACAAGCTAAGAATTATGTGGTCCCGTTTAAGCTGTTGACACCTGCCGACCCACATGGCTCATTCCTGGGATTGCATAAAACAAAGTGCACACACATTACCATGTCCAGTCTGATGTAGTCAGCATCCTACAAATATAGCAGGAGAAACCACCCAGTAAAGCATATAGTGCACCGTGTTAATACGTATCTCTCTAATATCATAACATAGTAAGGTAGGGGTTTGAATCCTGCAATTGCTGACTGTGTGTGTGTGTGCGTGTGCGTGTGTGTGTGATTTCCTTTGAAAAGAGTGCCCTTTTTGGAGACTGGGAAAACACATTAAAAGAGGTACATTCCTCTGTGGAAAGTCTGATGATGTCAGCATCCTACAAATATAGCAGGAGAAAAGAAAACACCCAGTAAAGCATATAGCGCACCGTGTTAATGCATATCTCTCTAGTATCATAACATAGGTAGGGGTTTGAATCCTGCAATTGCTGACTGTGTGTGTGGGGGGTGTTGTATGTGTGTGATTTCTTTTGAGAGGAGTGCCCTTTTTGGAGACTGGGAAAACACATTAAAAGAGGTACATTCCTCTTTGGAAAGTCTGATGATGTCAGTATCCTACAAATATAGCAGGAGAAAACAAATCACCCAGTAAAGCATACAGCGCGCTGTGTTAATGCGTATCTCTCTAGTATCATAACATAGTTAGGTAGGGATTTGAAACCTACAATTGCTGAGTGTGTGTGTGTGTGTGTGTGTGTGTGTGTGTGTGTGTGTTTGTGTGACACTGTTGGTCAATGCGGTGTGGGTTTTGCTTTTACTATGCTATGACATATCAGGATTAAAACAGTATGTGCATTGCACACATCAGGTATCTGTGTGGCAAATAAATATATGTACATGTGACCTCAATTAGTACATAGGTGTGAAGCCTGCATACTACATGAATACATTTGTTTCCTTTGACAGATTGTGCCGCTGCTTCTCAGATCGTAGGTCACATATGTATGTATGTGACAAGGCAGGCCACTGTAGTGATCTGTGGCCAAGGTCATCTGTGCCACACACAACCATGACAGTTACTATAGAGTAGTGTGAGTGAGGGTACATGCATGGGGTATATGTCAGACATGTTCATACACAACAACGGCTGGCAATAATGGACACTCATTATAGGTGTACAACAGCCTTGTGGATATGCATTCAGGCCCCTGTCTTATGTGATACAACAAGGGACTCCACAATACCTCTGGATATGTGGATACCAAGGGACAGATGACATAACATGTGGCTGTAGGTACACATTGGTACCCAACATACATGTTGGGGGCTACCACCTATGTGGTGCTGTTGGGATAGTATGTATAGTAACTGTGGATGACTATACCATAGTCGGCCTAGTGCAATACAGCATGTGTCAGACAACAGGTATCTGTCTGTATGATACCCTTGTGTAGGATATGTGTCTCATCCAGAGAATACATTGTAGGCCAATGCATGCATTTCCAGATGTGGATGGACATATCTCTAGTGTGTTTGCATGTACCTAAGAGGCCTATATGCCAAACAGGTGTGGTCCCAGGAATGGGTGGCGGTCAATACCACTGGTTACTGTTACAGTATAGTACCGGAAGGATCCCACTGTTACTGAGTTACCTACAACTGTGTGTCAGTTGCCAGGACATCATCTAATGATTGGTTATAGTCATGCTGTTGAGGTTGTGTATACTACCAGAATGCAAAACATTGACAGATATTAAAAGTATTACCCACAGCAGTGTCAACCCATGTCATATACACATGTGCACCCATGTTAGTACATATCTGTAGTAGAATGCATACTGGCCATCAAGAGATACTATGAGATGTTAACAATGTGTAAAACAGGGTTTGTCACACGTCCCATGTGTCCACTATGCACGTACATGCAGACAGTGCGCACCCACCATGTTCACAGATGTACACCTGCTAATCTGAACTGCACACATCACACACGTACTGTCCACTCACTAACACATGCTGGCAACACTCTACACTTCAGCCAAGTGGCACATGGCCGGACGATACATACTCAGACCTAACACTGTTGTAAACAATGCTACATTGACAATCAGAGCTTTGATGCATCACGCCTGCTCAGATATACCTACAAGGATATCATTACACTTTCCTGTTGACAACTTGCACATATTGCTACATTGCTATAATGTCACCCTGTGCATCAGCACCATGTTAGCCTGTTCCTGCATCAATGTTACAGATGACAGGAGGTGGCACAGGTGTCATCATATGCACAGGGTGTGTTGTTGGTTTGCCAGAGCCCGACACTGACCCATCCAATCGACATGTCTGTGTGTGCGTGTGTGTGTGAGGGACAACAGTATAGCATGGGCCAATGTTGATGTAATGTGTGTGTATGTGTGAGCCCTAGTTGTTTGGTTAATGTGTGTGTGTCTGCATGCACACAGCTCCACCATGTGGCTGACATATACGGGAGGTTGTGGGACAGCCACAGACTGTACCTGCCAGACTGTACAGATCACTGTCTCCGGCCACGGACACAGTACCTGTGCCTGGCAGGGGTGCTACGGACAGTATCGAGTACCAACCCTG
Organism: Protopterus annectens; assembly: GCF_019279795.1. NCBI lineage: Eukaryota > Metazoa > Chordata > Ceratodontiformes > Protopteridae > Protopterus > Protopterus annectens. The sequence goes on along the minus strand of NC_056733.1, from coordinate 124,909,029 downwards.
ACTGGGTACTATCATCAGAGGCAGAGGTATGTCGAGTGGACCCATGTCGCTGCTGGGACTGGCCAGAGGCACGTGCACGTGGTCTACTAGGACGGTCAATCAACAGGCCGGTGCTGCCACTACGGGAGCGGCTGTGATCTGTGGGCCGTCCGCGACGACTGCCAGCTGTTGATGTTGCTGGCATTCGTCGACGTCTCACCCGTCCCGCACGGTCCTGGCTCATGGAAAACACATCGTGGAGGGCATCTAATGTCTCCCCCCAATGTCTATCAATGACCTCGGTGTAATTCCGGATGGCACCGGCAAGGTCACGGATGCTGTCATTGATAGCGGTGTAATGGGCCCTCTGCGCCCTTAGTCCCTGTCTGGTGTACTGTTCCATACATGCCTGTGCCTGCACTACAGCCCGGAACATAGTCATGGTTGTAAGACCTGTGAGGGCACGTCTGCCAGGGGCAATACGACCAGCGGTGCTCCCCCGAGAACCCCTGGACATCCGCCTATGTGATACTGTTCCAGGAATCCGGGTATGGCTGCTGTGAGGGGATGCAAGTGCCATAGGTACCACAGTATCCTGGTCAATGCCAACTGTATGCTGTCCCTCGGCTAAGGCCATTGGTGATGAGGGATGTATTGGCAGTATGAGTGTGCGCATAGATGGGGTTGAACGCTGTGTACTGTCGCTTGGCGGACCAACGACAGACCCTGTCAAACCTGCCTGTGCCATAATACATGTCTTATCATCTCCACTATTTGTGGCAGTGACATCAGGTTCCCTGCTGCATTCAGACACCACAAACTCAGCACCTGTGAGAGGAAGACAGGAAACACACTTTACAATCTGTACATGATGTTAGCACACATGCACACATGAACACACGCACACAAATACACTCCTCACTACAGCAGATAGACACACACACACCAGCAATCCAACACATACTCAATAGTGGGTAAAGGTGGGTGACAGTATCACAAGGCAAACAGTCACTTCACAAGTGTCAGCATGCAGACTATGTGTTGCTCAAGACCATGCAGTGTGAGTGTAGACGGCCCTATTTCATGACAGTATACATGGCTTTGATGCATGTGTGTAGTTGTCCAGGATCTACCACGCTTAGGAGCAGCTCCTCCACTCTGGTGAGGGGGGGATGAATGGCCACCCCACCACCTGTGTCAAGCTGTTGTCTCTGGATATTAGACGCATGCCGCCGGACATGGACACAACATTGCTGTGCAAGTATTATCAGCTCTGCAATGTCCTGTGCACCATCACTCACAGGAATACATACCATGGCTGCATGTGTTATCTGTGTGACACATAGATTTCCATGTCTGATTACAGTGTCTGTGTCCATAGCAGATAATACTGGACACAGGTGTAGCACATGCATGCTGTGTACACACACGGGATGCGTGGTGCATGTAGACGTGAAGGAATCCAAATGCTCGACATGGCCATTGTACAGTGGTTATGGTGAGTGTGGGACATATTGCAGATATGTCGGTGCCAGCCATGACATGGTATGCTACACGACTGCAACATTATACATCACACATACCCAATGTGTGTCATGTGACCTATACACCCAATAGCATTCCAGGACATATATGTGTCACTTTGTACAGATGGCGACTGCTATGCATATTGTGTATACTGGCATATGTAAGCACACACACAACATGCTATGCATATTGTGTATAGGTGCATATGTTTACACACACACAACATTGAGGTTCAAAGCAATGACTGCTATGTGTAGTACTGTGGTCACTGTAACTGGATGGGGTGTAGTACCATGAGCCATCATCATCACGCATCATGTGGTCACTCACGGCTACTAATGTGTGACAGACCACCGCCTAGCATGCTGTACCTGTACTGCAGTGCCGTGGCTACGTTCACAATTACACAGCCACTTTGTACATGGGTGAGTGCCCAATAGGGAGCATTGCCTAACATGACTGTGTTATGTGTTGAAGAGTGTAGCACAGCCCCATGATAGGCCTCTACCCCTGAGGTTTATCATGTGTGTGTGGATGACATGTGGGATACTGAAGTGTGACCTTACAGCAGGTGTGTGGTAACGCCATATGCAGCATGTTGAGGTGTACTGTGTATGATAAACGTGTTATGTTGTGTAAAGCTGTAGCAACTATGCCTATCCAATGTGCAGTACGGTGATGCCATAACTGTGTCTGATGCTCTGTGTATTGCATGTCATTGAGGCAGCTACTGACATTACTGAGCTGTGCAACGTCTTACAGCAAACATGCACGACATGCATTATGCGTAGGTGTGTTACATGTACATGGCCTACACCTCACCTATGACATGCACATTTCATTACCAACATTGCAGTTATACCACACTGCCCAGCATGGATCGTCTGCCCTGCTGTCACACCAGAGGGACCTACGAGAATATGAGAGAGTTCGTCAGTGGCCACAGCTGTGGCATTGCTACTATGGGTTTGCTAAACTACAGTAGAACAACAGTCGACAGTCACGGGTGTACAGATAATATTCCAAATATCAGTATTGCACAACACTAGGCAGCACAACTGCTAAACACACAGTACACCTCTCACGTAGACATAATCTAACAATACAGGTAACTGTAGTCTACAGATAGGGCATGTTACCTGCATGCTCCATCTGAACATGCTGGATGGCTCCGGCCTCCATGACGACACATGTGTGTGGGAGTTGCTGTTGTTGTCCAGGAGCCACCACGCTTAGGAGCAGCTCCTCCACACTGGTGGGGGGGGGGGATGAATGGCCACCCCACCACCTGTGGCAAGCTGTTGTCTCTGGATATCAGACGCATGCCACTGGACATGTATAATTAAATCACTGCAATGATGGCGTACCTGCTCATATGTCCGGTTATGCATGCCTATGTCATTTACCCGACGAACAAGATCTTGCCACAGTGCAGCCCGCTCATGCTGGTGCTGGCTGCTTCTGGAAAACAACAGTGTGTAGTGCTGCACCAGGCTTTGCTGTGTAAGATGGGTTACGTTGGTGGGCCATCAGGCTAAAAGAGAAATGAACAATATGTGTGAGCAAGTCCTGTGGCACACTTTACACTCTTAACCACAGATATCACTTCACTGCCATATATACCATCCATTTGTCTGTCAGAGGATACACACGTTCAATACCACATATTGGTTCTCAGGCCACAACTGACTAACAGTGCCTGGCACACTCTATATATCAAACCACTATACAACAGCACCCGGCACACTGTTTGTGACACAATGCACAACCTCGCCACAGGGGTATATATCACGCTAATGCACGAACAAAGATGTCATCCATTGCAATGAATGTAAAGTACAGTTACAGTAGTACCAGTAAACCACCCTAGTTGTTGATGCCATAGCCCTGCCTAACATATGTGCACAGTTGTTAATATAGGTGGCATATTGCTGTAACAGAGTATATATGTTGCTAGATACACACGTATACCCTGTAACACACATATGATTGCGGCCATGGTACAGGCATAATTACACACACATTAGACAAACATGCGACACACCACTGTATGCCAACACAAATGAGCTTTACCTGTGTACCATACAGTACTGTGTGCCACTACTTACAAACCCTTATGCCTGAGTTATGTCCTCTGTGCAGACTACAGGAAACACACATGACAGTGTTTCCAAGCAATGTGAACACACACCATAATGTGCTGTTTAGGCTTACAGCTTCAGGTAGTACTACACTTCATATGGGAGTTGGATTCACCAGCAGTACCACTCACTAAGCATACATGTATTGCTTTAGCCTACAATGGGACACCACAGTCGTCAACAAGGAACTACGTCACATCATATGCCATAGTACTACGTCTGCCTAACAATAACATACACATCTTTTACTGGCCTCACAGCTAGGATAGACACTGCCATGTCAGATACAACTTCACACTACGCTATCACACCTTTACATACCTTGCACACATTCAGCGTTACACTTATTCAACCTCACACAGCAGGAATTAAATTGAGTACATGTGTGAGTGCATAGTGTCATAGGTAGGTGAGATGCTCTTGGCCCTAGGGACTACAGCAGCCTAGCCATATGCTACCCTGGCCTTTGCCACACATGTACTTTGATTTCACCTGCGCCTGTCAACCAGAACCACAGAGGGGATTCCTGGGGTGTATTACTAATCTCCCAAACAATCATCGGGGGTATTTATGACAACTGCTAATGAGGAGCCTAGTTTGCTATTGCTAGGTGGTCTATTCTAGAGTATGGCATATCTCTGAGATAGGAACCTATCCATCCAGCATGTGCTGTTTAGTGAGCTGACAAAGTTTAGGGCCCTAGAGCATGTAGCCCGGAGGGAATGTGATATGTTGCCATGGTGGTTGTCACACAGCTATGGGTCTGATATACCTCTGTATGTCTGGCAGAAGTCACCTCTGTGTGGGCGGTACGCAGTACAGTCTAGCTGTGGTTTTGTGAGTCAGTCTGCATAGGGCATCTGTTTGAGGCCAGTATTACCCTTTTTGAGGTATGTCTGTGGTCTTTCCACTTGCTGTAGTTGTCATGTGAGGTACATACCACACGGGACATAGTGATGTGTAGAAGGGAACACTGACCTATATATCCCTCCATGACACACCTGTTGTCATGACACATACCACATAGACAGATTACAAGTCTAGTGTGGCACTGTCTTTATCAAAGGGGAGGCTACTGTCCACCTGTGTCCCGTGTTCCCTTATCACACCTTCAGTGTTAGGTAGATTTCTACCTATGTGGTAGTTAATGGGTACATTGTTTTGGAAAGGAGGAATGTTACTGCAGTATCGGCACTTGCCTACTGTCCATGCCTTGGTCACCACACACCTGTTGCAGTACATATGACCCCGTCTCTCTCTCTCTCTATATATATATATATATCTATATCTATATATATATATATATATATATATATATATATATATCTATATATATATCTATATATATATCTATATATATATATCTATATATATATATATATATATATATATATATATATACACACACACACACACACACACACACACACACACACACACACACACATATATATATATATATATATACATATACATATATATATATATATATACACAAATCCATAGACATAAATGCACACATGCATTGCTGTACATATGGATGTACATATAGGCACATGTACATTCCACCTTTCATGGTGAGGTTATCACTTATGCGACAGTTGTGGGATGTACAGTTATGTGATTATATTGCACAGTGTTGTGCAGAATGCATTTTGGTGTCCTCAGCCCATGTAGCTTTAGCAGGCCTCACTAGCTGTAACACAGCAGATCTGATAAATCAGTCCCACAGCGTTTAACCACCACATGACATATATCAGCACTGCATGCTGCTTTCTATGCCTCACACTACGAGCTACAGAGATATATGCACATAACAACCTTCAACGACATATATGTGTCCTCCCTTCACTAATAGTTGTAGTATGTCCCTTGCCCTATGCACATGTGTAGATACAAATGGATACGTACTGCTGCAACATATGGATGATTTGCAGTGTGTAGAGTACTCTTCAGGAACATCTACTACATGCCGGCACATACATATGACTAACATACCTTACCTTTGTTTTCCCTGCTCCGTCTGTTGTTACTGTTTTGTTTTTGTTTTTTTTTTTGTTTTTTTTTTTATTTTGGTTGTTTGTTTTGGGATTTCTCTGTCTGTTTCTGTGTCAGTTTCTGTTTCATTTCTCTGTGTCTCTGTTTCTCTCTCGCTCTCTATCTCCCTGTTCCTGCAATAATATTACTGCATGTGTGGACAGCAGGTACAGCCTGCTTTTCTAGGTTTCTGCACATGTGCATGTGACAGCCTCTGCATCAATTGCTGCCCACCATTCAGTAATTGCATGCAGCTTGCTGTGTGGTGATTGCAGTACTCACTGTAATTGCAGCCCACTACTATAAAATGCTAGGTTAGGTAGCCGTAGCCCTTTCAGCTTTCCAAGGTGGGGCCCATGCTTGTTGGCTCTGAACACCGTTGTGTCAGTCAGAAGGTTGGTATTTGTCTCTTATCTGAAGCTAAGGTTGTAGCCAATGATATGCATGTTGTACTCAAACCTGAATGTTGCTGCTTCCAGTACACACTTCTCAGTGTAGATATGTACTCACCCCTCCAAATGCTAATACAGGATACATGGGAGTATGTACTTTCTTTCTGAATTAGACAATTAACTGCCATACAAATGTGGTTATTGCAATGTATTCCTGTGGAACATGCACTGTTTGTGTACTGCTATACTGTAATTATTAAGTTACTCACTACTGAACAGTTTGTGGTTTGTTTGTGTTGACATTAGCACAGGCTGCTCAACACAGAACAGCATAACAGAACAGAACATGATTTGTGTTATGCCATTCCTAATTTCCATTTACATTCCCTCATTGTAATGCATGATATATTTATTTCAGCACCAAGTTATTTGTATATCTGCTGTGGCTTAGTGGTAATTCATGCAGTCTATTGTGTCAATGGTCTGGGGTTCGAAACTGGCAGAGATTTTTTGTTTTGCTGCTGAGCAGAACAAGGGCCCTGACATAGAGTGACTAAGGCACTTTTAAGCAGTGGTAAGCGGGTTTGCGTGGGTTTGCGCGACGCTTAGCTAAGCGCACACTTGCTTAAACCCGCTTACTACTGCTTAAAAGTGCTTACTTCCGCTAACCCCAGCGTTAATTTCTTTTAAAGAAAAGAAAATGGGGAGATAGGAAAGTGGTGAAAAAGGGGGCACAGAGAGGGACAGACAGTAGGTAAACAAGCTCGGGATGTGCAGGATAGGTGTAGGGAAGGTCCATAGCTGCCCATTTCTTTACCAGCAACAGCTGTGCATATGCAATAAATTTGGAGTGATATTTGAAACCTTCCACCCCTGGGAGAGAGGTGAGGACAACAAAGTTTGTTGTACTGCCAATTATAATTATCAGTTTACATGTCCAGCGGACATGTGTGTGGTTACAGATTGCCCTTTTCTTTTTTTTTCAGGTGAGAGTGGAAAGTGAGGTAGAGGAAGTAGGTATGTTTGGGGAGGCAGGTTGGGGAGGTTAACAGACAAGACAAACAAGACGCATACAGGGGCGGTGTATGACACATGGGGTGGGTGAACACAATTGACGGGGACAGATGTTTGGAAATCGCAAGCCCATGAGCCCACAGATGGTAACAGTAGCACTGAGATCCCCACCCATGGGCAGTCACCACTGCACCTTCACAGCCCAGAGGGTGGCAGTGCTGGGGGCTGAGTAGGACGGGCAGGCACACCCGTGAGACGCGCCACTCTCGCCTCGAGTTGGCGTAGGGGATCAGCGACTGAAAGCTGGATCTCCCTACGCACCACAGTCCAGACCCTTCGAAGGGTGACAGGTGGCCCTTCTCCACCCACGCTTGCACGGGGGGGGGGGTGGACGAGCCCCATCCCCTGCAGCGCTTCCACCCGAAGGTGGCACAGGACCAAGGGAGGAGGGGAGCCCGGGCTGGGCACCAGACCAGCTGGTGCCAGGTGCACTCGCCAGCTGAGGAGGGACAGGTGGGTCCGCTGGGACCAGCCTTCCCATATGTTCTGTGATTAGGTGTGTTTAATTACAACATAAACAACAGCATTCCAGATTAGTTGTAACAGCATGCAGTAATATTCCCATTAACCCAACACACCAAGGTTCCAACAGTTGAACAACAAGCATAACACATGCATATATTGAACGACAGTGGATATTCCAACAGCATGCAGGGATGATTGGTAGGAACAGGCCACAATGATCGTTGTGTTTGAACAGGGCACATGCATCAAAGTGAATGCAAATATTTATAGAACAACAGGACATATGTCCCAACAAATATTTGAGATTACACATACCCATTGAGGTGTGGAATTGCATGGTTTATGCACATACAGTAGGGTGTAGAAAGAAACCTCGATTAACATCTTATAAGTACTTTTAGTCTACACTACATTCCTAGTGACTGCAATTGTATCTCCCCTACATGTATTATTACATTTGCCAACATGCATTAGGTTGTGTAATGGGTTTGGCTAGTTCAATATATACCTGACCTATATCTGACATACTAACTGTCCATGATGCAGATGTTACTGCTACATATTTCTTGATTTCATTTATATTTTTTATCTACATATCTGGATGTTTTCACATGACATTTTCACTTCAATTTGTACAGAACCCTGCATTTCTTGAAGCACACTCACATTTCTGGGGAACAAATTAACATGCTACACGTGTGCCAGATTTACTTATGCATGCCAGCCAGTAAGTGACTGTTGACGACTGTATATATGCTTCACAGCTACTAGCACTTCCATCACCCACTTTAGATGGGACTGCACAACTCTGGGTTGCCAGCACTTATTAAAACAGTACTATTTGTATAATGCAAGGGTACAACAACATTTCAAAGTAAGTGACACAGACACACTCCGGGTTTTATGCCTTTATTAATTACATTACACACTTTTCCACAGGCTCGCTCCCTTATTTGATATAACAGTGCATATGGAAGACATATTCAAGACATACTATACCTTTATTAATAGGTTAGAACACTCTTTTTCAGGCTCGCTCACTTATTTTATATGACAGTACCTGCAGAGATATTATTCCGGACATATTTTACCTTTCTTAATAGGTTACTACACTCATTTTTTCTGGCTCTCTGACTTTTTTATATGACAGTACATGCAGAGGACTTATTCAGGGCATTTTATGGCTGCATTATTGGACTACAACACTTTCTTTCATGTTCTCTCCCCTATTTTATATAACAATACATGCAGAATAATCACTAACCTGCCTGGTGGCACAGCCTTAGCAGCCTATCTGCATAGGCTTGCTGATTCGCCGCACGGTCAGCTGTAGCTGTGAAGTAAATGAAGGGATATTGAGACATACCTATCCATTATACAGAATCAATTATCAATTCTTACATACTGCATTCCATGGCTACCTACTCAGTTGTGGGGCATCTTGCATCCCACGGGCCTCCTGTATCCATTGGTTCAGGCAGTCCTGCTTCCGTCTCTTCAGGTCTGCATGGTGGTGATGGACCTGCTCACCAGTCCAAGGAATGCCTGTGGCACTGGTGAGGTCATGCGTTAACAGGTTCCAAGCCTCTGCCTTGTACTCTGTCCCTTGGAACTGGTCCTGCAGGAGTCTTGACTCATGAAGGTGGACGAGGAGCCAAACCATGTATTTCGACTCCTTGATGCCCCAACGTTGCGCTCGGAAGCGTGTACCCTCTCCAGCACCAGCCATTCTAACTGCAGATGTGAGCTACAATCAGTTATGGCGAGTATTCCCACCTATGGGGCTAATATATTCTGCATTTCCCGCACTATTTTGTGATTGGCCATTTTTGCAAATTCTCGGCTGACTGCAGACCTGCTTAGTAATGGTTAATCTACCATTTCTAAGTATATGTATGATAACAGTGGCTGTTTCTCCTAAGCTGTCATGGCTTAGTGGTTCAGTACTTTGATTAGGGTGCACAGAGTCCTGGGTTCGAACCTTGTCATTCATTTTATTTTAATACTCCCCAGACAGGCTAGGGGGTGTGGCTGTGTTTAAGCAACTTTGCTCTATGTTGCTCCATGTTGCCCTACGGTGCCCTGGTTGACGCAGCGCGCACGTCCGCGCAAACAGATTGCGCTGGTTAAAGCGCAAATTAACTATGGGCAACTCTGTTACACTGGGTAAAGCGCTATTTAACTCTGGGCAACTCTATTGCGCTGGTTAAAGTGCAATTTATCTCTGGGCAACTCTATTGCGCTGGGTAAAGCGCTGCTTAACTGCGGGCAATTATATATCAGGATCCTTTAAAATATATATTTTCTTCACTGATACATAAGCCATTTCACTGCTTTTTACTAATATTTTAATCATATATGTCAGGTATTATTTCATATACTGATTTAAAATATAAATAAGAAGGGGATTGGTGGGACTCGAACCGTGAATGCCTCCTCTTTGTGCGAACGCTCTACCATTATGCTGTTGCTATTTGGTGTGATTTGCATAAACATTCTTTCTTATGCACTTCCATGTCTGAATTGCTAACTGCAGCTAAGCAATGGGCACACCCGCGCACACACGCGCAAATACGGGCAGCTATTTCGGGAATTTAAAACAAATCAAATTAATGTTTTACTTTTTATAACTGTGATGGGGGGGTTACAATGTGAGGGAGTGTGGTGTTGGGTGCAAGGACATTTGAGTGGACTCGCTCTTGTATGTTTTCATTTTACTTTTACAACTCTTGCAGGGGCGTGGACATTTAGACTGCTCGGCAGTTGGACACGCCCCCTGCTTTCCTACACGGTCCGTGTAAGACTTATGGTTGAGTCAGCGTGCCCTCATGAATATTCATGGCACGCTGACATTATACCGTTCAACTGCAGCCTCCGAGTAAGACTTATTAAGTCTTACATGGAGGATTTGTGAATCCGGGGGATAGTCTTCTGGTGAATGGTTTATGAGAGGCCAGAATAATGTTACAAACATGTGAGGTGAGGTCATCCTGCCTGGCGATTAATGGAAGTGGAGAAACCAAGCTGTCAGCTTGAGACTGGACAGAATCAGATGACTCAACCCTTGGGGGTGAGAAATTAGGTCTGGAAGAGGGTCCAGAATCCATGGTCGACATAACAGATGTGGCCAAAGGAAGGAGAAACAAACTTGAAGCCAAAAGGGGGCTATGAGGATCACTTTGCATTTCAACCGAACAGGTTTCTTTATGAATTGGGGTATCAGAGGAATGGGGGGGATAGGCATATAGCAGTCCTGTGGGCCAATCATGAATCACAGCGTACCTCGTGGACTCCCCCTTTGGGGGGAATAGGGCAAAATAGCTGCTGCATTTGTTGTTTGACAGGGAGGCAAATAGGTCACAACAAGGCTGGCCCCAACGGCTGAAAATGTCTGTTGCTACGTTCGGATTGAGAGACCACTTGTGAGGCAGAAGAATACATCTGCTCAGTTTGTCTGCACTCACGGTGGAAATCCCTGGGATATGCGTTGCTATCAGAAAGCGGTTGGAAGCTATCGCCCACTGCCAAATTCTTATGGCCTCTTGACACAGGGGATAGGACTTGGTTCCTCCTTGCTTGTCAATATACCAGTCTACTGACATGTTGTCTGACTGAATTCCAATCATTCTAGAAGGAAGAACAGGTTGGTATGCTTGCACCGTTAACAGCACCGGTCTCAGTTCTAGAACGCTGATATGCAGGTTGGCCTCCAGCGTGGATTATGCGCCTTGGACTGTCTTTCCCTGGAAATGGCCCCCCACCCTATCAGGGAAGCATCTGTGGTCACATTGGCTTTGGGTTGAGGGGGATGGAATGGGTGGCCCCAAAGTTCTGTGTCTGGCCTCATCCACCAAAGAAGGTCCTGCTTGCAAGAAATGGTTATCTAAATTTGAAAGCATAGAAGTTGGTTAATTCGGAAACCATTGAGACAGAAGAAGCCATTGAAGTATTCGCATGTGCAATTTCGCACGCGGCACTATTGGTATGGAAACTGTCATGGATCCTAAAACCTGAAGAACCTCTCTCGCTGAGACTTTGTTTTGACAGAGTATCACTCGGAGCTGAAGCCTCAATCTCTGAAGTCTGTGAGCTGGGAGTGACACCAGACAAGAGCGGGTGCCGAAGACTGCTCCGATGAATTCTATCTTCTGGATCGGAGCAAGATTGGATTTCTCCCAGTTTACAGTTATCCCCAAAAGTTTCACCAGTGAAAGGATGCATTGCAGGGATGCTACCAGGAGATGCTTGATGGAGGCGGTAAGCAGCCAATCGTTCAAATACAGAAACACCCAGAATCCTTGCAGTCTCAAGTGAGCTGTAACCACTGCCATGTACTTTGTGAACACTCTGGGGGCTGTAGAGTGTCTGAATGGCAGTGCACGAAACTAGTAATGATTGGCTCCTAGCCAGAACCGAAAAAGACTCTTGGAGCATTTGTCCATTTTAATGTGGTAATACACGTCCCGGAGATCTCTTGAGCACATCCAATTGCCTTGCTTAGAAAATGGAGAATGGACTGAACCATGACCATTCGGAATTTGGTCTGGGCAACAGACTTGTTCAAATTGCTGAGATCCAGAGTGAGTCTCCAGTTCCCTGTCTTTTTTGGCACCAAAAAGAATCTTGAGTAAAATATGGATCCACATTGGTCTGGTGGGACCAATTGGATAACTCATTTTTGATACAGCTTATTTCCACAGCTGTTTCTTCCCTTTGACTGGGTGGAACATAGGGAATTTTTGCTGGAAGCTTTGGATAAGTGATGAGGGGAATAGTATAGCCTATGGTTATGATCTTCTGCACCAAACAATTGGTGGTTATTGAATGCCAGGCAGCTTGATGCAGAGAGAAACGACCCCTGACTGCTTCCACAGGAAAGCAATTAGGCTGCTCTTCAGGAGTTCTTATAAGGCTGCCCAGAGAAAGAATCCCTTGGTCTCTGATTACGTGGACCCCCTCTGCCTCAGTAGGGGCGTCTTCCAGAATTGTTACCCCCTCTGCACAACGTGTGGCATGGAAAGGACCCTGAGATTTTTTGTGCCTCATTTTGCCACTCCTCTGGTTCCTGGAAAAGGAACATTGAGGGTTGGAAAAACGACCTACGGCAGACAGGATCTTACCGTCCTGCTCACACCTGGTCAGAGTGTCCTTCACCTTGCAGACAAAAAGGGAAGATGTTTCAATGGGAGCATTCAGGAAGGAAGACTTGAAAAGGTCCGTGAAGTCACAAAGGCACATCCAGGCATGGTGTATTATAACTATGCCTGAACCCGCAGCTCTAGCCACCCCTTCGGTTGCATGTGAGAGCAACCTCATGGACGAATTGGAGATGATTCCAGGGTTTTGAGCTGTGAGGCAACTTTATCCCTCACCTTATCAGACACCTGTCCTGTGAGTCTTCCAGAGAATTCGGAAACTTTTAGTTATGTACTTACCATAACTTCGGATGTATGGGATCCATCTCGCCTACATTCATAACTGATGGGTTTGGAGCTGATCCGTCGGCTCCGACTCGGCCACTATATACTAGAACGAAGTCTCTCATTGGCTGGGCTTCCCCTTATCCCAGAATGCACCATGCCTGCTTCCCCAGATCTTGTTTGTTCGCTTTCATACATTCATACAGGTACAGAAAACACATACCAATAACTGTAACCAACTAGAGCCCTTCCAGAGGAGAGCTCAGCAAGAGCAATATTTCCTCCAAATCCAAAAGGTAGGGGGAAGGAGGGTGGGTATGTATGAAGCTAGGGCAGATGGATCCCATACATCCGAAGTTATGGTAAGTACATAACTAAAAGATGTAATGGGATCCTATCTCGGCTACATTCATAACTGATGGGACAGCGTCCCTAGCACCAAAATCCCGGGTGGCTCATTGGAACACACTCCTGAGAACTGCGGAACCAAATGAAGCTCTGCCTCGGGAAGCCACATCAGCCTTGTAATGAGAAATGAAGGTGCGCGGAGAAGACCAAGTAGCAGCCGCACAAATATCATCTATTGAAACTTTGGAGTGAAAAGCTACAGAGGTGGCCATAGCCCTGGTAGAATGAGCTTTAAGTGGGAAAGGTAACTCTCTGCCTGACTGGGAATAAATGAAAGAGATGCAATCCTTAAACCATTTGGCTATGGTGGTTTTGGCAACTGGTAGACCTAACCTATTCTCCGCAGAGGACACAAACAGTTGGTTAGATGTTCGTGTCTGACTGGTCCTATCTAAGTAAAAATGCAGTTGCCTGTGAACATCCAACTGGTGGAAGGTATATTCTACTCTATTAGAAAAATTTGGAAAGAAAACGGAGAGCTCCAATGATTGCTGAATGCACAAAGGGGATGCAACCTTAGGTAAAAAGGATGGATTCAATCTGAGGGAAACTCTGTCTTTATGAAAAATCAAATAAGGAGGAGTAGAACACAGAGCCTGAAGCTCTGAAACACGCTTAGCAGAAGTTATTGCCACTAGAAAGGCGGTTTACCACGACAGAAATTTTATATCACAAGTGGCTGCCGGCTCAAAGGGACGGGCAGTTAAGGAGGCCAGAACCAAATTTAAGTCCCAAGGGGGCACAGGATGAGCCATTGGAGGCCTGAGGAGCCAGGCTCCCTTAAGAAAGGACTTGCAAAGTCTTGTTAGCCATTAAGGAAGGCTCTATGGAAACATGAAAATTAGATATAGCCGCCAGTTGAACTTTAATTGTGGAGACTGAAGAGCCTGAATGAAACAATGAAGCTAGAAATTCCAAGACCTGCGGAACTGGGGCTGTAAGAGGATCAATGCCTCGCTGCTGGGCCCAAAAGGCAAACCTCTGCCATTAGGATGGAAGTGGAGTAACCAAGCAGCCAGTCGCAACGACCGAAGGGACGGATGAGAGTGTCCCGATTGATGAGACAACAGGTCCGGCACTGGGTCCAGAATCCAAGGGCCCTGTACTGCATACTTCTGAAGGAATGGGAACCAAACCTGACGGGGCCAATGTGGGGCGACCAAAATCATGTGGCTCCCTATATGAAGAGCCTTCTGAATCACCCTCGGAAGAAGGGGGATCGGGGGGAAGGCATAAAGGAGACCGGGGGGCCAATTGTGGGCTAGAGCGTCCCTGGCAGACTGCCCCTGGGAGGGAGACAGAGTGAAGAACTCTCTGCACTTTGCATTGTTGGGGCTGGCGAACAAGTCGCAACAAGGGAGACCCCATTTGGCGAAGATCTGCGCAGCCACTCTGTTGTTGAGGGACCACTCGTGGGGCAACAGGAGAGTCCTGCTGAGCCTGTCTGCAATCACGTTGGCTTTCCCCGGAATGTGCGCGGCTACTAAGAAACGTCGAGTAGCTATGGCCCAGCACCATACTCTCATGGCCTCTCTGCAAAGGGGGTAGGACCTGGTTCTGCCCTGCTTGTTTATGTGCCAAACTACCGACATGTTGTTGGATAGAATCGCAAATAGTACCTTGGGGGAGAGCCTGATGAAGTGCTTGCAAAACCAGAAGCACCGCTCTCATTTCCAGGATATTGATGTGAAGGTGCGCTTCGCAATCCTGCCAAGTGCCTTGGACAGACCTGTCCAGATAATGACCCCCCCACCCTATCTGGGAGGCGTCCGTGGTCACTGTGGCAACAGGGGGCTGAAGGACGCCCCCGGTCCAGGTTGGACCGACGCAGCCACCAATGGAGGTCCCGACGACAACTGTTCGTAATCAGAACCAGGTGGTTCAGGGGAAGTTCTTGGTACGACCATTGAACCGATAATAGCCATTGCAGCACCCGCATGTGCAGCCTGGCTAACGGTACTAAGAGGATAGTTGCAGCCATCGTGCCCAATAACTGAAGAATCTGTCTGGCAGGAACTCGAGATTTGGGTAACAAATTTAGAATCTGTGATTGTAGAACCTGAATTCTTTCTGATGGCAAAAATGCCCGCATCCTTTATGTGTCTAACTCTGCGCCTATAAAGGTGATACGCTGAGATGGCCGCAGCACAGATTTTTCCCAATTGAAAGTGATTCTCAGCGACAGACCCAAAGTTACTGTGGCCATCAGCGCTCGAATCAGTAGATGCTCGGAGGTGGCAGTGAGGAGCCAGTCATTGAGATAGGGAAACACTTGGAATCCTAGACTTCTCAGGTGAGTTGTCACCACTGCCAGACACTTGGTAAACACCCTGGGGGCTGTGGTGAGACCAAAGGGTAGTGCACGAAACTGGAAATGACTGGTTCCTAGGCGGAAGCGTAAATGACTCCTGGACTCTTGACGTATCAAAATGTGATAGTAAGCATTCTTGAGGTCTATGGAGCACATCCAGACATCCTTCTCCAATAACGTGAGAATGGACTGAAGGGTGACCATCTGGAACTTGGACTTCTTCACAAAATGATTTAATGAGCTTAGGTCCAAAATGGGCCTTACGTCCCCTGTCTTTTTTGGCACCAAAAATAATCTTGAGTAAGTTCCTGATCCGATCTGGTCGGCGGGGACGGGCTGGATGACCCCTTTGCTTAGCAGCTTTGAAACTTCTACGGCTGCTAGATCCCGTTGACTGGGTGGCACGTCCGGGATTCTCCTTGTAGGAGGAGGGGGCTTGAAAAAGGGGATGAGGTAGCCTCCGTTACAATGCGAAGCACCCACTGATCCTTGGTTATAGATTCCCAAGCTTGTGGGTGTTTCGCAAAATGACCCCCGACTGGCTCTGGAGAAGCACAGCCGGGCCACATCCTAGGGATGTTGAGGGTAGGAGGAACCACAAAAGGAATCGCGATTTCCAGAGTTACAGGGACCTCTGCCACCTCTAGGGCGGCGTCTTCCTGAATCCCCCCCCGCCTCTGGAGGGGGGATCACTCGGTGGAGTAGAGAAGAACTTTTGGGATTTTCTGAACCACATTTTCCCTCCTCTCTGGGCAAGGTCTTGAGGGAGTGGAAAAACGGGCCCCAACGGCAGTCAAGGTCTTGCCCCCCTGCTCGCACCGAGTAAGTGTGTCCTTCACCTTGGGCCCAAACAAAGAAGACCCATCAAAGGGGGCATCGGCGAAGGAAGACTTAAAGGCCTCCGCGAGTGGACAGAAGCGTAACAGGCTTGTCTCCTAAGAGCCACTCCTGTGCCCGCTGCTCTACTCGCCCCTTCGGCTGCATAGGAAATGAGCCTCATGGACGAGTTGACAATAGAAGATAGGGTAGTCATCTGGGCGCCTACGGTCTGGGCTAACGCATCAGGAAGATTACCCGCAAGAGACTCTCCTAACTCCTTGAGGAGGTCCCTTTGGAGCCTTGTAAAATGACAGAGATAGTTCAGCGACCGCAGGGTAAAGGTCGCTGAAGAAAGGGTACGCTTCCCTGCCTATCCATGCTCCTAGAATCCTTATTAGGAGGATGAATAGACGTTGAAGCCTCTGCCACGTCCTGCTGAGTGGCAGATGCCGCCACCACAGCATCAACTGCAACACCCTTAGTGAGGAATTCCTTCTGGGGAGGGGCTGAAAGAAACTTATTAGGTCTGGCAGGCACCGGTTCCACTGTATCAGGATGTTCCCACACCCTCCGAGAGATTAGATCTAATAACTCGTCGAAGGGTGGAGACACCCAGGAGGAGGAGGGCTGGGCCCCGAAGGCCTTGAGGAAGACTGACTCCTCAGCGGTAGGGGCTTTGGATTGCCAATCGCCTCTCTGTCTCAAGATCTCAAGGATATCCGAGAAGGAGACGTCATCCGAGGACGATTTTGGGGACCCCTCCGCATCATCGAGGTCAGTATCTGAAGTGACGGAATCATCTTGGGAATCAATGTGCTTCCTCTTGCACAGTTTCTTCCTTGGGGGTTCATCCGAAGCAGATTCAGAAGGACCCCCTGGAAGAAGGGAACCCTCTAAGGGGGTATCCTCAGGCCCCGGGGCCCCACTGTCGTGGGAAAGAATGTCTCCAGAGGCACCAGTACCCAAAACTTGGGACGGTGAGGTAGAAACCTGCTGAACCGGCAAGGTCATGGCCAGCGCACTCCTCATGGCCTTAAAAGCAGGACCTCCAGACTCTGCAGAGGGCACTTGCTGAGAGACCACGGCGGTACCGGGAATACCTGCGGCCGATGCTCTGAGGGGAAGACTGGGCATCGAAGAGGCGAGCTCCACAGTGTTATCCTCGGCCCCCACCGAGGAAGACCCGGTACCAAACCCTGACACCGAGGACAGGGTAGGAATGAAGGTCGGAGCAGAGAAACTCCGAGGGGGTCCCTGCTCCGACTGGACAATTCCGCTGCGTTCTACCAGCACCGACTCCAACGGCTCCAAGGGGGTCGGAGGAGGAATCAAATGCACGGAATGGGGAATCGGCTCCGAAGCCGAGTGGGCTGGAGCCGAGATCATTTTAGTAAAAACTGGGGACTGGAACAGCCTCTGGATAACCCTATCCAAATCCGAATCCGACAACCTAGAGGATTTGGAGGAAATAGACTGGGGTCGAGAAGACTTCTGCCTCGGCTCCGATAAAACAGGGGATCGGCTCCGAAAGGGTTCCACCACTATCGGACCCGAGACCGGAATCATTTGTAAGGGTGTCGGCGCCGAAGGCGGCTCCGGGGGCGAGGGGGAAGAGTCTGAGCTGCACACCTCCAACGGCTCCGAGACCAAAGGAGCCGAAGAAGGTGATTGGCCTCTCGATGCACTAACCTGCGGCTCCGACACCAATGGAGCCGAGGAAAGAAGCACCGAGGCAGACCCTTCAGCCATCGGTTCCGAAGCCATTGGAGCCAAGGAAGAAGAAGTCGATCCATGTTTCTTAGATGTCGGGTCCGACGGACTGGTTGGAGCCGACGATCTATGCTTCTTGGGTGTCAACCCGACGGACTGGTCGGAGCCGACGATCTCTTCTTTTTAGAAGCTGGAGATGAAGCCAACGCTTCCTCAAATGAAGGCTTAATAATACCTCTAAATATCAGCTTGTTTTTTTCTTTCTTGTAGGACCCTGGAAGAAAAAGCGTGACAAACACTGCAAGTATCCTGTAGATGTTTAGGCCCTAAACAGTACACGCAGACAGCATGGCTGTCTGTAATAGACATTTTATAATTACATTTAGCACATTTTTTAAATCCTGATTTCTGCTCCTTAGACATACTGAACAAAGTAGAAACAGGTAACAGATAGCTAGAATACACAGAAGTAAACTAATATATGGGCTAAAGCCCTCTAACTTAAACGGGCTTAGCCCGATACAACAGGTAAAACAAGAAATTATTTCAGTCACACAACAAGAAAATAAGCACACAATAAGGGCAAAGGCCCTCTAACTTAAACGGGCCTTGCCCAGTACACTAGAAGCTCGAAAAAAAATATAAAATTCTAACTTTCACAAAAACTGACCACAAACGCTCACAAAGCTGTTAAAACAGCTGTTTGTTTAAAAGCTGACAGAAACCCTAGCCAAAAAGACCAAAAGGTCAAGAAAATACACTTAGCTCCAGCCATGTCGAGACCACGTCCAGCTTGAAAAGCGGCAAACGAGATCTGGGGAAGCAGGCGTGGTGCATTCTGGGATAAGGGGAAGCCCAGCCAATGAGAGACTTCGTTCTAGTATATAGTGGCCGAGTCGGAGCCGACGGATCGGCTCCAAACCCATCAGTTATGAATGTAGGCGAGATAGGATCCCATTACATCAAGAAGTTATGTACTCACCATAACATTCGATGTATGTAGTCCATCTCGCCTCACATTCTTACCTGTGGGTTGGGAGCCGAAGGTCGGCTCCAACCTAGCCAACTTTTTTAACTCTAAGTCTTTCTATTGGCTGGGCTAAGATGGTATCCCATGCTGCGCTGCTCTCTATCCCCAGATCTAGTTTGCGGCTAGCCCCAGCACTCATTCTCCATGCATAACAACACCTAAGGAAAGGAAGAACAAACCAATGATGAAGGGAGCTCTGAATCCAGACCTAACCTCCAGATCCTCCAGGACAGGGAAGGAGGGGGGGTAAGTAAGAATGTGAGGCGAGATGGACTACATACATCGAACGTTATGGTGAGTACATAACTTCTTGATGTTATGTAGTCCAATCTCACTTACATTCTTACCCGTGGGACAGCGTCCCTAGCATCTAAATCCTGGGAGGCGCAGTGGAAAATACTCCTGAGCACTGTGGAACCAAAGGAAGACCCGCCCCTAGATAACACATCCAACTTGTAATGAGTAACGAAGGTGTGAGGAGATACCCAAGTAGCCGCAGAACAAATATCATCCATAGACAATCTGGCCTGAAAGTCTGTAGATGTAGATACAGACAGAGTAGAGTGAGCCTTCACCCTAAACGGTAAATCTTTACCCCCTGAGGAATAAATGAAAGAAATACAACTGGATATCCACCTGGACAACATGACTTTGGAGACAGGAGACCCAATTCTGTTTTCCAAAAAGGAAACAAACAACTGATCAGATTTTCTGAGGTTTTTCGTTCTGTGCAAATAAGAACGTAATTGTACATCCAACTGATGAAATTTGAATTCTGCCTTGTTTGAGAACTGGGGAAAAACACTGGCAATTCAATAGATTGGTTAAGGTTACTGACTGATGCCACTTTCGGAAGAAAGGAGGGGTTTGGTCTGAAAGACACCCTGCCCTTATGAAAAATCAAATAAGGGGGTTTGATTGATAAAGCTTGAAGCTCCGAAATGCATCTGGCTGACGTGATGACTACTAAAAAGTCAGTCTTCCAAGTTAAGAATTTTAAATCGCAAATGGCTGCAGGCTCAAAGGGGGGTGAATTAAGACCCTGTAGAACAAAGTTTAAGTCCCAAAGCATGACAGGTTCCGATACTGGAGGACAAAGTAACAAGGTGCCCTTCAGGAAAGCCTTACAGAGTCTATATGCCATCAGCCTAGGCTCGTCTGCGACATGAAAGGTAGAAATCGCCGCCAATTGGACTTTAATGGTTGCGTCCGCTGAACCCTGCTTAAAGAGCAGAGACAAGAACTCCTGGGTGACTCTCCCTGTGGGGGGATCAACGTGAAGTAGCTGCTGCATTTGGCATTGAGGGGGCTGGCAAAAAGGTCGAAGCAAGGCTGACCCCATGTGCGGAAGATCTGTTCTGCAACTTAACAGTTCAGGGACCACTCGTAAGGCATCAGAATAGCTCTGCTTAGCCTGTCTGCGATTACATTGGACTTCCCCGGAATGTGCATTGCCACCAGAAAACGTTGGGAAGACACTGCCACTACCACACTCGCATGGCCTCTCTGCAAAGGGGATAAGACTTGGTTCCTCCCTGCTTGTTCAGATACCACACCACTGACATGTTGTCTGAGTGGACTGCAATAGTCCCGAGAGGAAGAAAACTCTGAAGTGCTTGCAAAACTAGTAGCACAGCTCTCATCTCCAGGACACTGATATGCAGATGCATATTGTGCTCTTGCCATGTGTCTTGGACTGTCCTGCTTAGATAATGTCCCCCCAACCCCATCTGGGAGGCATCCGTGGTCACCGTGGCAATCGTGGGCACAGGAACAAAGGGCTTTCCCGCATTCAGGTTGCCGGTGCGAAGCCACTAACTGAGATCCTGTTTGCACCTGTCTGTGAGTAGAATAGGGTGAGAAAGTGGAAGACGTTGAAGACACCACTGGGCAAAGAGAAGCCACTGAAAGAGCCTCATATGTAATCCTGCCAGAGGGACTAACATAATCGTAGCAGCCACTAACCCCAACAGTTGGAGGACCCATCTTGCCTTCGCTCTTCTCAGAGGGAGCAAGGCATGAACTTGTTGTTGTAGGACTCTGATTCTTTCCTGTGGTAGAAACGCCCGCATGAGGACGGTGTCTAGTTCAGCGCCTATAAAAGTGACACACTGTGAGGGCAACAAGGCAGATTTTTCCCAGTTCATTGTGATGCCCAACTGCTGACATAGGTTGATAGTAGCATCACTGGTCTGAAGTAGTAGTAGATGCCTGGTGGTGGCAGTAAGGAGCCAGTCGTCCAGATACGGAAACACTTGGAATCCCTGACATCTCAAGTGAGCAGTCACCACTGCCATGCATTTGGTAAACACCCTGGGGGCTGTGGTGAGACCAAAGGGCAGGGCTCGAAACTGAAAATGACTGGCTCCCAGCCAGAAGCATAGGTGACTTCTGGATGCCCTGTCCATCTTTATGTGGTAGTAAGCATCCTCGAGGTCGATGGAGCACATCCATACTTCTTTTCCCAACAATGGGAGAATAGACTGCAATGTGACCATTCAGAACTTGGCCTTTTGCACGTGGGTGTTCAATTGGCTGAGATCCAGTATGGGTCTCAGGTACCCTGTCCTTTTCAGCACTAAAAAAGAATCTGGAGTAAGTCCCTAATCCAATCTGGTCTGAGGGGACATGTTGGATGGCTCATTTTTCTAGCAGCTTTGAAACTTATGAAGCTGCATAATCCCTTTGACTGGGGGGAACATCCAGGATTTTCTTGATTGGAGGAGGATTTGACGAAAAGGGGATGACATATCCTCCGGAAATTATTCGTAGAACCCATTGGTCCTGGGTGATGTCTTGCCAGGCCTCCAGGTTTAACGAGATGCGACCCCCGACTGGCTCCGGAAACACACAGTCGGGCCTCCCATCAAGAGCGGTGGTTGGGAGAACCACGAAAGAAATTGCAATCTCCTGAGTTGTGGGGGCCTCCTCTGCCCCTAGGGCGGCGTCTCCTTGAATAACCACCCCCTCCCCTGCCTCTGGAGGGCGGGCTCACCTTGTGCACTGGGAAAAAACATCTGTGATTTCTTGAACCACATTTTGCCACCCCTCTGGGCCTTGGGATAAGGCCTAGAGGGAAGGGAAAAATGGACTCCTACGGTAGACAGACTTTTTCCCTCCTCCTCCTCGCACCTGGTAAGAGTGTCTTTCACCTTAGTTCCGAACAAAGAGAAACCATTAAAAGGGGCGTCGGTGAATGAAGACTTGAAGGCCTCTGCGAAATGACAAAGGCGCATCCAGGCCTGCCTCCTAAGAGCAACTTCTGAACTTGCTGTTCTACTCGCTCCTTCAGGTGCATATGAAATTAGCCTCATGGAGGAGTTTGCAATGGAATTGAGGGTAGACATCTGAGCGTTGACCGTCTGGGCCACCGCCTCAGAAACGTTACACGTAAGAGTATCTCCAAGCTCCTTGAGGAGATCTCTCTGGAGCCGTGTAAAGTGTGATAAATAATTCAGTGACCGTAAGGTAAAGGTCGCTGAAGAAAAAGTACGCTTCCCGTACCGGTCCATGGTCCTAGGCTCCTTGTTATGGGGATGGACGGTGGAAGACGTCTCGGCTAATTCCTTCTGAGTGGCCGCTGCCACCACCATGGCATCCACAGGGACTCCCTTGGACAGAAATTCCTTATCAGGAGGAGTAGACAAAAATTTATTGTGTCTCCTGGGGTCTGGTTCCACAGAGTCAGGGGTTTCCCACACCCTTCGACAAACCAAATCCAGAAGCTCGTAGAAGGGTGGAGATACCCAGGAGGCAGAGAGCTGAGCACCAAAGGCCTTCAGGAGGACCGACTCCTCCTCGGAAGGGGCTTTGGAAAGCCAGTTACCTCTCTGTTTAAAAATCTCTAGGATGTCAGAGAAAGAAACATCCTCAGAGGATGACTTGGGGGACCCCTCTGATTCCTCGAGGTCGGTGTCTGATGTAAGAGACTCATCCTGGGAATCTATGTGCTTCCTCTTGCACGTCTTCTTTCTGGGTGGCTCCTCAGGCAAAAACTCTGAGGGACCCTCAGAAATGTGGGGACCACTCATGGGGGTACCTTGAGGCCTTGGGGCTCTGCTGTCTAGAGATAGATGGCGATCAGAGACATGCACCAGTGTAGTAGGGGACAGAATGACCGACTTGCATGATGCCACTGATGACCTGGCCAGTGCGCTCCGCATGGCCTCGAAGGCTGGTCCCCCCAAGTCCGAAGAACGACCAGCCTCTGAAGCCACGACAGGAGTCAAACTTCCCCATGCTGAAGCACCAAGAGGGAGACTAGGAACTGAGAGGTGTCCCGAAGCCTCTCCCTCGGGTCCGACCAAAGAATCCAGAGTCCTGAACCCCGTGGACGGTGCCGACGGGGTCGGAGCTGAAGTTGGCACCGATAAGCCAGGAGGGGCTGTTGGAACCGACCTAGGGACATCACATGGAGCCAAGCACTCTGGCTCCGAAAGCAGAGATGTGCTTGGAGGAGGAAGTATCGAAGCAGGTTGAGGGACGGGCTCCTGAGCCGACTGGGTC
Source organism: Protopterus annectens (assembly GCF_019279795.1). NCBI lineage: Eukaryota > Metazoa > Chordata > Ceratodontiformes > Protopteridae > Protopterus > Protopterus annectens. The sequence goes on along the minus strand of NC_056733.1, from coordinate 124,885,210 downwards.
GGAGCCACGAACACTTTTGCCAAACCGGTGACTGAAGGAGTCTCTGCACCACTCTATCGACGTCCACATCTGATAAGGTCCTGGAGGATTTAAAGGATAGAGAAGGAGATCAAGACCTCCTCTCCGAAGGGGACCTGCGAGGAGAGGATACTGGCCTAATGCTAGGCGATCGGCTCCAAACAGGTTCCAAGAAGATTGGAGCCGAAGCAGGTTCCATAACAACTGACACTTCCTGCGGCCCTGAGGACAATGGAGCCGAGGATGTCATAGCAGACTTTCATATTTTCTCCGGTGGCTCCGAGGAGACTGATGGAGCCGGAGTTCTCCTTTTTGATTTAGAGGATTTTGCCTTAGAGCTGGAAGCACTCTCCACACCCTCCTCGAAGAAGGATTTCAGAAGTCCCTTCATAATCAATTTATTCTTCCTTTCCCGAAGAACTCGCGGACTAAAGGCATGACAGAAGCTGCATGACTCCTGGAGATGAATCGCTCCCAGACTATACACACAGAGTGTCCATCGGTAATGGACATTTTATAACTCCACCTAGAGCATTTCTTGAAGCCCGAGGGCTTGTGCTCCTTAGTGTCTTTGGACATAGTTAACCAACAATAATAAGCACCAAAGTCAAGTAATCACTAAATAAATGGACCAACGGTCAAACTGTCACAAGGCGGGAAAAAGCCTACAACAAACAAATACTACAAGATCTCTAATTTAAATGATCCTTGGACACAAACACAAGGGGGAAAGGACTAATACCTCTAATTTAAACGTTTTTTTAGTCCCGGTAAAGTTTTCTGACACAAGGAAAGCAAGGGGACAGACTAGGTCCTCTAACTGAAAATGGGCCTAGCCCATTGGAAACAGCTAGTGGGATACCACAGAAAAAACAATCAAAACACAACTTTTCCACAAGACAAGACAAGAACACATAATAGCTATTAAAATAGCTTTTTGTTTTGCAACAAATTCTCTGATAATGAAGAAAAAGGGTACTTAGCCACAGCCAAGAGCGAGACTACGTCCGAGCTACACAAGCGGCAAACGAGATCTGGGGATAGAGAGCAGTGCAGCATGAGATACTATCTTAGCCCAGCCAATAGAAAGACTTTGAGCTAAAAAAGTTGGCCAAGTTGGAGCCGACATTCGGCTCCGAACCCACGGGTAAGAATGTAGGCGAGATTGGACCACATAACATCCAAGTCTCTTTGGAGCCTCGTAAAATGTGCCAAGTAGTTCAGGGACCGTATGGCAAAAGTCGCTAAAGCAAAGACCCACTTTCTTAATCTGTCTACAGCCTGGGACTCTCTGTTGGGTGGGTGAACAGTATGATTCTCTTTGGCGAGATCCTTTTTCGTGGCCACCGCCACCACCATAGCATCGACTGGTAAACCTCTGGACCAATGTGGATTTTCCTCAGGTAGAGAAAGCGTTTTGTCAGGTCTCAGAGGAATCGACTCAACAGAATCAGGGTCTTCCAAGCGCACTGCACCACGAGCTGTACTAGCTTGTCTGCAGGTGAAGTCACCCAAGAGGTAGATGGCTGGGCACGGAAAGCCTGCAGAAACACGGGACTCCTCAGAAGAAGGATAAGTGGGCTTCCAGTCACCCCTCTGCTTCAACATTTCAAGGCTGTCCAGGGGGTGACCGTGTGGACCCTTCACTGTCATCGAAATCCATGTCTTCTGTTAGAGGCTCTTCAGGCGAGTCTATGTGCTTCCTCTTGCATGATCTCTTCTGTGGGGGTTCCTCAGTGGGGACTTCTGTGGAGGACTCGGAACAGGGGATACCCTGCAACGGAGGGGCCTGCGGCTTTCCTGCCTGGTGTCCCTGGGAGGTGGTCTGTGACAGCTATAGCTCAGGGGGAGAGGTCTGGGGTTCTGACGTCGGCAGAATGCTTCCAGAAACAAGTGCCCTCTCCATAGTATGGAAAACAGGTCTGCCTGAAGAGGGATGGGAGCCCAGAACCAAGAAGGACAACTGGGGAACCGGGGTTACACCCCACTCTGTCGAACCTGCTCCCGAGGATTGAGCCTCAAGCAGGATCGGTGCAGAGAGGACTCCTGGCACCGACCGAGGGACGGAGTTAAAAAAACACTCTGAACTGTGCCACGAGCAGAGGAGGCTGCAGCCCAATCACGGGGTTGAGGAAGGACCGATTCAACAGCAATAGAGGACCAAAGGGACCGTCCCGGAGCCCCAGTGAGGTCCACTACAAGTGCCGAGACGTGGGCTCTGAATACGATGTCAGAGCAGAAGGCTTTGGAACTGGTATGGTCAAAGGAGGAGAATAAGATGGAGTCCATGGAGAAGTCAACCCAAGTCCTGCAGGAGGATGGGTCCTGGAAGGAATGGGTATCCCCCTGGCTGTCAACAGCTGTTCCACAATATGCACCACTCCAAGTTCTGAAAGGCTCCTGATGGAACTAGTGGATACTCCCAAGGGGGAGTTAGGTAGTTCTACGAATGGACTGTATACCTGTCCTAAAAATCGGTCTGTGGATGGAGAGTATCGGGTCCGTGGTATGGAAATTTACTGGCACCGATGTCTCAAGTTTGGAGACCGGAAGCAGTGACATCAAATTCGTACTTATCGGGGCCACAAAAGGGCTCAGCACCGTAGGGGCACTCGGAGATGACGAGGAAGGTTCAATCGTAATTGCAGAGATAGGCATCGAAGGTGTGCACTGTGGTGAAGCGGCACTCAGTGCTGAAGTCATAGTAGTCGTGAGGTAGATAGTCAGTGCCGGAGACAGTATTGGAGCCGAAGCTGGTGCCAACATAGGAACAGTGGTAGCTGGGGCAGAAGAGGTCGGTGCCGACGAGGCAGACTTATGCTCCAAAGATAGTTTTGCCACTTTAGCCTTTACAGATTTGCCCTCGTCACCAGATGATGAAGAGGGAACTGAGTGGGACCTTTTCATATCCTTGATTGGAGGCGATGAGTTCCCCGTCGCAGAAAGGCCCCTGAAAAGGGCGACTTAAGTAGGCCCTTCAGGATCAACTTATTCTTGTGTTCGTTCAAAGTGCGCTGACTGAAACTTTGACAAATCACACAGGGAGGTTGCACCAAAAGATGGGGCACCCCCACACAATAAACACAATCATCATTAGAGTCACTATTAGGAAGTTTACCTTTACATGAAGCACAACATTTAAAACCCGATGTGCCCTTTTTATCAGACATCATGAAATTTGCACACAACACTCAAGGTAGAATACTAGAGAAAAAAAATTAAAATTCTGCTATCTCTGAGTCTAAAAACTATCTACATACACACAATATCTATGAAATACGTCAAAGGCACACAACTAGTCAGAAAAGGGAAAAGAGAAGAAATACCAATAATGGTATTCAAGGAATACCACAAGGGTAGAGAGAGAAGGCCATACCACCAATGGTACTTAAAGAGTTTACCAAACGGGTAGAAATTAGAAGTTATGTACTCACAATAACGTTCCATCTGAGTAGGTGTATTCATTTGTCTGCAACCTGTGGGTTATGGATCCGATATCGGATCCGAACCGGCATGGTTTACCAGCTATGGATCCAAGCTCTCAGCTCCTCCCCTCACCCATAATGCCCTGCTCTACCATCATGACCTCAGATCGAGTTTGCCAACAGCAAGAACACCCTGAAAAGGGTAACACAACATATGCAGGAAACTGAAAGGCCAGGGGGATAGGAGGGCGGGATGGTTGCAGACAAATGAATACACCTACTCAGATGGAACGTTATGGTGAGTACATAACTTCTAAATCTGAAGTAGGATATTCATTTGTCTGCAACCTGTGGGACAGAGTCCCCAGCTACCTGAATCTTGGGCGGCCATCATGGAAGGATATTCCGGAGCACCGCGGAGCCAAAGGATGCTCTACCCCTAGATGCAAGATCCAACTTGTAGTGGGAAATAAAAGTATGAGATGAAGCCCACGTGGCTGCTGCACAAATATCATCTAGAGGAATCCTAGCCTTAAAGGCTGCCGAGGTAGAGACTGACCGGGTTGAATGGGCATGTACACCCTCCGGTGCGGGCCTTCCTGAAGCTTGATAAGCCAATAAGATACATTGTGAAATCCAGCGAGAAAGTGAGACTTTAGAAATTGGTTTGCCCAAATTAAATTTAGCAAAGGAAATGAACAACTGGTCAGATTGCCTATGACCAGCCGTCCTGTTTAGATAAAATCGAAGTTGCCTGTGAACATCTAAGGAGTGAAGCTTGTATTCACCTTTGTTTTCATATTTAGGAAAGAAGACAGGGAGGTTAATGGATTGATTAATGTTTGCTTCAGAAGCTACCTTAGGAAGAAAGGACGGGTTGGTCCTGAGGTAAACACGGTCCGGATGAAAGACCAAGTAAGGAGGTTTAGCTGATAATGCTTGAAGCTCTGAAACTCTCTTGGCGAAGTAATGGCTACTAAGAAGGCAGTCTTGAGCGACAAGAATTTCAGATCTACCGTAGCCGCGGTTCGAAGGCGGTCAAGGGCTGGGGAAACAAGGAAAGGTCCCAAGGAGGGACCGCTTGATTTAAAAGGGGCCTGAGAAGAAAAGTACCTTTAAGGAAAATCTTACACAACTTGGCCGACATCAGTGGATTGGAGTCATGACCAATGTGATAATGTGAAATTGCCGCAAGTTGTACTTTGACCGTGGAACTGCTGGCACCATCGTTAAAAAGAGTGGTTAAGAAATCAAGCACCAAAGGAAGAGGAACTGTGAAGGGATTTAGGCCTTGCCGCTCCGCCCACAACGAAAACCGTTTCCACTTGCTGCGGTAGACTTTCCTAGTGGATGGCTTATGAGCTGCCACCAGGATCGCCTTAACAGGGGACGAAATACCGGGAGTCCTGATCAAGAGTGGAACTGGAGCAGCCAATCGGTCAGCTTCAGGTTGTCCAGGTTCGGATGAGATAAGCGGGATGGATGAGATATCAGATCCGGAATGGGATCTAGAATCCAAGGAGGATTCACAGAGTGAGACCTTAGGAAGGGGAACCAGATCTGTCGAGGCCAAAACGGAGCAATGAGAATCATTCTGCACCCCAACCGAGAGGCTTTCTGAAGAACTTGGAGCATCAGAGGCAAGGGGGGATAAGCATAAAGAAGACCGGGTGGCCAAGCATGCACCAGAGCGTCTCTTGGGGAACCTCCTGGAGGAGGTATCAGAGCGAAAAAACTGTCGCACTTGGTGTTTGAGGGAGAGGCAAAAAGATCGCAAGAAGGAGTTCCCCACTGTGCGAATATGCATTCCGCTACTTGAGTATTGAGAGACCACTCGTAAGGGGTGAGAATGGTGCGACTGAGCTTGTCCGCCAGGATGTTGGACCGACCTGGAATGTGCGTTGCTATGAGAAAGCGGTTGGTGGAGATTGCCCATTCCCAAACTCTCATGGCTTCTCGACAAAGAGGGTAAGACCTGGTTCCTCCCTGCTTGTTGATATACCAGACAACCGACATGTTGTCCGATTGAATCGCAATTGTTCCCAAGGGAAGAAAGGCCTGAAGTGCTAGCAACGCTAAGAGCACTGCTCTCATCTCTAGAACGTTGATATGCAGTAAGGTCTCTGAATCGTTCCACGTGCCTTGGACGGTCCGGCCTGCAAAATGCCCCCCCCACCCGAGGCCGGAGGCGTCCGTGGTCACCGTGGCGAGAGGGGGAGAAGCACAAAATGGGCAGCCTCCGTGGAGATCTGGAGAGTGAAGCCACCACAGGAGGGACCGCTTGCAAGCCTTGCTGATCGCAATGGGATGATGCATAGGAAGAGCAAGATACGACCACTGTACTAGGAGTGTCCACTGGAGGATGCGCATATTGAACCTGGCGAGAGGAAGAAGTGCTATAGCAGCCGCCATGGACCCTAGAGCCCTCAGGACCAACTCCGCCGGAACTGAGCTTGAGTGGAGAATGGCCCGCACCTGGAGTTGCAGATTTTGAACTCTGTCCGCAGTGAGGAAGGCTTTTAAACTCCTTGTGTCTAACCTGGCACCTATAAAATCTATGAACTGCGTGGGTGCTAGGTTGGATTTTTTTGTGTTTATAGTGATGCCCAGACGGGGAGCAAGATGGAGAAAGGAGTCTCGCGCCAATAGTAGTAGATGCCTTGTTGGGGCGGTAAGGAGCCAGTCGTCCAGGTAGGGAAAGACCTGTACCCCCTGAAGCCTCAGGTGGGCCGCTACCACTGCTAATACTTTGGTGAACACCCTGGGGGCTGTGGTGAGACCAAAGGGAAGGACCCGGAACTGGTAGTGACTGGCTCCCAGCCGGAAGCGGAGAAACCTCCTGGAGCGCCTGTCCATTAGTATATGGTAGTACGCATCCTTGAGGTCTATGGAGCACATCCAGTGATTTTCTCCCAGAAGGGGGAGAATAGACTGCAAAGTGACCATTCGGAACTTCTCCTTGGGAACTGCCAGGTTCAAGAGAGAAAGGTCTAAAATTGGTCTTAGATCCCCCGTCTTTTTTGGCACTAAAAAGAACCTGGAGTAGAACCCTGATCTGATATGGTCTGGGGGGACGGGCTGGATGGCTCTTTTCTTTAGCAGATGGCCAATTTCTGCCAAAGCGGCCTCCCACTGACCGGGTGGAACGTCGGGGAGGGACTTCAATTTTGGCAAGTGACGAAAGGGGATACGGTATCCTCTGGATATGATCTGGAGAACCCAGCGGTCTGATGTTATGGACTCCCATGCCGCTAGGTGCTCGAACGTCCCCGACTGCCTCCAGAGTGGAGCAGTCGGGCAACCCCTCAGGGTTGCTGCGCGGGCCGTTCAGAGAAGGGTTCTCTGGACCCGAAGTTCCTGGGAGCCCCTCTGCCTCTAGGGCGGCGTCCTCCCTGTCCTCCTCTGCCATGGAAGGACTGGTTGTCCGGAGCAGGCAGGGATTGCTGTGACTTCCGGAACCACATCTTCTTCTGACCCTTTTGGTTCCTAGAATAGGGCCTCTGGGGTGCAGAGAAGCGGATTCCGACGGCAGACAGCGTCTTCCCGTCCTTCTCGCTCTGGGTCAAAGTGTCGCGAACAGTTTTGCCAAAGAGGGCAGAACCATCGAAGGGGGCGTTCGCAAACGACGCTTTGAAGGGCTCTGAGAAATCGCAATGACGGAGCCAGGCCTGACGTCTAGTAACTAGACCTGCCCCTGCGGCTCTAGCGGCGCCTTCTGTAGCATGGGAGAGTAGCCGCATAGAGGTATTGGTAACGGACCTGAGAGTGGCCATGCGGGTGGAGTGCAGCACTTTGTCCTCCTCCGACATGGACTCTGGGGGGGATGCAGCGTATTCTTTAATAAGATCTCGCTGCATCCTAATCACATGTGCCAGATAGTTCAGCGCCCTTACCGAGAAGGACGCTGAACTAAACATCCGCTTCCCCAAGCGGTCCATCATCCGAGACTCCTTGCTCGGGGGATGGACTGAGGGACTCTCCTGAGCAAGTTCCCTCTTGGTGGCCGCCGTCAACATGGCATCTACCGGAGGCCCCTTACTCCAATGGGCACGGTCAGCCGGGGGACTGAGAATCCGGTCGGGCCTTTTAGGGATTGGCTCCACGGTGTCCGGTTCCTTCCACGCCCTGGTGGTAATGAGGTCCACCAGGGGGTCGGCAGGAGGGGACACCCAAGAGGTAGACGGGCCCGCTTCAAATGCCTCCAAGAACACGGACTCGTCCGAGGAAGACTTGGGGGCAGACCACCCCCCCCTTATGCGGAGCATTTCCATGATGTCTCCAAATGAGACATCCTCGGGGGGTGACCGTGGGGAGCCTTCCCCTTCCTCCAAATCCGTGTCTTCCGTGAGAGACTCGGGGGAGTCAATGTGCCTCCTTTTGCACGTATGCTTGCGAGGAACATCCTCTGGGGGGCTGTCAGAGGACTCCTCGCAAACAGTAACCTGTTCCAGGGGAACAGCTTGGGGCACAGGAGCGGGCTGTCCCAAGGGCCGGATGGTGGAAGCCTGACCCAGTGCAGAGGGAGCGCGGGACGGAGCCGAAGCAAGTGCCGGGGGTCCGGAGACCCTCAACATGGCCCTCTCCACTACATCAAAAGTCGAAGGGGAGCCAACCTCGACCAAAGGATCCGACAATCGGCTCCCCCTCGGATCCGAGGAGTGGATCGGAGCCGGCGCCGAAGCGCTCGGATCCGAAGGGACAGTGCGCTCCGACACAGACGGCGTCGAAGGAGCACTGATCCCCCCAGATCTGAAGCTCGGATCCAGGCTCCGAGAGGTCGGATCCGATGCACTCGAGGGCAGGGTCGGATCCGAAGTACCAAGTACTATCGGCGCCGACCCACCCCGGCTCGGCTGCTCGGCTCCAACTGCTCCGAACCCGGGTAGCGGGTCGGAGAAGGAGCAATTGGCTTGAAAAAAGGGGTCGAGCTCCCCCCCAGAGTGGGGGGGGGGAGGCAAAGAGCACTCCCATCTGCATATGGGCCTGGATGAACCTTCTCATCATCCGGTCCAGATCAGCGTCTGACAGGCTATAAGCTGATCTCGACGAAGCTACCGAGGTAGGCCTTGAGTGCCTCCTCGATAGCCTCGACGGAGATCGGGTCTCCTCCTCCTCAGGTCCCGGTGAAAAACACACTGGAGACCGGAGCCGAGGAGGGGGAGAGCCAGCAGACAATGAGGCCGGAGGAGAAACCCGCTTGGCTGGCGGGGCCGAAACGGAGGTCTCGGCCCGCCGCTTATGGTGCTTCTCCCTCCGGTCCTTCTTCCTAGCTTCCCTCTCCTCCGAACCACTACAGGGAGGTTGAGTCCCAGGAGGAGGAGGGGGAGCCGGAGAGGGGACAACCGTGGGAACGGTTACCCCCGAAGGAGCGGAGGCCGGAGCCGAGTCCGGCGGCAAAAGACCCGCCAAGACAAGCTTGGACCTCCGCTCCTTCAATGCCCTGGGGTTGAACCCTGCACAAATGGAACATCCAGATGTGAGGTGTTCAACCCCCAGGCATCTAACACACCGAGTGTGGCCATCAGCTGGGGAAAGCTCATGGCCACACTCGGAGCATTTGGAAAATACAGCTTTGGGCTGCTCAGACATCCCAAAAGCAAACAAACAAGGTTACTAAAACTAGTTAAAGTAAAGTAACAAAACCACTCAACAGGCCCAAACACACACTACGCTACTAGCGAGGGGAGGGATAAGTAAAATTAAATTTTAAGAGACTAAAAGTATAATAATAAAAAAGGGAAACCTACACTTCCACACAACTTTCACACAAAACTTTGAAAATTAAGCACTTTAAGACTAGAAATATCACTTAGCTGGAGAGCTGGAAAAACACAATCTGGTCAACATGCGCGGCAAACGAGATCTGAGGTCATGAGGGTAGAGCAGGGCATTATGGGTGAGGGGAGGAGCTGAGAGCTTGGATCCATAGCTGGTAAACCATGCCGGTTCGGATCCGATATCGGATCCATAACCCACAGGTTGCAGACAAATGAATCTCCTACTTCAGATCAGGAGTGAAAGGTCTAAATATAGCTGTAAAAATATAGCAATATCAATATAAACCACAAGCGAAAGGAAAAATGACAAAATATCCTAAGAGATATCAAAAAGGTTTCACTTAGCTGAGAGCTCAGGTGAAACACGGCTTTACAGCTAAGCGGCAAACGAGATCTGAGGTAACAGGGAGAAGGGTATTGTGAGTAGAAGCTTTGCTCAATACTCTTTGGCTGGCGCGAGCTTGGTATTAGGCCAAACACATCTGTGATGAATGGAAAGAAGATTAACAACATCAGATGCTTTATTAGCATTGAAAAACAATCAAGACATATGTATAATGCCAGCTGACAAGGAGGGGGACTACTGTAATTATGAACTTGGGTGACTACCATGAATGAATGCTGTTAATGTTGGATGTAGAAGCTACATAGATTAAAATAACTAAGCTGAAAGTACGGGAGAGTATTAATTATGGTCATGATATATTATATGAACTTTTGATGAACAGATCCATTGATAAATTTATGTATGATATTCTCCATGTTATACATCCTGTTATACCGGTAATCAAAGGACTGCAAATTTGCATAAAAATGCCACTGACCCAACCCTACATCCTATTGTTGCTGGGGATGGCTAGTTGACGCAACCCTGTTCAATGTTTGTAAAGAAAAGACAGGAATATTTTATCAACCTATCCTCACATTTTGAAAGATACTGGACAATTTTTAAATGATTTATATGAGTTTGTAAATCAGAAGAACAATATTTTAGGCTTGTTGCTGGTAACTTTAGACATAAAAAATATATTTACATCCATTCCCAATGAATACAGAGTTGAAACAATAAGGCATGTATTAACTCTTAGGAGTGACCTTACGACTATGATTGTAAATACTGTATGCATTCTGTGGGATCTTGTTATAAAGAGTAATGTTTCTATATATGCAGATGGGACCTACTTACAGCAATGGGGAGTTGCCATGGGTACCCCACGTGCAAACTCCAATGCTAATGGGAAGATGAGAAAGTTTTGTCTATGAATGAGCATACCCAACATTTAGTATTCTATTGTCACTTTGTAGACAAGGTTTTTAGTTTATGGTGTGGTTCACAACAGGAATTAGAAGTGTTTGTGACATATTTAAACAACATCACTGATTTCTTAGAATTTACTATGACATGCTCTTATATAGATAGTCATTTTTTAGATGTACATCTTGAAGTTGATTATATGGGAAACCTGGACACCTCCCTATATCGTATGAAATGTTGGAATAATAATTTATTAACACGGGACACTATGCATCCTAGACATATTTATCCAACTATTATAAAGGAACAATTAATATGAGCCTCTGGGTTATGCACTCTTGAAACAGAGTTTAAAAGTACTATAGAAAGTATGACCAATAATTTTATACATAGAGAATATGATATGAATATTGGATGAGAATAAAAGATAGAAGAAAGACCATATATAAACTTTCTCTTCACACAAATCTTCCACTGATAGCCCGTTAGTGTATAATGATAACAATAATAGTTGTTGTGTTTCGGCTTTTCCCGGTTAGGGGTCGCCACAGCGGAACTCTGGTCCGCTAATGATTGGCAGTTGATTTTTTTACGTGCCGAGTTGCCAGCCCTGACGCACACCCTTCAAAGAAGGTATGCCCATTCACGCATGTCTCCACGCTGAAGACGCTCTTGCTGAGAATCGAACCGGACAGCGTCTTTCTGTGAGGCGCCAATGCTACCGCAGCACCACCACCGCGGATAATGATAACAATAATAGTAATAATAATAAATATAGAGATTGCAGAGTAGGATTTGGCACTATGTATACCAATGATGTAAGCCCCATTTGTGATATTATACATAAGAACTGGAATTATTTAACAACAGATGAAAAAAACATGTTATGTGCAGGTGAATCTCCTAGATTTTTCTTTAGGAATGCTCTGAACCTAAACAGACAACTATGTGGTAATATAAAGCATAATAGATTTAATATAGCATAAATGAGAATTGGTACATATGCCTGTTGAACTTGTCGTGCATGTGCATTTATTTCTAAGGAGCAGGTTTTTCAACATCTTAGACTGAATTCTGTATTTAGACCTTATGCCTACATGGACTGTTGTACTGAGAACGTTGTTTATTTGGCTACATGCATTCTGTGCACAAATTTCTATGTAGGAAAAATTAATAAGAAGCTAAAAGACAGAAATATAAAGCATCTGTATGACATTAAGAAAGGTAATGTTAAAAATGCTTTTAGCCAAGCATAGTATGGAACATCAGGGACACACCTTTTCCTTCAGAGTATTACAATGTGTATATTCTAATGGCAGAAGGGGTGATTTAGTGAATGCTACAGAGAAAGCCGAAGAGCATTGGATTCTGAAATTGCAGGCAGATAGATATCCAGGCTTAAATGGATGTGTTCCATTAAAACCAGCCTTGGAGGGACATAACTTAATTTATTAAGAGAACGATTTGATTGTTTTTGATTTTAGAATGTGATGGTGATTGGTTAATAATGTATATTTAAATGGTTATTTGACTCGTTTTTAGATCTGATAAAGCGTTTGTCTGAGAATGCGAAAGCACTTGTCTTTTATTAAAGTTCATACCATTAGCCATGGTGGTCTTGCTGCTTTCTTTTATTTCTGTGTTATAGCTTTTCAAAAGTGGTGGCCTGACACCCACTCACCTACCTATGAAAATAAGTGCTTAGTTCAGCAATATAACCACAGACACTTTCATCTGCCTTGCGTCTATATGCACAAGTCACTTTTTCTGTAAACTTCAGGTGTTAACTTAAAACATTGTAATAAACAGTGTTTAACTTAATCATAATCTAAACAATCAGTATTAGACAATTTAGAAACAACAGTTACAGCTTTACCATGGAGTAAGGGGGTGAGGAACTGTGCCCACAGCCCTCGATCAACATTACACTCTTTGAATACTCTTTCAAATATATGAATAAAACTATCAAAATTATCACCTTCTTGGTACGGAGAACAAATATTTCTGATATTTATTGCTTCTGGGGTATGGTTATTCCCTTCACCATTACCTCCATGACCCTGGCGAAGAGTCAGCATTTCCTTTTCATGTTGCCTCTGCCTCTCATTTTCTTCGGCTTCCAAGCGACGCAGTCTCTCTGCTGATACTAGTTGCAAATGTTAGGCCTCCAGTTCACGTCTCATTAACTCCCGATGGATTTTTAAGTCCTCTGAGGAAAAGTTGAACTGTCCAGTTTCTGGGAGCTGTACATACCACATGCCAGTCTGGTTGTCTTTCTGGTCACTGGTCTAAGATACAGCTGTGATTAATGTTGCAATCATTTCCCCTTTAGTCAGACTAGCATGACCCAGTCCTTTGACTTGGCACTTCAGCCAAATGGATCCTTGTCAGCTTGCCATAATCCTCTGCAGTCATCCTTGCCTGCTCTCCCTGACTAACTAAGCTAACAAAAAGTAAATAAATAAAATTATTGTGATATGAAACTCTGAATGCTTACAGTGTGGCAGCTGAGAGTACACCTTTCTTTAGTGACACTGCTTACAGGATACAGGAATTCAGTATCCATACCACTGTTCAACAATGAGTGAGCATGTGATGATGTCACCACCGCCAGGCAATTAAAACGTGACATCCCCACCTACTAGCAGTATGTGATGGGCACCACTATGGGTGATCCCCACGCTGGGCCGGTAATCAAGGAGCCTACATCTTTACCACTGACACTGGAGAGGGACGTGCACTTGGAATACAAATGGATACATTCAGTATTTCCAGATGCAGACCTCTCTGCATCAAGTACAATTTCCCTTAAGAGCACACAGGGAACACTCAGCCCAGGGTCTGGATGTCTCTATATCTGTCTCCCTCCAGATTCACAATAAGACTGCCCACTGGTACAGCTGTAGGGTTAGGTCCTCAGCAGAGTGTCCAAGGCAAGTCCTCAAAGCAGTCTCTCTGTGAACCCAGTGCTTCATGTCCCTGTCCCAAGTAGCTGACACACACACACATACTAGCATTTAATTTTCACACACCGGGGAAAGGCTGGCATAGATTACCTACTCTACCAACTTTGCCCAGACAGTAAGGTAGATTCACTACCACCAGACACTTCAAAATCAGCTACTCTAAGGCCCTTAACAATGGGTGTCCGATTATACTATGCAATATTAATACTAATACAAATGGTATCATCCTATCATCACATCTCTCCCCCCTTTAGAAGACTCAAGCTAGTTTTTCAAGTGACCCTTGAGAAATGTAGCTTGAAAGAAATTAGCCTATCTGGGAATATGCTACTCCATTCCCTGTCTTGAGATTCCATCTGCTTTTGCATTGCTGACCCCTCTACAGTGCTGCACTGTCGTATCATATGCCTGCAAACCCTAAGGTCCACCATAGTAACTTGGGATTTTGCTGGCTGGCTCCCTGTAGCCATAGATCCCCCTCAGACTCCTCCTGTCTCCTACTGCAAATACTCAGCACAAGGGCCTCCCTGTCATGGCAAGGTTTCATTGTGCTAACATGGTACAATCTGTGGCCCTGCCTCCTGCCTAACAGTTCTACCATGTAGTTGACATCACTGACCTTTCTTACCACCTTGAAAGGTCCCTCCCAACCTGCCTGCAATTTATTGTGTCTGACACGAATGAGAACCATCACCTGCTGCCCCACAGCATACTCTCTGGCTCGAGCATTCCTGTCATACCAGAACTTTTTTTTGCCGTTGGGCTCCTGCCGAGTTCTACTGGGCCAAGCCCATAAGCTCCTTAAGCCTTGTTCTGAGGTTTAGGACATATGCCACAGCAGACTCCTTGTGAGATTCACATTCACTTTCCCACTCATCACACATTAAATCTAGAGATCACCTCACACTATGTCTGTACAGCAAATCAAAGTGTGTAAAACGTGGATTCCTGGGGCACCTCTCTGTAAGCAAACAATAGACGAGGCAAATATTTGTCCCACTCCCTCTTAAACTGGTCTGCAAATGGCTGTAGAATGGGTTTTAGCATAGAGTTTAACTTCTGCACAAGACCATTAGTCTGGGGGTAGTAGGGGTGGTCTTTAGGTGCTTCACACCACAGCACTCCCACAAACAAGCCAACAGGTCTGACATGAAAATGGCACCTCTGTCAGTCAGTATTTCTCTTGGGAAAACTACCCTGCTGAAAATCTCTAGCAAAGCATTTGCCTTCTTCACTGCCTCGATGGAGGACAGTCACCACCTCAGGGTATGTAGCAGCATAATCTACTACCACTAGGATATACATCTTCCCTGTAGAATTTGGGGTAATCAGAAGCCCCACAACAACCATAGCTATTCTCTGAAATGGCTCCTCTATCACAAGCAAAGGCATCAAAGGAGCTGTTGCCCTGTCTCCTGCTTTGCCTACATTTTGGCACTGCTCACAGGTCTTGCAGTACCTTGTTACACCCCTGGAAATCCAGGCCAGTACATGTTCTGCATAATAAGCCTCTCGGTATGCTTTATGCCCATATGACCTGCAAAGGGAATGTCATGGGCTATGGACAAAAGTGACAGAAAGTAGGCTCTGGGCACTACCAACTGCTGCATAGCGTCACCTTCTAGTCCTCCATCAGGGGTCCACTCCCTGTACAGTAACCCTTTGTTCCAGTATACAGATTCCCCTTTTTCTTGAGAATCAGGCACCTCCCTAGCTACCACCCTCAAGCCTCTCAGTGTAGAGTCTCAGAGCTGAGCCTGTCTCAATTCTCTCTTTGTAACCCTTCCCAGCTCCCTTTCCACATGAAGTCTGGTCTCTTCTCACAGCAGTGCCTCACTGTCAGCCTGTGTACTACTACTCACCTCTGTTCTTGCAGTCACTCTGTCCAAGAGAACATCAGTACCCACCAGCAGCTGTGGCTCACCTTCATTCTCACTGCTACAGGTAGCTCCCTCGCTGAAGTAGCCACATCATCAGTTGTGGCTTCAGGTGTGTGGTCTGTCTTGGTTCCCCCCAAGCTACCATACCCACATATTTGTCTTCAAGCCTGAAGGTGTGTCACTGCATGCAAACAAGGTACTGCATTATCAAAATCTTCTCTATCAAGACATCTGCAGGGATATCCTCAAACACACCCTACTTGCTTGCTTCCTTTTCCATCCTCCCAGTCAAGATGAATCCTAGTCAAAGGCATATGGAATGGGATTCCTCCTAAAGAGCTGACTGGAGTGGACTGCCCAAGCAAGTACTGCTCCTCTTTAACCTCTACAGATTTCACAATGGTTATATCAGAGACTGTGCCGCTCATGGCAGCGGCCTGTTTTCCATCTAACAAGATCAGATATAAATTCTGCTGGTAGTTTGGTATCCTTGTTGTCTTCAGACAACTTACTACTGGTATTCTGTTATTCCCACTTGCTGGCTCCCCCACCTTTTGTTCCCCATCTTGCCTCCATGGACAGCTATATGCTACATGGCCCCACTGGTTACATTTAAAACATTAAACCCTTGATTCTGGCTATTTACCTGAACTAGTGGCTTACCCTGTTACTGGTGGACTCTGTTGGGGTGGTTTAGGCTGCCCACCTTGAGTCCTCTTATACCCATCTGCAGCATTGGGCATCCCTTTCCTGTGCAGTGATGCACAACTTGCTAGGTATAGGTCTCCTTTTTCCCCAACTCATCTGCACAGTTGCATTCCCTGTCTGCCAACCAGATTCTTATGTCCTCAGGTAAAGTGCTAAGGGCATGTTCCCTCATCAAAATGTCTGCCAGCTTTTCAAAAGTGGTGGCCTGACACCCACTCACCTACCTATGAAAATAAGTGCTTAGTTCAGCAATATAATCACATACGTATTCATCTGCCTTGCATCCGTGCTCATAAAACGTTCTTCTGTAAGCTTCAGGTGTTAACTTAAAACATTGTAATAAACAGTGCTTAACTTAATCATGATCCAAACAATCAGCATCAAACAATTTAGAAACAACAGGGTAAGGCAGTCTACACAGCCTATCTGGACCTCGCCAAAGCCTTCGACACCATCCCCCACTCTGGAATCATAGATAAACTTAGTAAGCTGGGCATTAATTCCTACATCACTCGATGGGGTGCCAACTGGCTTACTGACAGAACCCACACTGTAAAGGTAGCTGACTCCAAATCCAGCTCCAGACAAGTGACAAGTTGAGTACCTCAGGGTTCAGCCCTGGGACCTCTCTTGTTTGGCATGTACTTCTCTGAAGTACAGGCTAACACTAAGGGACTCTGGCTAACAAAGTTCGCAGATGACTGCAAACTTGGAGCCATTATTGAATCCCCAAATGATGTGGATACTCTACAAAAGGGCCTTACAGAAACAGATGCTTGGTGCCAGAGCCATGGGCTCAAGCTCAATGCCAAGAAATGAAAAGTTATGTACCTACCATAATGTTCCATGATAGTTGTCTTCTTCTCGCCTTCTTTCTTGCTGGATGGGTTCGGAGCCGATCCTCGGCTCCGACTCGGCCTATACTAAAGCTCGAGAGCTATTTTTACGGGCTCGAGGCTACCCTATATCCCACAATGCTAGGCACTAACTACCCAGATCTCGTTTGATAGCTGAAACCATAGCAGTTCTGATCTCCAAGATAAGGAGAAGAGGAAAGCTTACACATATAGTCACCTAGACCTACAGCTACCAGTAAAAGGTAGCCAAGGGGGCTTATACTGAGGCAGAAAGAACATCCCCAAGGATCCTTACGTCTGTCCAGGCTAGGGGGATGGGGGAGGGGGGTGAGACGCAAGAAAGAAGGCGAGAAGAAGACAACTAACATGGAACGTTATGGTAGGTACATAACTTCTCAATGTTAAGTTGTCAATCTCGCCTTCATTCTTGCTGGATGGGACCACGTCCCTAGCACCTTCACCCTGGGTGGCTCATCGGAACAAACTCTTGAGAACGGTGGAACCAAAATTAGCCCGGCTTCGGTAGGCCATGTCTAATTTGTAATGAGAGATAAAGGTATGATGAGAGGCCCATGTGGCTGCCGCACAAATGGAATCTATTAGTAATCTAGCCTGAAAAGCTATTGACGTCGCTAATGCTCTAGTTGAGTGAGCTCT
Source organism: Protopterus annectens (assembly GCF_019279795.1). Taxonomy (NCBI): domain Eukaryota; kingdom Metazoa; phylum Chordata; order Ceratodontiformes; family Protopteridae; genus Protopterus; species Protopterus annectens. Next base: position 124,867,667 of record NC_056733.1, on the reverse strand, counting down.
GGGCCTTGACGGTAGTTTCTGATGTCTGAGTTCATAGATGAAAGTAATTATAGAGGCCAGCCATCTAGAAAGGGTTACTTTGGAAACTGGAAGGCCTTTCTTCCCTGCCGCATAAGATAGGAAGAGCTGCTCAGATTTCCTAGCTTGCTTGGTTCTATCCAGATAGTAACGGAGGTGACGATGAACATCCAGAAAATGCAGCTTTTGTTCCACTCTGTTGGAGTAGTTGGGGAAGAAAACTGGGAGATCGATAGTCTGGTTTACGTTCGCCTCAGAAGAAACCTTGGGTAAAAAGGACGGGTTAGTCCTGAGAGACACCCTGTCTTCATGGAAAACTAGATAAGGTGGACGAATGCAAAGGGCATGAAGTTCTGATACTCTTTTCGCAGATGTTATGGCGACTAGAAAAAGAGTTTTCCAAGAGAGTAACTTCAAGGAGCAGGAAGCCGCAGGTTCAAAGGGGGGAAGAATCAAGGAAGTTAGAACCTAATTTAAGTCCCACTGTGGTGGGGAGTCTCTGATTGGGGGCTTAAGCAAAAAGATACCTTTAAGAAAGGTTTTACAAAGCTTATGGGACATGATACTGGAGTCCGAAAAGCCTACATGAAAGTTCGAAATAGCCACTAACTGTACTCTGATGGTGGAGGAAGAAGGCCCTGAGTGAAAAAGTTCAGCTAGGAAGTCTAGGACTGATTGGATAGGGGCAGTAAAAGGATCCATATTTCTAGCTCCTGCCCAGAAGGAAAAACGCTTCCACTTGCTGGCATAAATCCTTCTGGTAGATGACTTAAAGGAAGATACGCACAGAATGGGAAATAAGGAAAAGCCTGGCTAGGGTTGGAATTGGAGCAACCAAGCTGTGAGGTTGAGAGATTGGAGGGAGTGGTGCAGCTGTCCCGACTGATGGGTCAAGAGGTCTGGCACTGGGTCCAGATGCCAGGGCTGCCCCAAGAGGTAACGATGCAGGAACGGAAACCATATCTTTCGAGGCCAGTAAGGAGCAATGAGGATCATCGTAGCTCTCAAGGCGGTAGCTTTCTGAATCAACTGAGTGATTAATGGAAAGGGGGAAAGGCATACAGAAGTCCCCGGGGCCAATCGTGGACTAGAGTGTCTCTGGGGGGGGTGGCCGGGAAGAGGGAAGAGAGTGAAAAAGTCGTGGCACTTGCTGTTTTGAGGTGTTGCAAAAAGATCGCAGCAAGGTCGACCCCATTTCTGAAAAATTTCTTCCACTGCTGATTGCTTGAGAGACCACTCGTGTGGCATGAGAATGGCTCTGCTCAACCTGTCCGCTATGATGTTGGACTTCCCGGGGATATGCGCTGCTATCAGAAACCGCTGAGAGGAGATCGCCCACTGCCAAAGTCTGAGTGCCTCTCGACATAAGGGATAGGACTTGGTTCCGCCCTGCTTGTTGATGTACCACACTACGGACATATTGTCCGTCTGAACTGCAATAGTCCCGATGGGAAGAGAGTCCTGAAGGGCTTGCAACGCTAAAAGTACTGCTCTCATCTCCAGGACATTTATGTGCAGGTGGCATTCAAAAGGTTGCCATGTACCCTGGACCGTCCTGCCCTGAAAATGCCCCCCCCCCCCACCCGACCAGGGAGGCTTCCGTTGTCACCGTGGCGACCGGGGGAGAAGGAACAAGTGGTCTGCCCTGAAGGACTTGAGGGGAGACCATCCACCAAGAAAGGTGTTTCTTGCAAGACAGGGTTATTAAGATGTTGTGCGACATTGGAAGCTGTTGAAAGGACTACTGGGAAAAAAAGCATCCACTGAAGGATCCGCATATGAAAGCGAGCAAGGGGGAGTAGTGTAATGGCTGCCGCCATGAGACCTAATACCTTCAGGACAAACCTGGCCTGGATTCTGTTGTTCTGAAGGAGGATGTGAACATGCCTGCGAATATCCAGAACTCTTTGCTCGGTTAGTTTTGCGGAGAGTCGGACTGTGTCCAAGGTGGCGCCTATGAAGGTAATAGACTGACAAGGCGACAAGGCAGACTTTTCGAAATTTATGGAGATACCTAGCCCTTTGCAAGTATGAATGGTGTAATCTCTGGAGAGGAGAAGCTGATGCCTGGTGGTGGCAGTGAGGAGCCAGTCGTCCAGATATGGAAACACCTGGAATCCTTGACGCCTTAGATGAGCCGTAACCGCTGCCATGCATTTGGTGAACACTCGGGGGGCTGTAGTGAGACCAAAGGGCAGGGCCCTGAACTGGTAGTGACTGGCTCCCAGCTGGAAGCGGAGAAACCTCCTGGAGCGCCTGTGCATCTTGATGTGGTAGTACGCATCCTGAAGGTCTACTGAGCACATCCAATTGTCCTGACCCAGAAAGGGTAGAATGGACTGTAGCGTGACCATCCGGAACTTCGTTCTTTTTACAGACTTGTTTAGTCTGCTGAGATCCAATATTGGCCTCTAGTCTCCTGTCTTTTTTGGTACCAAAAAGAACTTGGAGTAGATTCTGGATCCTTGTTGGTCTGCTGGGACTGGCTGGATGGCTCTTTTTGTTAGCAGTTTTGATATTTCTAGTACTGCTTGTACCCTTAGACTGGGTGGAACGTCTGGAAGGGGCCCTTTAGGCTGAGTTGGGGTGTGGATAAAGGGAATTTTGTAACCCTCGGATATAATCGACCGTACCCATTTGTCTTGGGTGAGTGAAAGCCAGGCTTCTGCGTACAGTGATAACCTTCCCCCGGCAACCTCCGAAGGCGGACAGTTGGGCAGCTTCTCAGGGATGATGGAAGGGTTTGTCAGAGAGTGTCTCTCTGCTACCCTGATTTTGCGGACCTCCTCTGCCTCTAGGGCGGCGTCTGTTATTGCCCCCCCCCGCCTCTAGAGGGGAACTGACCTCTTGCGTCAGGCGTGACCTCTTGTGGTTTACGGAACCACATTTTCCCACCCTTCTGACCCTTAGGATATGGTCTAGACGGGGTGGAAAAACGGACTCCCACGGCAGAGAGAGTCTCGCCTTCTTGCTCGCATCTGGTCAAAGTATCCTTCACCTGAGGTCCAAACAAAGCTGAATCATCAAAGGGGGAGTTAGTGAAGGACGCCTTGAATGGGTCTGCAAAGTTACAAAGCCGCATCCAGGCGTGACGCCGTAAGGCCACGCCTGTGCCTGCAGCCCTACTCGCCCCATCGGCCACGTAGGAAATAAGCCGCATGGAGGAGTTGACAATCGAATTCAGGGTTGCCAGCTGGGAGTTGATTTTGTCTTGAGACCCCGCAGCTGTTGGATCCTGTAGGGCCTCACCTATTTCTTTGAGCATGTCTCTTTGAAGGCGGGTGAAATGGCACAGGTAATTCAGCGACTGCATGACAAAGGTCGCTGAAGAAAACATCCGCTTGCCGTACCTATCCATAGTCCTAGACTCCTTGTTAGGAGGATGGACAAGTACTGAAGGATCAGCCAGTTCCTTCTTAGTGGCTGCAGCCACCACCATGGCATCAACCCGGACACCCTTGGCTAAAAACTGCTTGTCCGAAGGGGCTGTTATGAATTTTGAAGGCCTCCGTGGGGTAGGTTCCATCGTATCAGGGGCCATCCATGCCTTCCGCGCCACCAGTTCCATGAGGGGGTCAAAGGGAGGAGACATCCAGGAGGTGGAAGGGCGAGAGCCAAATGCCTCTAGGTAAACCGACTCGTCCTCGGAAGGATTGAGGGTAGACCAGTTCCCCCTCTGCTTGAGGATCTCAAGGATATCCGAAAAGGAGACATCCTCAGAGGGGGACCCTTCCGACTCACCCAAGTCGGTATCAGATGTGATGGACTCGGGGGAGTCCACATGCTTCCTCTTACATTTCCTCTTCCAAGGGGCTTCCCCTGACGGATCAGGGGAAACCTTGGAAGAGGAGGATATTCCCAATGGGGAAACCTGAGGCATTGGATCTATATGGTCAGGAATGAGAGGGTGGGTAGAGATCGCAGCAGGCACTACAGAGGGAGGAGCTGAGGGAGCCGACCGTGGAGCAGGCACAGGGGCCAGCACGCTCCTCATCAAAGGTGCCCCTATCAGGCAGGGTAGAAGGTCCCTGCTCCAAAGAGATAAGGACCCCTCCCGGCACCGAGAGTGACGGCTCCGAAGCCGATGTTGGGACTGAACTCACCAGCGCCGAAGCTCCGAGAGGGAGAACGGAGTCGGACAAGGGTGCGATGTCACTCACCCCCTCAGAGCCGACGAGGAAGTCCATGCGCCCGGATCCCTCCAGGGATGGGACCATGGAAGAGACCAGAGCCGACGACGGAGCCGAAAGGTGAGGTATCGGCTCCGACGTGTCGACAGCCGCTGCTCCCACAAGCTCCGGCTCCAAACTCAAGGGAAGAGTCGGAGGAGGAATCGAAGATGGAGTGGGAATAGCCACTGTCTGTTGAGAAGGGCTATGAAGCATCTGGGCTAGTGCCTAAGACTTAAGGAGTCTACTAACTACCCTCTCGAGGTCATGGTCCGAGAGCCTGGAAGACCTAGAGGAATGGGATCAATGGCTCCACTCCGAGAGTAAGGGAGACCGCGGAGCCGAACGAACAGATTCCAAGGACGGAGACCTGGACCGTTTACGGCTGGCAGATGGCACCGACACAACTATCGGCGGCGACTGAGTCTTAGAAACATCGGCTCCGGCTCGAGCCGATGTAGAAGACTGCGTCTGAGAAACATCGGCTCCAGCCAGAGCTGATGAAGAAGACTGTGTCTTAGAAACATCGGCTCCAGACGGAGCCGATGTAGAAGCAGTCAGAGCACCACCAGTCGAAGGCTCTGAACACAGAGCCGATGGCTTGGAAGGCTTCGAAGGCTTCCCTGACGATTACTTGGCCGGGGAACCTTCAGGCTTTAATAAGCCTCTCAAAATTAACTTATTTCTGCGTTCCTGCAGGAATCTCGGACTGAACGCATGACAGAGAGAACAAGAGTCATGCAGGTGCAGAGGGCCCACGCAATAAACACAAGAAGTGTGACCATCTGTCAGCGACATTTTCTGACAGCACAAGTCACACTTCTTGAAGCCTGAGACCCTGGTGTCTTAAAAGACAATAACAAATACACACACACACACACACACACACACACACACACACACACACACACACACACACACACACACACACACACATACACACACACACACACACACACACACACACACACACACACACACACACACACACACACCCCTTAACACAAATCTAAGTCAGTCACACAGACAATTTCACCTGACAATTTAAGGAAAAGGGGAATGGGCCCAAAGGCCTAACCTTTTAAACCAAACAAGGGGTTAGGATATTAAAGGATTTAAGGGACCGGAAGGAAGTTATGCTAAGAAGGAAAGCTAATGGGAAGGGTACTAACAATAACTATCTAAAACTGACTAAATTAGAGAAATTTTAAGAAAATATTAAATCCAACCTGCAGAGCCGGTAAGAAACGCACCTCGTAGCTGAAGCGGCAAACGAGATCTGGGTAGTTAGCGCCTAGCATTGTGGGATATAGGGCAGCCTCGAGCCGGTAAAAATGGCTCTTAAGCTTTAGTATAGGACGAGTCGGAGCCGAGGATCGGCTCCGAACCCATCCAGCAAGAATGAAGGCGAGATTGACAACTTAACATTGCATAGTTATCCCCTTTGGGAAAAAACATGTACCTGTGAATTGCCACATAGGTAGTACACTTAACACTGAAAGTGTGATAAGACACTTAGGGACACAGGTGGACAGTGGTCTCACCTTCAATAACCACATCGCCACAACAGTCAGGAAATCCTTCTATGTGGCACACCTCATCACTAAGGGATTTTCATCCAGAAAAAAGGAGGTCATTGTCCCACTGTTCTCATCCCTCATTAGACCCATTATAGAATACAACGCCCCATTTGGTATGTACCTCTCAAGACATCTGCAACAACTGAAAAGGCTGAAGAAACACCTCACTAAAAGAATTACAGGCCTAAAGCAGATGCCCTATGCTGACTGTCTTAAAGAACTCCAGCTATACTCTGTTGCATATCGTCTACTCCGAGGCGATCTCTGCTTAACATACAAGGCCATGTCAAACCCAGATCTGTTGGACATGTTACACTTAAAGAAATCCCAACCCTCAGAGTCACACACTCCAGAGAACTAAACCTTGTCATCACAATAAACAAAACATGCTGGAGGGATAGGTTCCTGACCCAGAGACTGCCCAGACTCTGGAATAGACTGCCCATACATGTCAAGAAGAGTGCCTCTTTGGTCCTCTTCAAAAGGAACCGTGATGATTGGATGGGAGAAAAGAAATTCACCCCAGGGATCACGTCCGTCGCCCTGCTAGACAGGTGTCCAGGAAGTAAATAGTGTGGGAAGAAATAGCCAGGGAATTGTTATGGCTAGGCTTGTATAAGCCCTAGGGCCGATAGCCTAGTACCAACCTATGAACCTATGGCACTCTCAGGGCTTGAATGGACCAGCTGCCCTAATGAGACAGATAAGTAGACCCAGAGCCAATGGCAGACAGTTGTGAAGAGGGAAGACACGAGGGGACAAGAATGCCCTATCTCCAGTTATGTGGAGAACTCCCTCCACTGCCTCAAATGCAGAATCCAAGACTACCCCAGTAGGAGCCAAAGCCACCTAACTACAGAAGCCCATGGAGTCCCTATGACACTGTGTCAATGCAGAATTTGGAGCCAAACTGTCTAGCACTGAAGCCCTGAGGGGAAAGGATGGCTCCAAAAGCCTCAGAGTTTAACCCCGATCCCAGGATCCAGCACTGAAGCTACTTCTCCTAGATCCTTCTTAACTCTGACAAGCTTAGTGCCAGTTGGATCACCAAAGATGTTAATGAAGGCCAAGCATTTGGAGTTCAACACATATCGTCCCAGGATTCTCAAATATGGTACCTCTGAAGCCAAAGGATGGACTGGAGTAGGAGTAGCTAAAGATATTAAGGATGGTCCGAAGCTCATGGGTCCAATGGCAGATGGAAACATTTTCTCATCATTCTGTCCACATCTGCTTCAGACAGGCTCCTGGTAGATCTGAATGACTAGAAGGTAGCTGGAGGTCTAGAAACTGTATGTGATGTTTCTTGCAGAAAGGGAGAGTGTAGCCTTGGGGAAATTGTCTCAGAAGGAAAGTTAGGCTGTCTATGAGGAAGAGATTTTGCAGAAAAGATCCAAAGAAGCGGATGGATCAGATTTGGAATTTTGGATGGCAGAGCTGAAGTTGAAGCCAAGTGAGGACAACTGTCAGGGGAACAGTTCCTTGATTCCCTGGGTTTTTCTTTGGGCTTGTCCCTTTTCTCCCCATGAGATTTATTTCCGTGAGCTTCTTTGCAGAGGGGGAAGCTCCAGACACTTCAGAAGAGGAAGAAGGGGAAAACCACTTATGAAGTAATTTATTCCTATGCACAACCAAACCTCTCTGGTTGAAGCCCAAACAAATTTCACATTTGACCTGAAGGTGTATGGCCCCTAGACAATACATCTACTCTGAGTGAGCATCAAAGTTAGGTGTCTAATGTCCTCATGAAGAGCACTTTTTAAATCCAGTGGGTTTGTCCAACATGTTAAAGGCAACATGAGCAGCAGAAATATAGTAATACAAGTCAGCAGAAGGGAATGATACCAGCAATGGCAATCAAAGAACTTCCAAAATTTAAGATAAAGAAATACCAGCAACAGTAAGCAGACTACTAGTTAGCTAGTAGAGAAAGAAGAAAACAAGGAAAGGTTTGAGGCCTGTAATGAGCAAAACATGAACAACAATTAGAAAATGTCTCTATATATTTTTTAAATAGGGGAGGCAGGAATGAGAAAAAGTCAACGATCCTAGTAAAATGAAGGTTAATAAGACACAGTGAGAGCATCACTTATCTCCTAAAACTTGAGCCACGTCAACTACATCTGATTGCTGAAATGACATATGAGATTTGATGTAATGCAAGAGGGGGGGATTGTGGGTAAGGGGAGGAGCTGAGCTATGGATCCAAAGTTTAAGAAGTGACCAAAGGCAGACCTGAGGCTAGATTTGTAACCCAATGGCTGAGCAATGGATGAAAAATACAACATCAGATCAGCACTGCACATGTGTGGGTGGGCAACTGACCACTGTGGAACCACTGTTGTAATAATCAGCCTCACAGCCCCTAGGTGTGAAAGTGCAACCATGGGCAGGCACTTGGGTTATATAGCTTGCATACTTTGCACCAGCATGTCTTTTGCACCCCAAAGACCAACACTTCATTTGTTTAGGCACAACTATATGAAAGCAGAGCTCCGTCTCATTGGCTGGCTGCCTGTTTGTGCCCATCAGATTATACATGTAGTGTACATTATTATAAATCTGCCACCGTTTTCCTCTAGATTGCAATCTCTGTAACAGATATGACTTCTGAGGGGCTGAATGTGGAACTGCCTCCACACAGTGCAGGAAGAAGACAGAAATCTTTCTGTACCACCTGCTTAGAGACCACCAGCAGCACCTGCTGGAGGACCCCTATGAGGGGATTACAATGTAGATGCCTGGTATTGCCCATTCTAGTGAGCCATGCTACCACAGATACAATGGCTTGAACAGGTGCCAGCATGACATTTCAAACCAACTAAAATAGGAGGTTAGTGAAAGTGCATCACAGTACTAGAGCAAGTTGTAATAATACATGGTTACTTGTGATTATTCAAGCATAACAGTTTAGCCATAAGTAGGACATGTGAGTCATAGACAGCTTTCCTTTTCTTTTATTCTTTTTAGCTCCTGGTGAGACAGAGGACAATAATGTGATGCGCAGGAGGCACCTGGCAAACCTTTCCAGGTGTATGGATACACACATGCATATAACTATATTTGTCTATATATATATATATATATATATATATATATATATATATATATATATATATATATATATATATATAGATACACAGACACACACATATATATATTTTTTTTCTTTATGTTACAGCTGCATATGTTTTAAATACATGCAATACTGCCCATTTTGCAGTGCTTCTACTTAGTTTAAATACTGCACACTGCTTTTATATGCCTACTGTAACACATACCTTGCCAATTCAGATGACTTATTTTATGACCAGTTTGACCTCCAGGAATTGCCATCAGTGGAATGGTAATGATGACTGCCTGACAGTGGTGTTCCACAACCAGTCCAGCTGTCATACTCTTTGTGTGGATTTCAGCAGGGTGAGTCAAAGAGGACATTTGCCCCAGCACAATATGTGAATGGGGCATGACTGACAGATGCCGATCAGTCTTCAGTGAGGCATTGCATTTGCAGTCAGAAGCTGAAACACTTTAGCACTCAGTGTGTGAAAAAATAAACTGCAGTAAATGCAGCAAGCAATTTGCTACATTTTAAAAGGAAAGAAAGGGGTTTGTCTAAGTGTTCGCATTCCTATACTGACATGTCCATAGCTGTACCCTGCCATTCATACAAGATGCCTTGGTCTCCCTGCCGAGCATTATTCTTCCACTGCCCTTTCTTATCCCTGTGCCAGTGTGAGTAATACACAGTATACCATGGGCATG